>NC_037348.1:15096493-15399327 GCF_002263795.3 Bos taurus
ACCTATCAAATTTTCCAAGGGTCCTGGGTTGGGTTTTTGGTTCTTTCTCCCCAGGGTCTGGCCTCAGTAGGGAGACAGAAAAATTTTCTGTAAGATGATACAGAAGCCAAGTTCCCTGCTGCCTGTTCAGACAAGGTTAAAGAGCTCTTGATGCCAGGGGCTGTTTCCCATTGCCAGATGAGCCATTTACCTCAAGTTGTTTTCTTTTCATCATTTGCAAAGTGCTTCCCTTTGAAAAATTCCACTTACTCCACTTACAAATAAATATGCCTGCAGATCAGCAGAGCTGGAGGGGAAAACCCCACAAAGCCAGGGCACCCAGGGTGGCCCAGAAGAGGGGGCGTGGTAATGACCAACGGTGGGTTTTTTATCCCCAACACCTGGGGCTCATTTTGCATCAAGAGCCCTGTAGAGAGGCCACCCAGATTCTGAGCAGCTCAGACATCAGCAGTGCTGGCAGGAAGTCAGAGATAAGGGAATTATCATGACCAGACTTTTAACTCATTTTCATCCTCCAAAAGCTGGCTCTGATCTCCAAGTACCCATGGATGGGCTTCCTAATTACCTGCCTGGGGAAGCACTCTCCTCCTCTTCTCCTTGCTTTGAAATAAGAGCCCCAGCCCAAGCCTTGGAGCCCACATGCCCCAAGAGGCTTTTGGCTTTAGATAAAAGAGTAAAAACACTACCTCCTGTTGGCCAGGGACATTACAGTGACAAAGTCATTTCAAAACTGCGTTCACCAACGACGGGGATGATTTCAGAACCTGTCCAGTATTTATGAACTCGCACCTCTGCCCTGAAAAATGCTGGTAGTTACAGCTTCCACACACACCAACAGGTGGCAGTCATCTATTCTTTGTCTGTTCGTCAGCCCACATATTCATTTCTTTATTAATGGCAAATGCATAAGGCATGACGTGGAGGTGGGCAGGATAGGAAGATGAAACTCATTTGTCAAACCTCTAATGGGCACCTACTGTGTGGTAGCCTGGGAAATGAACACGTGGTCTGAGAGCTGGAAAGAAAATGACAGGTTAAGAGCGGTCAACCTAGTGCAGTGGTTAGTAGGACAGACTGGAGCCAGACTGCCCGGGTTCAATCCCAGTCCCATCACCTCCTAGCTCTGTGGCCTTATGGTGGTGGTGGTTTAGTCGCTAAGTCGTGTCCGACTCTTGCGAGCGACCCCATGGACTGTAGCCAACCAGGCTCCTCTGTCCATGGGATTTTCCAGGGAAGAATACTGGAGTGGATTGCCATTTCCTTCCCCACTGTGGCCTTATGCTAGATACTTAATCTCTTGGCCTTGGTTTCCTCACCTGTGAAATGGGGATAATATTAGACCCACTCCACAGTGTTGTGGAACAGTGGCTCAGCCTATGAAAGTGAGCTGTGATCATTCTTAGGCATGAGCTATAGGAAGAAACAGAGCTGGGCAAGGCAACTGGGGCATGGTGGGAAAACGAGGGGAAGAAACAATGGAACTGCGGTGTGAGAGCCAGGAACATCTGACGAGGGTTCACAGGCAGCAGGAAGAATGCGGCTCAAGACACAGGCGAGGAAGGGCGTGGCCGGGAGTCGGGGGCGTGGTCGGGAGTTGGGTGCCCCCCTACAATGTGCAGTAGCCCCGGCCGGCAACAGAGACTAGGGAGGCTGCACTCAGCACCATCCGGAGGTGGTTAAGGCCAGCAATGGACTTCCGCTGGGATCCTCCAGTTGGGAGGGAAGGGGAGGGTTTTTAGGCTGACCTCTCCCCCTCCAACCAGTCCCTTCCTCAGCCTGCAGTACTCTCCATCCACCAACTTCCTCTTCTGCTAGGAGTCTGGATTCACTTCCCTGGGGAAGCCCGGGGGCTGGGCTCATTACCCTCCCTGACAGGCTCATCACAGTCGCAATAGAAATATCTGCTTCTGCAATTCCACACTGAACTCTGAGGCTTCCTTTGTGGCTCAGATAGTAAATCATCTGCTTGCAATATAGGAGATTGGGGTTCAATCCCTGGGTTGGGAAGATTCCCCCGGAGAAAGGAATGTCTACCCACTCCAGTATTCTTGCCTGGAGAATTCCACAGACAATTTCACACTGAACTCTAGCCCCCTAGGAACTGCAGGGGGCAGGAATTTCTTACTGGGCTTCCTAGGTGGCACAGTGAGTAAAGAGTCCTGCCTGCCAATGCAGTAGATTTGCAAGAGAAAGGGGTTCAGTCCCTGGGTTGGGAAGATCCCCTGGAGTAGGAAATGGCAACCACTCCAGTATTCTTGCCTGGAAAATTCCATGGACAGAGGAGCCTGGTGAGCTACAGTCCATGGGGTCACAAAGAGTTGGACCTGATTGAGCACACAGGCAGCAAGACCTGTCCTCCAGAGAGCACCCCAGGCCTGCCCACTCAGTGGGTAGACATATAATATATATATGCTGCTAAGTCGCTTCAGTCGTGTCTGACTCTGTGCAACCCCACAGATGGCATCCCACCAGGCTCCCCCGTCCCTGGGATTCTCCAGACAAGAACACTGGAGTGGGTTGCCATTTCCTTCTCCAGTGCATAAAAGTGAAAAGTGAAAGTGAAGCCACTCAGTCGTGTCCGACTCTTAGCGACCCCATGGACTGCGGCCCACCACTGTCCTCCATCCATGGGATTTTCCGGGCAAGAGTACTGGAGTGGGGTGCCATTGCCTTCTCCAATTATATATATATATATATATATATATATATATGTATATGTATATATGTATATATATATATATATAGTATAATACTGAGCCACACTAGGGGCTCAGGGACCAAGCAGAATACGGACCTACACGTATAGCTTGTAATCCAACAGAACCTTGAAGTGTGGTCTGGAACTCCTGGTGCTCCCAACACCCTCTCAGGAGGCTCTATGAGGTCAAATCTGTTCCCAGAATAATACCCACACCTTATTTGCCTTCTCCACTGTCATCCCCTCTCGAGTGTACAGTGGGGGCTTCCACATGATGTCCGAAGACACTGTCACTTGATGGCAGATGGATGTGTGCCTGGGTGTTCTCAGTTTTAATTTCTTGTACAGTCTACATCCAAAGATATAACCCAGGTAAACACAAGATCACTGGGATTCTTGGTAATTCTGAAAAGTGTTAAGAGTCCTGAGGACAAAAAGTGTGAGACTTGCTCACTGTTGGCAATCAATCCACTCGCCCTTCCAACCCCCTACCCCAAGGAAGATGCTGTTTCATGGGCCAGTCAGCCTCAGAGATGAGACTGGGTGTCCCAGGGACAGAGGCAGTGCCCCACACAGACTCACCAAACTGCGCAGGCAGGATGCCGCCACCCCACCCTGAGACCAACCCAGCAGACTCCCCACCCCTCCCTCCCAGATCTCCTGCCACCCAATCCCCCACCCCAACCCTGCAGAGCTGAACACAGGGCGGGAAATTCCCACTGCCAACCTCCCTGTCCCCATTCCCGATGACAAGCCGTGGCCACCATCTCAGCATACTCCCTTTGGTTCCCATCCACGCCCTGCCCTGTGGTTTCATGGGTGCAGGCCCCAACAGGAACCTCCCTCTCCGTTGGCAATGCCCCAGTCTATCTGACAGATACCGGCTCCTCCCTGTAGACTCGACCTGCCCCCTGGATCCCCTGCTGAGCCCCTGGGGGAGCCTCTGGGATAGAGTCCCCATCCCATTCACCACCTCTGAGTCTCCTTTGGATTCATCTGCCTCCTTGCCTGGGTTTTGCAGAAGGAGACAAGCTCCAAGAGGACAGTTTGTCCCTAACTCTTCTCTGCAGCCCTGGCAAGGTCCTTCCTGGAGCCCAACAAGTGTTCACTCAATGCATGAAAGAATTAGTGAATGAGTGAGTGACTTATACTTTCTAAGATGACAGTTTATCTGACATTTAGCAACTTTATAAATAGATGTCTTCCTCTACAGGGATGGCCTGGGACCTCTTTCTAGGATTATGGAATGTGATCTCTTTCTAGGATTAGATCTCCCTCCAGGTCTTATCTGCAGAATGAGAAATCCCTCTCCCTCCAGCTGATTCCAGACACAGCGCGCCGCCCACACCCCACCCCCACCACCGCGGCTGACACCTACCCATTTGTTTGGATTCTTTGATTCCATTTCTCTGTGTGACACTGGCCCCCTTTTCCCCTAAATCTGAGACCCTTCCAGCTGCCTCTTCCCTGACCAAGGTGATGGTAACAAGAGAGCTGGCACCTGCCTTGCTGGATTTCACCTCTTCTTCACTGAACCCAGTGATTTGGGAGGAGATCACTAAGGATTAGATTTTGGAACTGGGGTGGAGCAGTGTGGGGGCAGGAGGAAATGTGCAAATACTTGCCGAGAGGATGCAATCAATAGGTGACAACTATAATTCTCAGTGCGATAATTACACCACGTTTACAGAGCTGTGCAGAGATGCCCTATTGATCTCAGAGAAGTATATTTACTGCATCAGAAATGCAGGTGCAAGCCCAGCGCTGCAGTCCATCCTTCCCCTTCATTGATCTTGAAAATGATATCCACACACTAGAGGCCTGAGTGTGCAAACGTGCATCTCTTGCTTCTGTGGTTTTGCTCGGCAATTTATTATCCATTTCAGCCTGCCTTACCCAGATCCATTTTTATCCTCGGAAAGTGGCAAAGGAAAACCATGCATTTATTTACTCAAATCACTGGTACTTATTTCACGCCAAGCTCTGGGTAAAATGCTAGCGAAACAAAGATGTAATTGTTTGCTGCTGGAGTGTCTGAGCACTAGCCTTTGTGGCGATCAACAGCTCAAAATTCTGGTGAAAGGCACTAGTACAAATGTATACTTAAGACAACCAGAGAGTGAGAGAAAATACTTGCAAAGTACGTATCTGGTCAGGGTCTAGTAAGCAGAAAATATAAAGAACTCTTAAAGACTCAGCAATAAAAAGATCGATAACAATTTAAAAACAGGCACAGGATCTGAACAGACATATCTCCAAAGAATATACACAAATGACCAAGAAGCACATGAAAACAAAGCTCTACATCATTAGGCATAAGGGTAATGCAAATCAAAACCACTTCACACCACTTCACTAGCATGGCTACAATCAAAAAGATTATAACAAGTGTCTGCAAAGCTGTCAAGAAACTGGAACCTCGGTAGAATTGTAAAATGGTGCAATGGCTTTGGAAGAGTGTTTGGTAATTCCTCAAAATATTATACACAATTATGTAATCCAGTAGTTCCACTCCTGAGCATATACCCATGAGAATTGAAAACATATGTTCAGGGACTTTCCTGGTGGCCCAGTAGTTAAGAATTGCCTTTCAATGCAGGGGACATGGGTTCAATCTCTGGTCGGGCAACTAAGATCCCACATGCCACAGGGCAATTAAGCCCATGAGCCACAAATACAGAGAAAGCCCACGCTCCACAACAAAGACCCAGCGCAGTCAAAATAATAAAAGAAAATTTATGTCCTCCTGAGAAATCTGTATGCAGGTCAAGAAGCAACAGTTAGAAATGGACATAGAACAACAGACAGGTTCCAAATCGGGAAAGGAGTACATCAAGGCTGTATATTGTCACCTTACTTGTTTAACTTATATGCGGAGTACATCATGCAAAATGCTGGGCTGGATGAAGTACAAGCTGGAATCAAGATTGCTGAGAGAAATATCAATAACCTCAGAAATGCAGATGACACTACCTTTAAGGCAGAAAGTGAAGAAGAACTGAAGAGCCTCTTGATGAAAGTGAAAGAGGAGAGTGAAAAAGTTTGCTTAAAGCTCAACATTCAGAAAACTAAGATCATGGCATCTGGTCCCATCACTTCATGGCAAACAGATGGGGAAACAATGGAAACAGTGACAGACTTTATTTTGGGGGGCTCCAAAATCACTGCAGATGGCGACTGCAGCCAGGAAATTTAAAAAGATGCTTGCTCCTTGGAAGAAAAGTTATGAGCAGCCTAGATAGCATATTAAAAAGCAGAGACATTACTTTGCCAACAAAGGTCTGTCTAGTCAAAGCTATGTTTTTTCCAGTAGTCATGTATGGATGTGAGAGCTGGACTATAAAGAAAGCTGAGTGCCGAAGAATTGATGCTTTTGAACTGTGGTGTTGGAGAAGACTCTTGAGAGTCCCTTGGACTGCAAGGAGATCCAACCAACCCATCTTAAAGGAAATTAGTCCTGAATATTCACTGGAAGGACTGATGAAGCTGAAACTCCAATGCTTTGGTCACCTGATGTGAAGAACTGACTTATTGGAAAAGACCCTGATGCTGGGAAAGATTGAAGGCAGGAGAAGGAAGGGACGACAGAGGATGAGATGGTTGGATGGCATCACTGACTCAATGGACATGAGTTTGAGTAAGCTCTGGGAGTTGGTGATGAACAGGGAAGCTTGGTGTGCTACAGTCCATGGGGTCGCAGAGTCAGACACGACTGAGTGACTGAACTGAACCTGGAAATTATACATATGTGTTCAGAGCAGCATTGTAGTAGCCAAAAACTAGCAACAATTCAAATATCCATTGACTGATGAATGAATAGACAAAATATGTATATCCTTACAAAGGGCCACCACAGGCAGCAAAGAAGAAAGGGAAGAAGAAATACAGGGGGTCCAGGCAACACGGCTCCCCATGGGCAAGAGGCTGAAGGATGCTAACTTGGCCAGTCTCAGCCACACCAAAGCTACAGAAACGCATTCAGGAGAGGCAAGGCCTGTGAGAATCCCCAAGATTTCACAGAAAGGCCTGCGTACTAACTGGACTTCCAGGTTAAAGACAAGCCGCTCTTGGTCAGGAGGGGCAAGCATCCCTTTCTGCCACTGGGCCTTCTGAAATGGCCAGGCTTGGCAAGGAGGGGGTCTTATCCTTGTGCACCATGAGGTAGGTCCTGGGAGGGGTAAGCATGGCTATTTCTGAAGAGCCAAGCTTCCTGTGCCCTGTCATGCTGCCCTCCACAGCCCCAGCAGAGGTCCAGAGAGGAAATGCGTAAGACCAAAGGTCAACGCGCACAGCGCTGCCCCTGGTATGACGTCCTGTGGGTTGTTCCACCCCTCAGAGGCCCCCTGGCAAGCTCCCTTAGTGCTGCTATGCTGGAGTATGGCACTAGGGATGGCGCACACCCCATAGATGCCTGTTGGCAGATCCCACCTTGAAGTCACCTGTCGTCCCCCGGCTTTGCCACTCCATGGTGACAAGTTCCCGTCAACTGCTGAATGTTTCTCAAAGGATGGGTACCAATCCTTCCTTAGAAGAGAAGTTTGAAAACTCAGGTCGTTGTCTTTCTCTCCTTGGCCTTTGAGCATTAAAACTAAACTGGGAAAAATGGGTGGGTCTTGGTTGCTTTCTCTCTTTTTAATGTAAAAAAACCCCTCCATTAGAGACATTCGGGCATGGGGCAGGAAATGGTGTAATTCTTTTAAGTCCTTGTCCTTAAGTACACTATGTAGCCGCCCTGTACTACAGTTTTGGAGTCTATATTTCAATTGATCATCTACCATATGCATTTGAATGTAACACTATAGTTTTCAGACTATGATCTTCAATACCTGCAAAATATTCCATCCTTTTCATATATCATAATTGACTGGACCATTTGACATGTCAGCTCTTTTCTTTTCTTTTCTTTTTTTATTGAAGCATAGCTGACTTACAATGTGTTATTTTCTGCTGCAGGGCAAAGAGATTCAACATCTCAGTTCTTGACAATACCGGTGAATTTGTACCTTTGATTTGTCATCTCAGGCCCATTTGGAAGGTTCTTCTTCAGCAAGAGCCCTTGGGTCCACATAATTTGTCCTCTTTCTCTGTCCATGTAAATGGAGGCCGCTCACTGTCTTTTCATTCTTTTTTTTTTGGAAATTCCTTATATGACCTTTCTCTTGAATAGGTCTAAGTTATTATTTTAATATAACAAACGAAGCTTCTTCATTAGAGGAAGACACAGGAGGGGGAATGCACAGATTTTGCTATAAAGCCTTGTTTTACCTCTGGAGAGGGCCAGATGTGCCCAGAAGTTTCCATACATAAACATGCATAAGGCTTCTTCCCCTCAGACCTGGGTAGGGATGAATGCGTCTTAGTGAGTCACCAGCACCAACGACTTTCCAGGCTCTCTCATTAGCCATGAACCCCAAAAGGAGCTTGTCCAACATGACCTTGAGTGCTCCTCAAGGGTGCACTGCACGGCACTGCCCGGAACCAAGGCATCTGGGAACTACTGGCAGGGATGTAACTGGTCCCACTGGCTGCCTGGGACTGATGCCTCTGGCGAGAGTGTAGACTGACCAGCTGTACAACACCAGACAAGCTGCTTAAGTCTGTACGTTGCTGTTCAATCACTAAGTCACGTCTGACTCTTTGTGACTCCGTTGACTGTAGCCCGCCAGGCTCCTCTGTACATGAGATTCTCCAGGCAGGAGTACTGGAGTGGGTTGCCATTTCCTTCTGGAGGGGATCAGCCTAACCCAGGGACTGAACCCATTGTCTCCTGCATTGCAAGTGGATTCTTTACCACTGAGCCACCAGAGAAGCATCTCTAACTTTATACAGAAGAAGTTAAACGAGTGATCTTGAAGTCTTCTCAGTTCTTAAATGACAAAAGGCCTGTCCTCATGGGCCAGGGACCCAGGGTGACCCAGGGACTTGTATCTGGAGAAAGAGGCCCACACTGAACCCATGACCATGAGCTAGCACACAGCACTGCCTGACCCTGCCTGACCCTGCCTGACCCTGCCTGACCCCTGCCTTTCCATCACCGAGGGATATTTACACGTTTCCAGAAAATGTCAGATGATTCTTAACCAAGATAATAGGAGAAAGAGATGAGGTGTTTGAGGAAGCCAGAAACTCTAGAGTTATCCTGGAGTTTTCTCTTTCTGTCTGTAATCTTCCCCTACTCCTCACCACAATCCATCAGGAACTCCTAACAACTCATCTTCAAAAATCTCTGTCATAGACCCAAAGATTATCATACTAAGTGAAGTCAGAGAAAGACAAATACCATATGATATCTCTTCTATGTGGAATCTAAAAAAAAAAAAGATACAAATGAACTTATTTACAAAATAGAAACAAGACTCATGGACATAGAAAACAAACTTACAGTTACCCAAAGGGGAAAAGGGACAGGGAGGGATAAATTAGGAGTTTGGGATTAACAGATAAACACTACTATAAATAAAACAGGTAAACAAGGGCCTGCTGTATAGCGTAAGGAACAACATTCAATACGTTATAAAGACGTGTAATAGGACACACACACACACACACATATATATCCAAATCACTATTGCACACCTGAAACTAACACAACATTGTAAATCAACTAGACTACATTAAAAAAAAAAAAAAGAAAAACCCTCCCAAGTCCATCTGAGTCTATCACTGCCCCCACAGCACAGCCTGGTCATCCAGGCTATGATGACCTTTTACTCCAGCTGCTGCAACAGTCTCCTAATTATTACCGTCACCCGTTCACTCAGCAGCAAAACATCAGCAGATCACATCACTCCAGTGCAAACCCGGAGAATGAAAACAGCCCTCGAAGGCCTCGCTGTCTCCTGCAGGGCCCTGCCGTCCTCTCTCCACCTGCCTCAGCGGCAGCTCTCATACCCCTCCGCTCACCCTGCCACACGGGTTTTATTTTCCTTTGTCATACGCAGTAACAGGGCCTTTGCACACACTCTTCCTGCAGGGCTCCTGCTACCCTCCCACAGCGGTCACCACAGCTTGTGATTACTGTCCGCCTACTTACTTACGCATTCAATCACTGTGAGCTCCTCCTTACTAAAGCATCAACGCCACGATTCCAGGGCCCTGTGTCTTTTGTTCCCAGCACCCAGTCCAGAGCCAACCACATAGAAAATATTGATGAGTGAATAAAGAAAGTACAATGTCTATAGCAGAATATAAACTGTCCAGATAATTCAATAAGGGCCTGAATACTTGCTCTTCCCCTCTCCAGGGGATCTTCCCAATCCAGACTCAAGTTTGATCTCTGGGTTGGGAAGATCTCCTGGAGAAGGGAACAGCTACCCACTCCAGTATTCTTGCCTGGAGAATCCCATGGACAGAGGAGCCCTGGTGGGCTACGGTCCAAAGGGTCTCAAAGAATCCAGCAGGACTGAGTAACATTTTCACTTTTTCTAATAGAAAATATAGGAGAGTGGTTAAAATAGGAATGTAGGAGATTTTTATCATTCACATATTAAAATGAGAATTTAGAAAGTTTCAGGCAAGAGTGATGTTTCTTTGCACACGTGTGTGTGTGTACAACTCGTCTCAGGATGACCACCATCAGTTCTGCTTGGCCGGACAGCCCCCCACCCCTCACATTGCTTCAGAAGTGACTCGAGTGTCCAGATCTCAAGGAGGGCTTCCTCGTGAAGGACACCTCATGGGTAAAGAAGCAGTCGCTGAATCCCCCGCTTCAGATATTCAGACCCCCCAGGACTTCATTGTGTCCTGTCTGCTTGCCAAGGGCCAGGCAGAGGGATAAGGGTCCAAAGGGACGCGGTAGCGAGAGAGGCTTGGATCTAATCTCGGGGACCTGGGACGCTGGGCTTCAGTGCTTGCACCTGGCAAAACGAAATGGAGCAACAAAATGCAAAGAAACTATAAGGGACTAAAAATAAGTGCAACTGCGTGCATGCGCAGGTGGGGCAAATTATGGACAAGATACGCAAAGACTAGAAATCCAAGTGCCCCTCTAAAAAGCCAGGAGCAAACAGGGTGTTGGGAGCAAAAACAGGGTGCTACACACCCCCTCACCAAAGGGGTAGGCAAACCCCATGAGCCAGCCCTCTGGCCAGACCACTGAGGACACCCCTACCCTCACCCCATGTTAGAAACCAGCTTGCCCCCGCTTGGGGAGGGAGTCAGCAAGGGAACCTGTTACTTGTTTTCACTTCCCCTGGGTGCAGAAGGCGCCCCAATAAAGCTTTGTCTAAATTTCTTAACTGGCCTCTTATCACTATCTATTGACTCAGAAAGGTCACGAGTAGGTGAGCACTGAAGCTAAAGCCACCCGGACCCCAGCCCGGCAGCTGCTGTACCGAGAGGGAAACTCGCCAGAAGCCGGGGCAGCCAGCACGCACTTCATCTCTTCGGGGACATCTCTCAAGCCTCCCGGATAATACAGCTCCCCCTTGTTGGCCTTGTCCTTCTTGCTCCGCAGCTCAGAAACCTGGAGCTGCTGAAACCCCGCGGGGCTCACTGGCGAATAGAAGGGCCCCAGAGGCCTAAGCCAGATTTAGAGTCTGAAGAGGGGCCTTGCAGAAGGATACGGAAATCATAAAAATAATAGCCATGTTTGTGTAGGGCTTCCTAAGTGCCAGCGGCTCTTCTAAGCCCCTTCAGTATATCAACATGGCCTATCAATAACCCTAAGGAGGCATTTCGCGGATGAGGGAAACTGAGGCCCAGTAAGGTTGTGCAACATGCCTGAGGCCACCGTGCAGAGAAGTAGGTGGTCAGAGAGGGTGTGCGTGTCGCAGATGGTTACACGCTCAGTTTTCCATTGAAAAGCACACGATGGATGACGATGTGCAGTGTGAGGCCACAGCCAAGGGCCCAACAAGGGGAGCCCCCACCCAGGATGAGCAATGGCGGGAGAGTGTCCTCAGCCCTTAGGCCTAAAGATGCAGGCGGAGAGAACCACGCCGTGGGTGCCCAGTTAGAACTGGCCTAGGAGGGGGAAGGCAGAACCCCCCCTAAGGGGGGTGGGGGTGGAGAGAGGACAACACAATCCGAGTCATCTTTTTCTCACTCAGGGCTCTGTATATGTGTGTGCTCAGTCTCTCAGTCACGTTCAACTCTTTGCGACCCCATGGACTGTAGCCTGCCAGGCTCCTCTGTCCATGGGATTTCCCAGGCAAGAATCCTGGAGTGGGCTGCCATCTCCTCCTCCATCAGGGCTCTGATGTCCTGCTAAAGCCTCCCAGTGGGCCTCCATTTCACCATTAATCAAGCAGGGAAATCATGTGGTTGCTACCGAAAACAGTAAGCTGATACAGAAGACCCAGGTTCGATTCCTGGCTTGGGAAGAAGGAGAGCCAGAAGGAGAAGCCCTGGAGAAGGAAATGGCAACCTATTTTCCCACAAGTCTTCTCGCCTGGGAAATCTCACTGGCAGAGCAGCCTGGCGGGCTAGTTTGTGGGGGCCACAGAAGAGTCCGACAGGACTTAGTGACTAAATAACACCCCCCTCACACACATGCACACTCACAGACACACACACAACCCACAGCAAGCACTCAGCCTCTTCCCAAGAGGACACTTCAACCGCCTCACCGGCCAGCGGAACCACCTGCTTTCTCTCTGCCCTGGAGCAATTTTGCCCACAGTCATGCAAGGGAAGGAGGCGTGGGGGGTGAGCCTGCAGAATTAATTTCGCATTGTAGCTGCCTAACGACCTTTAATTGCCTGGCTGTAGGCTTGCACATTAATGCAGGCAAAACCAGCCCTCAGTTTAAAAGGGTGTTTTCCTCCCACCCTCCACCTCTGCCTCCCTGTCAATAAATCACTCTGGTAAAATGGCAGGATGGCAAAGCCAGAGGCCAGAGGTCCAGGGGGCCCTCCTGGGCCGGATGCCTCATTAACATTTAGCAGGCCTGCCCAGATGTTCTCAAGCTGCCGGAGGTGGGGAGGGAGGGGGCCTGGGCCAGTCAGAAAGCGGCACAAAGAAGCCTGAGAGGTGGCAGTCAGGGTATTTACCCAGGTCACCCATAGAAAATGAGGTTTACTCAGTGCAAAACACTGGCTGGCATGGGGGTGTCTGGGCCCAGGAGGCTCTCTGGGTTCCAAAGGAGACCCTGAGCTTTGAGGAATACCTGCAGGTGCACCAATGCAAACAGCCAGGAAGCCGAGGAGGCTCACAAGACCGTGTGAGCGTGCGTCCAGGTGTCTGCTGGGGTGAGAGGTACCAGAGCGATGCTCTTGAATGACCCTGACGCAATTCCCTGAACCACAGAAAGTATTCTGCATTCCTGAGGGCTGGAACATGTGCCCCAGGGCCAGACTACTGAGGCTCAAGGACTGCCTGCTGCTGCTACTCCAGCTGTGTGACTCTGGGCAAGTGACTTGACCTCTCTGTGCTTAAATCAGTGGCCCCCGGAAGGGCTCAGTAACACACCAGAGGGAAGGTGGCAAGGCTCTGGGCAGCACCCTGTGGACTGTGGGGGCTGCTTTTATAGCTGGGGAGGGGTCCTGGGCAGAGGTGGATGGAGGAAGCAGGAAGGAGGCCTAGGAGTAACAGGTCTGGGCTAGGACGCAGGATGGGGGAGAAGGGGCAGCAGCCTGGCACCTTCTCTGGTTCCACCAGCTCACATGTCTGCGTGCAAGTCCCATGAAAGGCTCCTTTCACCAAGAGGTGTGGAGCACACAGGAGGATTGCAGCCAGCGTCTGCTGCCTTCCCCAGCGGGGAAGCGGGGAGCGGGAGGGCTGGCCCTCTGCAGAGCTGCGGGGGAGGCCTGCAGAGCTGGGCAGTAGGGAGTCCCGCTGCAGGGCCACCTTCCCCTCCACAATGCCCAAGGCACTTCCCGGAAGAGGGCAGGCGCCAGGCCAAGGTTTCGCCTAGAGGTGGGAGAGCATCATGGCTTAAGTTTAGGAACCCTCCGGGCCTGCCCTCTTTGCCCAGCTCCTCCAGAGAAGGCTAAAGCTACCGGTGACCTGCCTCTGCTTTCTTTCTCTGCTAACCCTCTCATCCATCCCACTGTGCCTAACTGTAAGATTGCTAAAGTGAAAACGGCAGTCCCTGACCAAATCTAGAACTGCCAACCACTGAGGCTGTGGAGTTAGATTCTGGGGTCTGTGGATGAGGGTGCAAATGCCCGCAACACCACATACTCGCTGGGTGATTGTGGGCAAGTTAGTCGCTCTGGATTCAGCTTCCTTACCTGTAAAATGGGAACGATACTCCTACTTCTTATGCTTGTCTTAAGGGTTAAATCAGTAAATATACATCAAACATCTAAAGCATCTTGGCTCCTAGAAAGAACTACTGGAATCATAGAAGAAGCCATCCTGTAACTATGACACAAATACCAAGATACCAAATAGCCATGCCTCCATTTTCTATTTAAGCTGCAGTGTTGCACATGAACTGCTGGACTAATTTTCCTCAGATGCCATATCATCCCATCACTTTTCAACTAAATGGGTTATCCCATGACTACCAGGAAAGTTGGTAGGAAGAGAAGGACAGGAGGAAAGGAAGGTTACTGAGGCCCTGCTATTTTTCCTGGCCATGTTCTAGCATTTTATAGTCAGTATTTCATTTAAACTTCAGTATTTCATGTAACCTTTGCAAGAAGTCTCATAACACAGATGGTATTCTCCACATTTTAAAGATGAATAAATTTAGGCTCAGAAAGCGGCAGTGGTTTGCACAGGATCAGTGGTGAAACTGACGTCTGACTCCAACACAAAAGCCTATTTTTCTTTTAATAATGATTAAAATACTAGGAAGAGGAAGAAAGAATTATGGTGACAGCTGATTTTCATCAAGTGCTTACTCTGAGCCAGGTGACACTGTGAATGCTTCACATGCATTCACCTACTCATCGTCAGAACAGCCTGATGAAGTGGGTACTGTTACTAATTGCACTCCCATTTTACAGATGTGAAAACTGAGGTCAAGTAACTTACCCAGGACTGCCTATCTTGGAAGTGGAATTGTTCTGATAAGTTACTCACCGTCTCAAATTAAAACTTTGCACAATCTGTTCTTCCCAAATGCCCCCTTCCCTTCTTCCCTTTCCCCCAGTTTACTAGCCTCCTTCCTCTTCTTAACAATGCAGCTCAGAAATCCCCTCTACTAGGCTGCCTTCAGAGACCACCTTCCTCCAAGAGCAGGGTACAGTCATAGTTTCTAGCTCCAGCCCTTGTTCCCACAGGGCCAGCATCTAGAGAGTGCTTTCCTTGTGCTCCATGCTCCTAGCAAAGGCAGAGAAATGTCAGTAGAGCCGAGTCCTTATTAGTGTCACCTCTAATGAGCCCTCAAGAGCTCATAAGCAGAAAAATACTGTAATGTAAGTGGGGGGTTTCCATCTACATCATCAGCCGGGATGACAGCAGCTTATGTAGCTACAAAATGCAGCCACACTTTTCTCATGGAGATGAAACCCAGGAGAAACAGAGATAAAGGTGTTCTGACTCTCCAACCCCCTTCCAGGACTGGAAGGGGACTTCCAGTTCCACATGGGACTTCCTTCCATGTGGACTCTGAGCGCAGAGTTGGGTCAATATTCATTATCCATACTCAGCAAATGAATGAAAGGCCTTTGGTGTCCCACAATCACAGTGACCTTATTTTAGGGACACAGATTGGGACTCAAGGTGCCCACGAGGGAAACAGACTGGGTCGTGGGAACTCGAGAACATCTTGGGGACTGTGGCCAAAGGGGGAAACGCGGCCTCTGTGACCATCACAGGGGCTGAAAGGCAGTCGGCGGCCCTCAGCCCCCTCTGGGGACAGCCCTAGCCTTCACCTTGGAGAAACTTCCTCCTCCTCAACTTAATCTGCAAGGGTTTCTTTATCTAAGCCAGGGAAATAGCCTGTTCAGTCCCGTATCGGCACCACCTACATTCTTCTCCATCTGCAGAAAAGGATATAGAAAGAGGCATGGTGCCAGGAAGAGAGTTCCAAAGTTAAACAGTCATTACGTCGTCATCAAACCCCTCGGGGGCTTAAACCCTCCAGCCCTGAGCTGTGTGACAGAACCTGCTGCCATAGAAGAAATGTTCAATAGCCTGCACGTTCCCAAACAGGAGCCAGGAGCCACATGTGGCTCTTGCATCTTGAAATTCAGATGGTGGGACTTTCCCCTTGGTTCTGAGATTAAGACTTCACACTCCCGATGCAGCGGGCACAGGTTTTGGACGGAGAAGCCTGGTAGGCTGCAGTCCATGGGGTCGCTAAGAGTTGGACACAACTGAGCGACTTCACTTTCACTTTTCACTTTCATGCACTGGAGAAGGAAATGGCAACCCACTCCAGTGTTCTTGCCTGGAGAATCCCAGGGATGGGGGAGCCTGGTGGGCTGCCGTCTCTGGGGTCGCACAGAGTCGGACACGACTGAAGCGACTTAGCAGCAGCAGCAAAGGGAACTAAGATCCTTCGTGTCACATGGTGTAGCCAAAAAATAAGAAAAGAAATCCAGCCAGTGCAACTGAACAATCGTATCTTTAATTTTAGTTGGCTTGAATTCATTTAAATAGCTATATGTGGGGACTTCCCTGGTGGTCCAGTGGCTGAGACTCCACACGCCCAATGCAGGGGACCTGGGTTCGATCCCTTGTCAGGGAACTAGATCCCACATGCCACAACTAAGAGTTCCTATGTCAACTATAAGCTCCCACTCGTCACAGCAAAGACTGAAGATCCTGCGTGCTGCAACCAAGACCCAGAGCAGCCAAATAAACATACATATTAAAAAATACTTTGAAAAGAAATAAAAACGAAAAAGATAAATAGCCATGTGTGGCTAGTGGGTGCCATACTGGACAGTGCAGCTGCAGGTCACATTTAGGAAAAAAATCGACTACAGTTTAAACCTAGAAGCCAGGTAAAAATTGGGAAATGGGGCTTGTGCAGACATTCTGTCCTCCACTTAGTAAAGCACTGAGTACTTACCACCTGCTAGGAATGGTGCATTTTCATGTCACTTCCATGATCATCGCAACATTGCGATTAAGAGAAATGGTATTATCGCTCCCCTTGCACCATGGGGGAAACTGAGTCACAGAGCTCGGGAGCAATAGAGAACCAGGGTGGAGTGCTGGCAGTGCGGTCACTCAGCCACCAGCATCCTGTGCTTAGTGGTTTGCTAAGTAGCCAGGCTTTATTCTCTCCATTCAGACCTGTGAAAACTTTAATAATGAGCTTTATATTCCCAATTAGCATACGTACCCAAGGCTAATTGTGGTGGGACGTCCCTGAAACAGTTTGAAGGTTCTGAAATAACCCACAGAGGCTGGTCAAACAACAGATCCTTCCAACAAGAAGCACGAAAGCTCCTAAAAGGCAGGCGAGGTACGGGCACTGACCGCCGTCCACTAACAGGCCCAGTGTGCCGTCATGTGAAACACTCCCTTGGCACCACCAGGAAGTGACAAACCCTCTTCCTCTCCCCCATACCAGCAACCCCCACATCATGAGACTGAATTAAAATCAGGAGAGAGGAGGCTAAGGCTTACCCACAGCTCACATATTTGGCTTAATAATCCAGCTGGTTGAAGAGATTCCATCCTCATAGCAAGTAGAGTGGGCTCATGTGAAGGTAAGGGCTACTGTGTGGCAAGAATGACCTTTGCTCTCATTGGCCTCACCTCTCCCCTGCCTCTAACCCAGGACCTGTTTTTTTTTTTTTTTAATGTTCTTAGGTCTCTGACCCCTCAATGGATCGGAGTTGATAACCACATTGACAAAAAGTTCATTACATTGCCTTTTCTTCTAACTAATCAGATCACTTCTCTCCCTCAAAGGTGCAAGGCTTAGACCCGTAATATTCCTTACTTAATATAAGCACCTTAATTAGGAAATTCCCCGAGGATGCCATCCTGCTAGAGAGGACCACCCCACCAAGACAGCTCTCATTCAAAGCTCAAGGTATTACTAGGAAAAGGTGAAGTTATAATCACAGTCTTGGACAGAGCTGTAATGTACGGAATTATAAAAATCGTGGCTGAGAAAAACTTGGCTCAACACTGGAAAGACATTCAACCAGGAAAAAGAAAGGAAATAAAGAAACCTACGATACAGCAATGAAGCTGATCGATGCTTGTCAACCTCATGCCTCTGGCTGGTTTCAAAATGTTATGTTACATATAAAAAAGAAAAGCCATAGGTCTGCAATGTGGCAAGTGTTAGTAATTCATTCAGGGCGGCTTTCCAAAGAGATCTCCCTGGGATCTTGTTTTTACTATAGTGAGAGTCTGATAACTACAAAATCTGGAGTTACTATGTCAGGGAATATTGGCAGATGTCTTAAAAAGCAGTAGTTTGTCAAAGAAATGGTACAGGGTGCCCATTTGACCATTTTAAAGCCAATAAGACAGGTACGAAGAAGTAGCAAGGGGACTTCCCTGTCCAGTGATTAAGAATTTGCCTTGTGATGCCAGGGATGCAGGTCAGATCCCTGGTCAGGAAACCAGGTTCTCACATGCCACGGAGCAACTAAGCCTGAGCACCACAATTAGAGAGCCAGCACGCCTCAATTAAGACCCAAGGCAGCCAAAATAAATGAGTATTAAAAAAAAAAAAAGTATTGTGAGAAGCAGCCCTTGATACTCTCTGAGCTCCTGCACAACTTCTGTGTGTGAGATGAAGCCAAGGCCATTTATTACCCTGCCATTTTTCAACAAGCAGTCTTGACAAAGGAGAGAACTGCCCTTTAAGACAGAGAACAGGCTTGCTTACTGTCTGCTAGAAAAGCTGTGGATTCCTCAAATGCAGTGTTCCTTGCCTGGAACACAACTCCACGCAGGAGCAGACATCCACCTATCCATCATGCCCTCCAAATCACCCCTGTGCTGCTGACAAGACAAAAGGAACAGTAACAACACGCAGATTTTTGTACCAGGAGTAATAACTGTTTCTCTCTGACTCATGCAGCTCATGTGTTCTGAGCATCCATGAAGTAACAACAGGCCAAGTTTTAGCTTATAACACTATAACATTTAGACATTAATAAAAGCAAATTCTAGACTCAACAAGGAGCTCAAGGCAAAGTAGTGACCATTTGAAAAAGAAAGAAAGAAATCTAGGGACAGGGCACATGGGCAGGCAGACTATTAATTGCCCAGGGATTATAACCTCCTTACTCATAAAAACCACGAAACCAGAATTGCAATTCTAAAGCAAAGTGTGGTATATGAAAGCAGACACCAGCATTCAAATCTGCCAGACACCAGCTCTGAGACTTTGAACAAGTCATCTAACTCCCCTCCCCACGCCTCAGTTTATTCATCTGTAGAATGGGGACAGTACCAGTACATACTCCAGAGGATGACTATTATGAGAATTATTGAGTGAATTTATGTGAAGCACTTAGAACAGGGCATGCTGCTGCTGCTGCTAAGTCGCTTCAGTTGTGTCCGACCCTGTATGACCCCACAGACGGCAGCCCACCAGGCTCCCCCATCCCTGGGATTCTCCAGGCAAGAACACTGGAGTGGGTAGAACAGGGCATAACACAGAGTAAATGCCACAGGGGTATTTGCTGTTATTACCACCAGCTCTCAAAATTCAGTGATTCTATGTCTCTATACAATGTTAATTATCCTAATTCTTCATCTAATGCCACGCTCCTTTATTTATAGCCTATATTGTCAAGGAAAGTCAGGTGGAGGAAAATGTATATAATAGCTACCTTGTATTCAAGAAAAGGGAGATATTAATATGTAAGTGCATTTGGTAACATTTTTAATACAGAAAAATAAAAACTCCAAACAAATGGCCACTATAAAGGTGAGGGAAGGTACAGACAGCAGTGACTGGTTTAGAAGCTAGAATTCTCAGAATATTCCTGTTTTGTAGATTTGACTTTGAAATCATGTAGTTTACATAATTATAAAAACTTATGTGTTAAGAAGTAATCTATAAAGATCAAAAGCAACATGGGGTAAGTTTAACTGCTCATTGAGTTAGAGTCCTAACCACACAGAGAGGAGCCATGGTCAATGATTTTTAAACATAGTAATATAACTACCCCAAAAGGACATGCTTTAAGGACAAAAAGAGCTAGAAAAAAATCTGATTAGTGAAATGTTTATCATCACTATTATATTATGATTTGTAGAAGTATACACGCATGTGTGCCCAGTCATGTCTGACTCTCTGTGACCCCATGGACTATAGCCTGCCAGGCTCCTCTGTCCATGGAATTTTCCAGGCAAGAACAATGGAATGGGTTGCCATTTCCTTCTCCAGGGGATCTTCCTGACCTAGGGACTGAACCAGCCTCCTGCACTGGCAGGAGGATTCTTCAGCAATGTACCACCTGGGAAGGTAGGTGGGTGTGTGTGGGAGTGTATGGGTTTTTTCTCATATTGGGTTAACCAAAATTTTTGTTTGGGTTTTCTATAAGATGTTACAGAAAAACCCAAAGGAACTTACTTTTTGGCTAAGCCCATACATAGGGCCACAAAGGTGAAAATAGGTGTCTTGTTATTCATAAGCAGAGAAGGCAATGGCAACCCACTCCAGTACACTTGCCTGGAAAATCCCATGGATGGAGGAAAGAGTCCTATTCCATCACAATGGGTTTATGTCAATGACTACTCATCCCACCACAGGTGGGGCCAGGAGAACCAACCCTGTGATGTGTGATCAGAAGGTTGAAACTTTCAGTCCCAATTAGAAGGTTAAAACTTGCAATCCCACCCCCTGATTTCTGGGGCAAAGAGAGGGGCTTGAGGCTGAATCAGTGACACTGGCAAATGATTTAGTCACTTATGACTATGTAATGAAGCCTCCATCAAAGCCCCACAGGACAGCATTTTGGTCCCTTGTTTCAGAGAGCTCCTGAGGCTGGGAACCTCAAGGCTTCCCTGTGCTGGGCCCCAAGCTCCTCTGTCAGACCTCGCCCTTTGCATCCCTTCACCTGGTTGCTGATGCATAGCCTTTAACGTCCTTGTATAAAACATCGGTAATCTAGTGAGTCAATGGTTCTTCCTGAGCTCTGCGAGCCACTCCAGCAAATGAATGGAACCTAACCATAGGGTCATAGGAGCCTATGATTTACATGCTTCAGTTAGAAGCCCAGATAACAATCTGGGCTTACAAATGACATCTGAAATGGAAGGAGGTTTTGCAGGACTGAGCCCTTTACCTGGGAACCTCATTCTATCTCCAGACAGACAGGGTCAGAGGTGAGTTGATCTCGTGGACACCAGAAAGGCTTGCTGGTGTGGGGAAGCCTCCACAGGAACACCTTAGAACCAGGGCCAAAAAGTTTCTGCCTTTTCTTATTGTAATACTGTCTCAGGGCTTCCCTGGTGGGTCAGAAGGTAAAGAATCTGCCTACAATGCGGGAGACCTGGGTTTGATCCCTAGGTCAGGGAGATCCCCTGGAGAAGGGAGTAGCAACCCATTCCAGTATTTTTGTCTGGAGAATTCCATGGACAGAGGAGCCAGGCGGAATACAGTCCATGAGATTGCGAAGAGTCAGACAGGACTGAGCAACTAACACTTTCACTTTCATCTCAGGATAATAAAATAGTTGAAATAAGGAACTTTCTTTTAATAGAAAATGAAGCAATGCTAGAATTCGAATGTTACCACAATTAAGACCATGATCAACCATGGCTGTCAACACCATAGAGGGGACCAGACAGCATGTCTTATAAACGAAGTGTACATCACCACTGAGAAGTATTTTTGGCACCAAAAAAAAAAAAAAAAAATTAACCTGAATCTGATCAGCCCTCTAGCTCTAACACAATCAACTTACAAGAAACGCGAGTAGGAGACTTCAGAAGAAGGTGTTAAAAAGAACCACCCAGACTGCACAAAACTGTAGGAGAAATGATACAGTTTCTTTATCTGGAAAGAGGAAAGAGAGAAAAACCTAGAGATTAACAGATACTTAAGAGACAAGGCAAAAAATTGCAAATCACCGAGCTTTGGGGATCTGATCAAACACTTTTATTTGAGAGGAGTGAAGAAATTTGAACACTGAGTAGTATCTATTGATATTAAGCAACTGTTTTTCATTCCTAAGGCATGACAATGATATTGTGATTAGGTTTTTAGAGAGTTCTCATCTTTGAGAAATACTAGTTACCCAAAAATGATACATACCTCTGAAAATTTCAGAAACAATACACCTGAAATAATCAAGGAGAGGGGAGACTCAGTGGCAGCAGAGATGAAAGAAGAAAGGTCACATTTTTATAATGACCGGGCCATCAGCACACAGGTTCATTCAACTATCCTTTCTCCTTTTGGATATGCCTCTAATTTCCCATAATAATAAAAAGAAATTGGCTATTCTACAAAATCCCAATTCTGGGGCCAGACACAAACAGTAGACATTATGTTCAAATCTTACCACTCACATATCAAAAGAGATGACTTGGGACAAGGTGCTTTATTCTGCAGAGCCTCAGCTTCCTATGTTGTAAAATGGTCATGAAAAGATAAAATGAGGAAACATAAGGGCAATGCTGAGCTCAGGGCCCAGCACAGGGGCCCAGTGGAGCCGCCCACCCCTCCCAGCTTTCTAAGTGCTTACCACTGCAGACAGCAAGCTGGGGAGCCTAATCTTCCAGCCTGACTTGAAATTAGAAAATTTAATGCTCACAGATTATTTGCTTGATTATCTCCAACCGGAGTGAAATGATTTCTTAAAAGGACACGCCTGGGACTTCCCTGAAGGTCCAGTGGTTAAGACTCCATGCATCCGCAGGGGGTGCAGGTTCGATCCCTGATTCCGGAACTAAGATCCCACATGCTGCTCAGGCCAGAAGAAAAAGAACATGCTCTGTCTTAGGTGTGATGAATAACAACAATCTCTGCTTTCTCCCTTCACCTACATGCACACAAAGTGAGGGGCTCCCTCTTGGGCTGCCTCCATGATTCACAGGAAATCAACACCACCTCCCCAGCTGTAAATACTCCCAAGTTCTGAAACCGTTTCTCCCAGACATCCAGACAGCCAGCTCAGACATCTCCTTCCTTTCTGAGCCTGGGCGAGAGGCTTTGCCATGTTATTTTCTTGCCTGGATAATGCATCACATCAGGGAACAGCATCTGACACCTCAGACGTGGAGTTTACACAAGTTCTTGTTTTAACAAGCTGAACGCTGTTTCTTTTCTCTAACAGCAGCCGTGGTCTGGCCTGCATTTCTGCAAGGCACCGAGTCACTACTTATGCTTGTAAAATATTCCTGAGCACGTTTGGTCAATGGTTTCCAACTCCACATAGACAAACGTGGTGGCAGGTCGCTATTAGCCTGGCATTTCATTCTGCCTTATCTTCTGAGCTCTTGCTTTACGTGACAGTTGCTGATAGAATTTGCTGGGAACAGTTTCATTGGAGAGAGAACCATCGGGCTCAAATCCCCATGTTGTCCCCTACTGGACTGGTTATTCAGTCTGTGTTGACTGCCTTCCATAAAATACGGACAATGAAATCGAACTCAAAGGATTGTTTTGGAAACCACACCAGATAATATACTAAAGATATGTATATAGTCTCTGGCACACGGAAAGCTCATATAAACATCTGCCAATGTTACCATGACTCCTACAGGCGGGTGGAGCAGTGGGTCTGACTCCTCCAGGGATCCCCAGTGCTCTGACTGACACACGGCAAGTTCTCCGGGGCTTCCCTGGTGTCTCAGACAGTAAACAACCTACCTGCGATGCAGGAGACCCAGGTTCAATCCCAAGTTGGGAAGATGCCCAGGAGAAGGGGATGGTTACCCACTCCAGTATTCTTGCTTTGAGAATTCCATGGACAGAGGAACCTGGCAGGCTGTAGTCCATGGGGTCGCAAAGAATCAGACACAACTGACCGACTAACACTTTCAAGTTCTCAATCGGTATTTGTTAAATCAGTGAGTGAATGAATAAAATGTAGACAATTGAATTTAACCTGCCTCTACTTGTGAAAAAGGGTCAAATTACTTTTAGTATTTCAAAAATTACAGTGCTGCTGCTGCTGCTAAGTCACTGCAGTTGTGTCCGACTCTGTGCGACCCCATAGACGGCAGGAAAAAACACTCGCACTATATTAATACATACAAGCATATTATTATCCTTCACTGGGCACATAAGAAACTTCAAATAAATTCCATGCAGATGCCCTGGAACTTTTGTAACAAAGGCTCCAGAAAATTCTCTCCAGATTGTGCTTTGGAGTAGTAGCACCATGGAAAGAATTTGGAGACATACCAGGTTGGGAGCAGCAAGACTCATCGGGGGTTGACACGACTGTCTACCTGAGAGGGGCTGAGAACCTGGTCTGGGGCAAGGAATGTAGAGGGAACTGGGAGCCAGACACAAGGGATCTCCAGGAGTCGTGACCAGTAAGAGGTGAAAATGAAAGTGTTAGTTGCCCCGTCATGCCCGACTCTGTGACCCCATGGACTGTAACCCACCAGGCTCCTCTGTCATGGGATTCTCCAGGCGGGAATACTGGAGTGGGTTGCCATTCCCTCTCCCAGGGGATCTTCCCAACCTAGGGATCGAACCTGGGTCTCCTACACTGAAGGCAGATTCTTTACCATGTGAGCCACCAGGGAAGCCCCCAGTAAGAGGTGAGTGAAAGTCACTCAATCGTGTCCAACTCTTTGCAATCCCATGGACTTAGCCTGCCAGGCTCCTCTCTGTGGAATTCTCCGGGCCAGAATACTGGAGTGGGTAGCTGTTCTCTTCTCCAGGAGTAAGAGGTGGTAGCTTTTAATGTGGGTTGCGGGGGGGATGGAAGAAAGAAGATGGTAGGTCAATGACAAAGCAAACTTGGGAGGAAATGAAGGAGTTGAATTCTGGACTTAAGCTGAGCTTGACACCCAAGTAGATGTCATTTAACAAGCCAGAAATAGGTTGCACACAGAAGTTCACAGCAGCATTATTCACAGTAGCCAAGAAGCGGAAGCAGTCCAAACGTTCATCAGGGAATGAATGGCTAAACCAAATAGCCATTTGGGAATGGGAATACGCATACAAAGGGATATGATTCAGCCTTTAAAGAGGAAATTGTGACACCTGTTACAACATGGATGCACCTTGAGGACATAATACAAAGTGAACAAAGAGACGAATACCCTATGATTCCACTTATATGAGCTAACCAACAGTCAATCCCATAAAGACAGAAGTAGTAGGGTGGTTGTCAGAGGCTGGGAGTTGTTTAGTGGGATACATGGTTTCGGTTTTGCAAGATCATGAAGTTTTGGAGATCTGATGGACAATAGTGTGAGTATGTGTAACACTACTGAACAGCACATTTGAAAATGGTTACCATTGTAAATTTTATGCTGACTTTTTTAGCCACAATTAAAACTTAAAAAAAAAAAAAGGCTAGAAATATGGGTTCAGAGTAATGAACTGGAAGAGTTCACTTGCCCAAATTTCCAACTCTTTTCCTGATTGATTCGTAGGTTGAACACTTGGTCACTCACACCTGATTTCTTCCCTCTGAACCCTCTCTCTACTTCCCCAAGTAGACCAGTAAAAAAGGGGTCACTTGTCCACAGGCCACGAACAAGACCTTAGTAAAGTGTGGCTTGACAACCTCACTTCATTGCACTTTGCAGATACTGCATTTTTAAATATTTATTTATTTGGCTGTGCCGGGTCTTAGTTGCAGCACTCAGGACCTTTTGCTGATTCACGCAAGATCCCTCACTGTGACACGTGGACTCTCAGGCTCAGTAGTTGAGGCATGTGAGCTTAGTTACTCCTCAGCATGTAGGATTTTAGTTCCCCAAACAGGGATTAAACCCATGTTCCCTGCATTGCAAGGCAGATTCTTAACCACTGGACCACCAGGGAAATTTCGATATTGCAATTTTTACAAATTCACGGCAGCAACCGTGCATCAGGCAAGCCTATCGGAACCATTTTTCCAACACCATTTGCTCACTTTGTGTCTCTGCCGTGTTTGGATAATTCTTGCAAAATTTCAAACCCTTCACAAGCAAAAAGATTACAACTCACTGAAGGCTCAAAGGATGGTTGGCATTTTTCAGCAATAAAATATTTTTTAATTAAGATATACACATTGATTTTTTAAGACATAATGCTACTGCAAACTTAATAATTGAATACAATATAGTATAGTACAAACAGGAGGGCTTCCCAGGTGGCTCAGTTAAAGAATCCACCTGTCAATGCCAGAAACGTGGGTTTTGACCCCTGGGTCAGGAAGTTACCCTGGAGAAGGAAATGGCAACCCATTCCAGTATTTTTGCCTGAAAAATGCCATGGACAGAGGAGCCTGGTGGTTCACAGGCCATAGCATTGCAGAGAGTCAGACACGACTGAGCGACTGGTCAGGCACACACACGCATGGAGTAGTATAAACATAACTTTTATATGTGCTGGGAAACCAATAAAGTCTTATAACTCACTTTATTGCGCTATTTGCCTTATTGCAGTGGCCTGGAACAGAACTTGCAGTCTCTCCAAGGTCTGCCTGTACGGGGGACAGTGTTCATCTACTTGGACATCAGGTCCCCCAGGTTGACTAAAGGAGGGCTCTGCCACCATCTGATCCATCCTGTAACTACCTTATCCTGCTACCACAGTTCATTTCCATAAACGTTCTATGCTTGAAGTTCTTCCAAACTCCACTGGGCTGAACAACGGTGGAGGCCGATTATTTCCCCAGAAAGAAAGGCCCGTGGGAATTGACCTTCTTTTAACCTGTTGATGTCTGCCTGTTCTTTTTCTTTCTCCTGTCTTCATCTCTGGTCCACCAAGTCTTTCTCATCCTACCTTCTCACCAGTTTTGTCCCAGTTACGGTCTAGTAGGTTCTAAAATCACTCCCCAACTTACACAGAAAAGCAAGGCAGCAGAGCCAAGCTTGGGAGTGAAAACAAGTCAAGTCCAAGTTGCGTAACAGGGGTGAACGTTCACCAATTAAACATTGCTAGGTCTCCAATGTAAACAAAACTGTCTGGGGCGGGTGCTTCTCTCGCTCTACTACAGGGAGATTGTGAAAACAAGTCACGTGGGGTTTCTGGTGGGAACAAAGCTTTATCTGATCAGAGTTTAAAAATTCCCACGGGGAAAACCAGGGCCCGAGTGGTCTGTACCCATGAGACCTCTCCTGGCCCAGAAACTCATCACCATTTCATACTTTACTGCTAAAACAACCCACAGCTTTAGGTATTTAGTATAGCAAAAAAAGAGAGCGAGAGAGAGAGAGAGAAAATTATGTAGTTAAGCCATTTTTAGCAGCATAGCAGACTTGGGGTCCTATTTATGCTGGTGGCGTATCATACTGTCTATGGACGGGGAGGGGAGCCTATGGTGGGAAAGATACAGGGTAATGGAGTTGTTTAGTTGCTAAATTATGTCTGACTCTTTGCAGCCTCATGGACTGTAGCCTGCCAGGCTCCTTTGGAACTTTCCGGCCAAGCATACTAGAGTGGGTTTCCGTTTCCTTTTCCAGGGCAATCTTCCCAACCCAGGGATAGAACCTGCATCTCCTGCATTGGCAGGTGAGTTCTTTACCACTGTGCCACCGGGCCTTGCCACCTGCCAGCTGTATGACCCTGGACAAGTTGCTCAGCCTCCCTCAGCCTCAGATTCCTCATCGGTACACTGAGAGTAAGAATCCTAGGAACAAGGGTGACCACATGCAGAGCTCCTGTTTCCCGTTTGACACAGCAAGCAGTCCACAAGTGAGAGCTAGTGTACCGAGTGTCAGTGTGGTCATTATCCAAACCCGTGGGTGCTTAACACACTTGTCTAAACAAACTGACAGCTGCTAAGTGTTCTTGGTGACAACAAGGGATCCTAAAATTAAACACTTGCTCACAGCCAGTAACAAGGCCGGTATTAAAAAAAATAAAACAAAAGCACCAGTGTGGGAGACATTTTGTCCTTTATACAGCCTGATGGCTTTTGAATCTTGTCTTTAGTCCCACAATCACAAAGCATTAATGCTTAACTTAAACCAATACAGTTGGTCTGGCTGGATCAAGACAAGAGTTTCCCCCTATGATACAAAATGTACAGACTGAGGCCAGGGTAGGGGAAATGATCTAGATCTAAGAATAAACACCACTGGGTTTCGAAAGGTTCCCAGTGTCCATACACAATTTTAGAATCTATTAGATCCTTGCTGTGTTAATGAGGTCTCTTGCTGGGGATCCAAATTCCCTTTGTAAACTCCATTAACAACCCACGAGGCAGGTGGGCAGCTGTGAATGTGCTTATGGTAATAATGCCTTGCCCAGAACGGGAGGCAGTGGGGAATCACATCCATTTGCATCACATGCTTAGAACCTTGGAGAGAGAAAGGGGGAAAAGCATGTTTCCTTGGAGAGAGATTAGGATGAGCTCAACTCCGAGCCCCCACCCTGTATCTCTCATACTTGAAATAAGAGGCAATGGTAATTGGTAAAGGTGGTAAGGTTTCTCAAATGCAGCAACTATCCTAAAATCTCTGGGATAAAATATTACCCACAGAAAGTCTGCCAAGTTTATTTATGTCCTCAGATGATTTTTTTTAATTGAAGTGTAGTTGATTCACAATATGTTAGTTTGAAATGCATAGCACAGTGATTCAGTTTTACATGTATGTGTATTTTTTCCAGATTCTTTTCCCTTAAAGGTTATTATAACATACTGGTATAGTTCCCTATGCTATACAGTAGGTCCTTGTTGGTTACCTACTTTATATAAAGTAAGTGCATCTATGCTCACTGAGGTTCTCCAATGCACGGTGGTAAAGAATCAGATGAGGGTTCGATCACTGGGTCAGGAAGATCCCCTGGAGTAGGAAATGGCAACTTCCTCCAGTATCATTGCTGGGGAAACCCCACGGACAGAGGGGCCTGGCAGGCTACAGCCCACAGGGTTGCAAAGTCAGACACTACTAAGCCCAAGCAGAGGGATATGTTCATTACAACCTAACTGATCTCCTCTCCCTTTTTCTCTTTGATAACTGTAAACTTGTTTTCTATGTCTGTGAGGCTCTGCTTTGTAAATAAGTTCATTTGCATCTTTTTAATTTGGAGAAGGGGATTCAGCATCTCAGATGAGTTTTTGGAGACCCCTCACAACTTTTTGCCTATTTATTTTCCTTTTAATTGCTCCAAAAGAATTTTCCTTAGTAAGAACACATGGAAAGTTTTGACTTTGAGAGTGCAGATTCCATTAATGATCCAAGTGCATTTTTAAAATGTTTTTGCTTTTAGAGCAAAAAAAGGAAAAGTTTTGATGTTTCCTATCTGTGCATCAAACTGGCACAGAAAATTTGCTGAATATTATCCAAAACACCCAGGGTTAGGCTGAAAGAAGGGATAGAAAATTTTCAGCCTCCAAAGAATTTAGTTTTGGGGGGTTGGAGGGAAAGGAACAGGAGGATGAGGGCTGAGAGGGTGTCTCCAGTACCACTGAGAACACATTCTGACTTTTCACCACAGTTGCCTAAGTGATGCTCGAAATGCTTCCTGTCGTAAGTATAGTGTCTCCCCAGGGAACAGAGCAAGTTGAGGACTGAGCGGTGAACCACATTCCAGCCCCCAAATGCCATCCGTCACACCATACAACCCATCACCTCGACTCTCTTGGTTTATCTCATCCCCCGTCTCCGGTCATCAGGGTCTGCTCAACATAAGGACTTTAAGGGGGGTTTTAACCTTTCTGGGGTCAAAAACCTCTTGGAGAATCCAGTGAGAGGCTCCATGCCAAGTGTACATGTATCTCCATACCACCTTAAAAGGTCGTGGTCAACTCCCCCTAAAGCACATCCAACAACCTTTAGCGTCAAATAGCCCACTTAAGCAGCACTCAGTTTCTCTTGACATCCTCCAGGCAAATTCACTAAGCGCAATTCTCAAGACTACATGTAACTTTCTATCAGTGTCTAAAACAGATAATCAAAAAGGACCTACTATATAGCACAAGGAACTCTGCTCAATAGTCTATAATACCCTACAGGAGAAAAGCACTTGAAAAGAGAATGGATACATGTAAATGTACAACTGAATCGGTCTGCTGTGTACCTGAAACCAACACATTAGGTTTTGTTTTTATTGGGGTATAGTTGCTTTACAATGTTGTGTTAGGTTCTGCTGTACAATGAAGTGAATTGGCTAAATGTACACATATATTCCCTCCCTCTCGGACCTTCCTCCCACCGCCTTCTACCCATCTAGGTCACCACAGAGCACCGAGCTGAGCTCCCTATAACACAACACGGTTAATCAACTGCACTCCAATACAGAATAAAATTTTTTTAATTAAAAAGCAATTAAAAGTTCTTATGAGTGTCCTCGAGCCACCAAACGCTTTAGAATCTTCAGATTTTATCTGCCACGTGGGCAAAAACAAGCATGTGCCTACACACACACACACCACACACACACACGGCTTGGCAAAAATAAATGGCAGAGCTGAACTGGGACTGGAACGTATTCATTTAGTTTATTCATTCCTGACACTATGAAGTCATTAGAGGAAGTAAGGGTAGCTTTGGCGAGCAGAGCGGTGCGAAGCAGCCAGGGTTGGTTATGTTTTTTCCATCCAATAAATAGTACCGCTGAATAAGTTTCATGGGCTCAACACTCTCCTGCCCACATAAGCAATTTGCTATTAAATACTTACTGTTCCTGCACAAAACCTGCCACCAGGTTATTTTTAAATACTTTTACTTTTTTTTTTTTTTCCAGCGGAGGGGGGAGTGGGTAGGGATAAAGTGGAAGGGGCATACTTGTGGCCTCACGGTCTCTATCCTGCATCTTATCTTAAATGTCTATGAAATAAAGAAAGAGAGAACTAAACCAGAACCTTCAACCTAACCCTTTGATTGGATATACAGTTCATTAGTTCTTTAGAGTAAGAACATTATGAGCAGCCAGTGTTTTGATCACCAGCCAGCTGTCTCACATGAGGACTGAAACACCAACCCTGTGGGAAGGTGCTTAGTCAGACCTCAAGAGGACATCGGAGAAGGCAATGGCACCCTACTCCAGTACTCTTGCCTGGAAAATCCAATGGACGGAGGAGCCTGGTAGGCTGCAGTCCATGGGGTCACTAAGAGTTGGACACGACTGAGTGACTTCACTTTCACTTTTCACTTTCATGCATTGGAGAAGGAAATGGCAACCCACTCCAGTGTTCTTGCCTGGAGAATCCCAGGGACGGGGGAGCCTGGTGGGCTTCCGTCTATGGGGCTGCACAGAGTCAGACACGATGGAAGTGACTTAGCAGCAAGAGGACATCAATCCAGTCCAACTCTGATCTGACATGACCAGCATTTAAGCTGCATTAGGCAGGATCCTCTGGAGGAAGAGATGGCAGCCCACTCCAGTGTTCTTGCCTGGAGAATCCCATGGGCAGAGGAGCCTGGCGGGCTACAGTCCATAGGGTCACAAAGAGTCTGACACAACTGAAGTGACTTAGCCCAGGCAGGATCCTGGGGCTTCCTTGGTGGCTCAGTGGTAAAGGCCCTGCCTGCAATGCAGGAGACCCCAGTTCAATCTCTGGGTCGGGAAGATCCCCTGGAGAAGGGCAGAGCAACCCACTCCTATATTCTTGCCTAGAAAATCCCATGGACAGAGAAGCCTGGCTGGCTGCAGTCCACAGGGTCGCAAAGAGTTGGGCATGACTGAAGTGACTAAGCAGCAGCTCACGCGGGATCCTAGTCTACAGCATTTGACTGCAAATGCTGGGAGGGATAATTTATGTGCTCAAGGGGATTCTTGGAGAATGCCAGTTGGAATTCAAGCTTCAGGCATGGCGGGATCCAGGGAGCCCGTGTGCCCTCTCTTATTCCTAGTGGTCTACTTTCCTTTGAGATCAAGTTCAGCTCATGTGAAAACAAAGATGGACATTAGAATCTGTGGGCATACAGAGGTATTAGAGCTTTCAGTCCTGGAAGAGAAATAAGAGATCTCTGTCTACCCCCCACCCAGCCCTCCAGTCCATTTTTCAAACATCATGGTGGACTCTGGTTGTCTCACTCCTGGGGCCAATCATTGCAGACCAGAGTCTTTCTCTGTGTCATGTCTGGCCATGCCTGGACCATCTCTGCTCATCTCTGGCAGTCCATAAGAACCACCCAGAACGGGAGATCCAGTTTCCTAGTGAAAACAATGAGGTTCTAGACAGACCAAAACAACCAACCACAACACAGACTCTTCTGTGAAGCACTGTAACACCAAAGAATTCTCTAGCGATGAAGAACTCACATCCCACTGAAGAGGAAGGTCATTAACCTATAACCCCAAATCTAATAACAGCAAGTCACAACCCTCTACAGAAACCAAACCCTTCATGGTGCCTGCTCTCGCAGAAAGCTCCTGTAGCTGAAAGGAAAAAAGGAAGTCAAGCCAAGACTATCTGAGAAAGGGGAAGTAAAAGGTCAGAAGTAAACTAAAGAAAAGAAGATGCATGTTATTCAGGAAAATACAACACCTCCAAAACTTTCATTGAACCATAATATCTGTGTTACAGTCAAGAGGAAAAATAGTGGAAAGGGGTCTGCTGTCACCCACCAAGCGCAGTAAGAGGCTTGTGGTAAAGAAGTAACGAACAGGAGACTCAGGTGCTTAAGGAAGGAAAATTCCCTTCCGTGCATCTTCATCGTCCCCAGGAATCTTCTCTAGGTCAGCCTGGGCCCTCTCTGGTCTTCCTCTCTGTCTATCAAACACTATGATGCTGTGTTTCCAAACCCCTGAACACGGGACTTCCCTGGTGGTCCAGTGGTTAACACTCCGAGCTTCCACCCTAACACTCTGAACTTCCACGGGTTCAATCCCTTGTCGGGGAACTGAGATCCAGCATGCTGTATGGCTTGGCTGGAAAAAAAAAACTAATTTGAAAAGAAAAAATTAAAATCCCTGAACAAAGATGCTTTCACACACAGAATCAACATCCACAAGCCCCAACCAGCCCTATATAGGATTGGTTTCCCAATGCTCCCTTCAGGGAACTTTCAAGAGGATTCTTCTTCCTCTACCTACAGTCCCTTCCAGGCGGCAACAGTGGTAAAGAACTCGCCTGCCAATGCAGGAGATGTAAGAGATTCGGGTTGGATTCCTGGGTCGGGAAGATCCCCTGGAGGAGGGCATTGCAAGCCCCTCCAGTATTCTTGCCTGGGAAATTTCATGGACAGAAGAGCCTGGCGGGCCACAGTCTGGGGGTGGGTCACAAGAAGTCAGATATGAGTGACCACACACACGTGCATGCAGCAGATGTGGGAGGGGTCAAGACAAGGGCACCAACACTCACTGTGGCCCAAAGTCTCTGTTCATGACTCCTTATGCCTCCTCACTTACCTTCTGGAAAAAGCCACAGCAAGGCCAAACAGCTAGTTTCCAGCTCCCAGTGAGTCTATCTGAACCAACCTGAGCTTCAGCAAATGTAGATGAGGCTACAGTCACAGAAGTATCCATCACCCAAATGTGTACCCAACTCATTCCAGATTTTCTAGCAAAACACGGTACAGTCATCTAACATGATGTTGACTGTTCATGAGACACAAAAAAAGTTTTTCATTGGCAGAAAGCAAGTTTACTTAGAGTATGGTCTTAACGAAGTAAAACTAAATACAAAGGGAAAAAAATGGCTGAGGATTCCCTGGTGGTTCAGTGGTTAAGACTATGCCTTCCAATGGAGGGGAGCCGAGTTCAATCCCTGGTCAGGGAACTGGATCCCACATGCCTCAACTAAGGCCTGGCACAGCCAAATAAATATTATAAAAGAAGAAAAATGGCTGGAAGAAAATACATCTAAACATTGACAAATTTCTATAGGGATCTGCTTAAAAATTATTTATATGTACTTATTCTGTTTTGTTTTTCCCAATTTTACTAAGAAAACATTCTTTTAAAAGCTGAACAAATATTAAGAAGCAAATTAAGAAGCAATGTGCTGGAACCCAGAAAGCCATCAATATATCACATTAGGGCAATGGCCATACTCTGGGGTGCCTCTGACTTAATACAAACCAGATCGCCTGCTGCTTGGGGCAGCTGTAGCACTTTCTGCATTTTGAGATGAGCCACAGGAAGGGGTCTGCAGGCAAATAAGAGCCCTGTTGATTTAATTCAGGATGGAGGAGGTTGCTCATCTAAGATCTACTAGATGGATGATAGCTGGACTGAAAATCAAGATCCAATCAATCACCCTTATCAAAAGACCTGTCCTTGTATTTAAATAAGTCAATTGCTTTTTCCTGCCTCCTGTTTCTACACCTGGAAATGGAGACAATACATCCACAAAGATGAAGAGGGCAGCGGTTATTGGCCTCCACCATGGCATGATACTTAATATCCAAGCAAAGCCTCGCTTGGTAGATTCCAAGCTCATTTTATTGATAAGGAAACAGGCTCAGGTTAACTGAAAATGTGTCCAAAATCCTAGTGGGCAGGTCAGTGGAGGAGCCAGGATTTGAATCTCAAGACCATCAGAGCCCAAACTCAGAGTCTTGCCCAAGGTCACCCAGGCAGGGAGCATGGCAGTGATCCCATGAATCCTAGGACATAAATTATGAGCAGCTGAGAATGAATGAGAACTATCCACCAGCCCAGGGAATATGGAAGTGCCAGATAAGAGCCACACACACGTCTCCTAGCAAGTTGCTAAAACACACTAAAAATGGCATGTGACCAGTCACTGGGGAGAAGGAATGGATGGAATCCAGCCAAAACAAATTGACTGGTTTTACAGTGTCATTTATTTACAAAAATAGAAATTAACAAGGGGAGCTTCAATATCAGTGAAGCTGCAAGAATATAACGAGCTGTGCTTGCTCCCACAAGGGATGGCTTTTTAATTATTTTTTCAGATGAACTGCAATCACAGTGTATTTGATCCATACCCGACGCACACTCTTTGGAGAGTTAAAACACATTTTACCCAATGTCAAGTTAAAATAAAAACTCATCAGAGGCAAAATAACTCTGGACTCCCAGGGCTCGGAAGAGAAATTTAGTTCTCTTTGGTTGCTGCCTGATATTAGTGACCTTTGTGCTAAACAAACACTTGGCAGATGAAATCTGAGAATAATTCTCTTTGCATCATTAACTGGAACGTGGAGGGCTCCGGCGGGTTTCAACAGAAGTGGTAAACAAAGAAAATGTGACACATTGGTGTCTCATAGATGTGCCTCCCAACTGGAGGAACCGCTCTGTGTGTTCAGGTACCCTGCAAGGATCCCATTCTTGGGAATGAACAAGCCCTTCACAAAGAATCCGTTTCCTCCAGTCGACTCCCACTCTACGTATAGCCTTCTCTCTCTCTCTGCATCTTCCCGTGTGTGTGTGTGTGTGTGTGTGTGTGTGTGAAACACACACGACTCAGAATGATCTGGTTTCATCTTAATCCCATTCTGCAATCTTTCCTTTTAGTAAAATTATTTATGCATTTCTTTTTGGCTGTGCTGGGTCTTCATTCCTCTGCACGGGCCTTCTCTAGTTGTGGCAAGCAGGGGCTACTCTCTGACCGTGTAGGGGCTTCTCACTGCAGTGGCTTCTCTTGTGCTGGAGCATGGGCTCTCGGCATGCACACCTCCATATCTGCAGCACTCGGATGGGCTCAGTAATTATGGCTCTCAGGCTTTGTTGCTCTGAGGCATGTGGCATCTTCCCAGACTGGGGCTCAAACCCCTGTGCCCTGCCCTGGCAGGCGGAGTCTTATCCACTGGACCAGCAGGGGAGTCCCCATTCTGCGTTTTTAAAACATCATCATCCACATGTAATAAAATCGCACAGAACTGTACACAGGCACACACAGAAACACACAAATCTCTGTACATAATACTGAAAATCTGAATACACCCCACGGATTATACTCATGTTCACACCCCCGTTTTGATACTGTACTACAGTGATGCGAGATGGCATCATGGGGAGAAACTGGATGGGTGTACAGAGAACTTCCATGCATTTTGCAACAGCTTGTGATTCTGTAATTGTTGCAAAATAAAAAGTTTTTTAAAAAAAATACATTCTCAAATAATTCCTTGATTACTGGGAACCAAACAAACATGACAATGAAGTTCTTTATAGAGAAGTTAGGACGAAAGGGGCAGACGTCTTGTCCCCCCGGGCTCCTGTTATGAGTTGAATCATGCCCCGCCCCCCCATTCATAGGTTGAAGCCTTAACCCCCAGTTACTCAACACGTGACTCATGTGCAAATAGGGCCTTAAAGAGGGAGCTGAGGTTACAGGAGATCATATGGGTGAATCCTACCTCAATCTGACTGGTGATCTTGGAAGGGGAGGAAATCAGGACACAGAGATACCAGACCTGTGAGCACACAGGAGGACAACCACGTGCAGACACAGGAGGAGAAGCCGGCATCTGCAAGCCAAGCGAGGTGGCCTCCGAGGGAGCCGGCGCCGACACCAGGGTCTTGGACTTGCAGCTTCCATAACTGTGAGAAAATAAATCTTCCGCTGCTTACGCCAGGGGTCCCCAACCTCCAGGATCTAGTGCTGATGATCTGAGGTGGAACTAATGCAATCATAATATTTCTATTTCTTATTTATCATTATATTTATATTACTTAACTTACTTATATGTTTGTATTTATCATCATTATATCTATATATTATTCTATCCTAAAGGAAATCAGTTCTGACTATTTATTGGAAGGACTGATGTTGAAGCTGAAACTCCAATACTTTGGCCACCTGATGCAATGAGCTGACTCACTGGAAAAGACCCTGATGTTGGGAAGGATTAAGGGCAGGAGGAGAAGGGGACGACAGAGGATGAGATGGTTGGATGGCATCACTGACTCAATGGACATGAGTTTGAGTAAACTCCAGGAGTTGGTGATGGACAGGGAGGCCTGGCGTGCTGCAGTACATGGGGCTGCAAAGAGTTGGACATGACTGAGTGACTGAACTGAACTGATTATTCTATTAATATTTCTATTATTAAAGTACACAATCAATGTAAGGCATTTGAATCATTTTGAAACCACCCTCCCCCAACTGGGTTGGCAGAAAAATTGTCTTCCAGAAAACCAGTCCCTGGTGCTAAGAAAAAAGTTTGGGGACCACTGGTTTAAGCCACTCAGTCTGTGGTGTTACATAACACAGCCCTAGCAAAGCAATACAGCACCCAAAGCCTGCATGCCCCGTTCACCTGGTTCTGCCCCAGAGTAACAAGCCCTCCAGCCTTGGCATCATCCCTCATAAAGAGGGAAACAGCGGCTGAATGTAGGAGGAAACCGAATCAAGTAAGGAACAGAGGTCCTAGCACAGAAGACCCATGTTTCAGGTGCCCTTCCCTGCCCATGCAAGGCTGGCACTCAGCCAGCTGTGGGGCGACCAAACAGGGAAGAGGGATCCCCACTTCCCAAAGTGGACCCAAAGGGCAGACCAGAGCCAGCGCACAGAACGTTGTAAGAAGACAGATTTCCAACACGACGCAAGGGCAATTTCCCCGTGGTGATCATGGTTCCGATGGAATGAACAGCCAAGTGAGAGTATGCTGTCCACAGTTCTGGAGAGAGGTGCGGGGAACACGGAATCCTCCAGCTCTAATCTGCACCCATTGATACTCAGAGCACCATGGAACAGGGCAAAAGTCCTTCCAGACCCCGGACGTGCACTGTTAGTCAGGACTCCTGTCTCTCTCCTCCCAACTCTGTATTCTGCTTTCACACCCATCCCCCATTCCAATTGCATCTCTGCCTTTGGATTTGAGACACCCAGCTCTCTTCTCACTTTCCGGGCACCTCTGATTTTTCCCTAAGAGAGGCTTCAGGCTCTCTTAGGGAAATGCCCTCACATGCTCCTGACTCCCTGGAGCATCCCCCAGCCCTCTGTCCCCTGCCCCACCCACCTCAGCCCTGTCCCAGATATACCAAAACAAAGGCCACTCTCAGATCCTGTGCTCAGCCCCATTCATTATCTTAGGCAAGTTACTTAACCTTTCAGAATCACAGTTCACTTGTCTGCTTTGTTTTATAAGAGCAAAACTTAAAAAAAAAAAATGCATGTTCAACGATAGAGGGCATTTAATATTATGGTACAGATCCACAAGGGAATATGATGTATGCAGAAAGATCATCATTGAAGAAGATTGAATGACACAGGGAAATGTTCAAGAAATATTGAGAGAGAAATACAGTAGCAAAATATGTTTATGATAAAAACCTCTTTTGTGTGGAGAAAAGCATAACAATGCAGAAAAGGAGGATTTATAAACATAAAGCTACGAGTAATTATTCTTAAATGATTCTTTTTCTATACTTTTCACAGTGAACATGTAATACTTTTCAACTAGAAATAAAGTTATTAAAAAAAACAAACAAACCTTACCACTCTCCTTTGGAGCCTTTTCCTTCCCAAAGGGAAAAAAAAAAAACAAGGCACCAACCGATTGACATAGCAACCTAATGAAAGGAGCCGGCGAGTCCATTCCATTAGCCTACTTACTCTTGCCTACAATGCAACAGGCTGTGTCTGAACTCGGAGAAACAGAGTAGCTGAGAAAGCTGAGCTCGTGGAAGGTCAGAACATGCATGAGTAGTAGGAGCAGCTCCCAGAGGTTGGCTGGTGGACCCCACTCACGCCCCCATCTCACACAGTCCCCCTGCCACTCTGCTCCATCAGTCCCTCTGGGTAGAAAGCGCCACGTGCCACCCCCGGGTGACCCTCCGGCTGGGCCGTGAGGCTTGGCTCCACACTGTGTGGTCCTGAGAAGTCTGCCAGCAGAGCGGTGTCCCCATTCATCAGGTTTTGTCCCCCGGTAATGAGTTCCCCTGGCTCCCTCCCCAGGCTGGGCAGGAGCGGCCGCAGAATGGTGCCAGCCCTAGAAGCCCCTTGTGAATGACCATCAAGGAATCCGGGAGTTTGGCAGTAATTCAGCCTCAAGAGGCTGGAGCAAACAGTCACTTGGGTGGAAAATATCAGCTTGATTCGAGAGGGAAGGCTTCCCTTTCCCCTTGGCTGTAGGGGGTCTAGGTCATGGCTGTGGATGTGCTGACGGCACCCAGCTGGTGACTCACGATACAGGTGACCCATCGTGAGTCACCAATGCAGAAGCGTACTGATGCAGAAACACAGGATTTCATGTAACCAAAAAGCTAAGAGGAGTTATTCAAGGGGTAGGACTTGTCACCAGTGGCCTGTGGCTGGATCGACACTGACACCCCTGGGGAAGCAGCAGCCGTGAACTGCCTGTGCTTCACACGTGCACGGTTTAAAACCCTTTCAATCCCAGTTCACACTCACATGTCAGGCCTGTGATCAGATGGCTGGCCATGGGCCTCTCTCAATCAGGTCCGCAGGGGCAGAACCAAGGGGCAGAACCAAGGGGCACACAGGCTACTCCACCCTGACAGGTGACAGGCATCCATTGACACCTACCTCCCAGGGCTGGCCAGTCCCTTCAGACTGTCCTCCTGCAGGGAGTTAAGACGTCATAATTCATACCTATTCCATTCGGTCAGCTCCCCTAAATACTTCCCGAAGCCAAATTAAACGGCTTCAGAAACTAGCTCCCTCTTACAAGAGATAAACGCCAAAACAGTCCCATGGTCACAAACATGTTTTATGACTTGTACGGTAAACGATCGGATCAGTTATGCTCTGCATATGCATGGCCTTCTTAAATTGTTCCTGGAGAATTCCAACCATGCAGGGAACAAAAGGCCACCTACGGAGGCCAATCTGTGCAGAAGCTTGCTCTCTGTTGCTCAAAATACAGACCCAAGAAACCAGCTCAGAAGCACTCAGGAAGGCCTGCTCACAGCCCTGGACTGTCATGTCTTGGAATCTGGCCAGACGCCACCAAGCTGCCCACGCACCACGCAGACACACTCCCGACTCTGGGAATGCTAAACTGTCAGAGAGGAAAAGGAGGCCTAGCTAGAAATCTGGTTGAGACGTTCCTCCTACTAGAGAGTCACTGTAAATCCCAGAGAAAAAGTCTCAGAACGAGAGAAGGGCTGTGCCTGCTACAATAGCCCAAGCTTAGACCTCTTACAAAACCGAAAGGAGTCCATATCCTAAGCTTGACCTATGAACCAGGCCCCATTAGTGCTGGAAAATGCCTGACTCATCAGGGTAATGGGGAAGGCAATGGCACCCCACTCCAGTACTCTTGCCTGGAAAATCCCATGGACAGAGGAGCCTGGTGGGCTGCAGTCCATGGGGTCGCTAAGGGTCGGACATGACTGAGCGACTTCACTTTGACTTTTCACTTTCACGCATTGGAGAAGGAAATGGCAACCCACTTCAGTGTTCTTGCCTGGAGAATCCCAGGGATGGGGTCGCACAGAGTCAGACACGACTGAAGCGACTTAGCAGCAGCAGCATCAGGGTAAACTTCCAAAAGAGGACGCTGAGCGTGCAAGCTCCAGGCGTGGGCTCCAAGCAGAGGTCATCCACCTCACCTGTGGCTTCAGGAGAGATGCCAGGGAGACATTTTTCTACTTGATTTTATCATGAGACACAAGAGCTCAGTGTTTCGCTACCCTTTTCCTTCCCTGGGCTCTGATTTATCTACTTGCTGTTACTGCTTCCAAAATCTCTCTATGCTGGGGTACCAGAATGGTATCAGTCAAGTCAGAGTCCAGTGGCCCGGCTGGACCCGAGGAGACTGTTTTGGCTATAGGCTGTGGCCCATTCCCTGGCCTGCAGCAGACTCATATTGGAGGGGTTTTCACTGAAGCCTTAAAAGCATCAAAATGCAAATGATTTCCTTAGACCCCTCTCCCCACTGAGCCCACCTCCAGACACAATTACGGAAACCCCTAAGCACAGGGTGGAGGGACTAGCCATCAATCCTGTGTATTCCACAGGTAGGCTGTGACCAGGCCCACAAGCTCTCCACCCTTTTAGGGGGAGATGCATACTCTCCACCTTTCTACTCTAGAGCCTGTTCACAGAGGGTTAAGACATACGACGTATGCATTCAATAGAGTCATCTACCTCACAGGTAGGACATGAAGTCACCGAGGACAATCAGCATTCAGGGGGTAACTGCCTTGAACCCTCCTGTCTCAGACAGCCTGGGCAGTGTATGGGGGAAACTTGGCAGGTAGGAGGCTTTTTGACGAATTCTGTGCAAGTTCTAGTTTAACCTAAACCTCCATATTGTAATTAACTTTATGCTCCAAGGCACACTGCTTTCGGGAGGCACAGAGCTTCTACAGGTGTTGGTAATTTATTTTACTTTCTTCCCAAAGCTTAAGCACTCAGTGACTGGGGTCAAATCATAGAAGCTAACAGATGGTGGGAGGCAAAATTAAATGCAGTAAACAAGAAAACGGAGATGCTCGGCAGGCCGGCCCTTGCCCTACAAATGACCATGCAATAGTGCCCAGAAGCAGTGACTGAGAAGCCCATTTGCTGTAAGTGTAATTCAACCCCTGGATGTTTCTTAACCCCAACGCTGGCAGATGGTTTCCATCCTTCCAGTATAAAATAACAGAAGTAGCACAAAACAAATTTTTTCAAAAGTTCACATGTACCTTATTTCGTCCCCAATATCCGGTTCTAGTAAATAACCCCATTACAGCGGAAAAAAATTTACATACACACACAAAGTTACCAACTTTGAATAATACCAAATGCTGGGCATTTGCAATCACTTTTATCTTTGAGCTTCAATAAGACAATGACCAGGAGGTCATTTTGATGATTAAAAACAGGGGTTTCTAATGTGCAGACCCCCAAGGATTCCTCGGTGGCAAATACCAGGCCGCCCAAAGTCCAAACACACACACACAAAGGCAGATAAATATATATATTTAAAACTGCCCCCAATCTCCTCCTCCCTCTTCCCAGGCTTTTGATACTCATGCGCAGCAGAAGTCAAATTCTGCTGCACACTGGAGTCACCTGGGGAGCTCTTTAAAAAATTACAAGTCCAGGCTGCACCCCAAAGACCCCCAGAATTTTCTGGGGTGTGCAATTCAGGCATCAGCATTTTCCCCAAACACCCCCAGTCTGAGAATGAAAGCTCCTGACGAAACTTAAAGCTCTAGGGCCCAAATTTCCTTCCTCTGTTCACACGCCCTGGCCCCCTACACAGCCACAAAGGGAACCGCGGCCCCTCGGGCGCTGGCGCAACACCTACCTATGTAGAGCGAGGAGTCCTTCCTCCGCACGTGGTCGTCGATGTAGGAGACGCCCAGGGGCTGCACGGGGGTAGCACCGATGCCCAGGAGCACCTGGGCCCCAATGAGCAGCAAGTACATCATGTTGGTGGCGGTCCGGCTGCGGCAGATGAGGTCCGGGTCGGGGCCCTGGTCCCCGCCCGAGCCGTTGGCAGCGCAGACGTCGCGGCCCTCGGCGCCCCAGCGGATCTCGCCCGCTTCGTACTTGTACTGGTGGGTCAGGAACTCAGGCAGCGCTGACAGCAGTGCCCCCAGTGCCATGACGATGCCGCCGCAGCCAATGAGGCGTGGCCGGTGCCCGCGCGCCCCGAAGTAGCTCACGAAGAGTATGAGCGCCAGGTTCCCGATCTCGAAGCTGCTGGCGATCACGCCCACGTCGGCACTCTGCAGGTTGAACCTCCGCTCCAGGGTGGTGAGGACGCTCACCTGTGGGGTGCAGAACGCAGTCTCAAGGCCCGTGCTGATGGAAAGCCCCCCGGGAGGCCCCCTTCCCGCAGCGCAGCGCACCTGCGCATCCTAAACCCTCCCACCGAGCCTGTAGGTTTGCCTTGTTTTGACCACCTGTGCCAAGTGCTTCCGGAGAAGGCGATGGCACCCCACTCCAGTACTCTTGCCTGGGGAATCCCATGGACAGAGGAGCCTGGTGGGCTGCAGTCCATGGGGTCGCTAAGAGTCAGACATGACTGAGCGACTTCACTTTCACTTTCACGCATTGGAGAAGGAAATAGCAACCCACTCCAGTGTTCTTGCCTGGAGAGTCCCAGGGACCGGGGAGCCTGGTGGGCTGCCGTCTATGGGGTCGCACAGAGTCGGACAAAACTGAAGCGATTTAGCAGCAGCAGCAGCAGCCAAGTGCTTTACACCTTGAGTCCAAAAACCGTCTACTCGGTATGCTAACTGTTCATTCCTGGAGGCTCAGACGGTAAAGAATCTGCCTGCGATGCAGGAGACCTGGGTTCGATCCCTGGGTCGGGAAGATCCCTGGGGGAGGAAACGGCTACCCACTCCAGTATTCTTGCCTGGAGAATTCCATTGACAGAGGAGCCTGGCAGGCTACAGTCCAGAGGGGTTCGACAGAGTCGGATACGACTGAGCGACTAACATTAACATTAACCCTAATTAAATGGTTAAAGAATTAACTTTCCCATGGGTAAAGAAGTTTTCTTGGCATCTGTTTCCATCCTGCAAGATTCTGCCTCTAGGCATAAGAACCACCTCCCCCATCCCACAGCCGCCCCGTTTAGGGCTTGTGAAAGTGCAAGTCGCTCAGTCGTGTCAGACTCTTTGTGACCCCAATAAACTATACAGTCCATGGAATTCTCCAGGCCAGAATATTGGAGTGGGTAGCCTTTCCTTTCTGCAGGAGTCGGGTGAAAGTCTTAAAAGGCACATCTTTCACAGACTGTCTCCCAACTACATCTTATCTCTCAAGTCCATGCTGGAGGTATAGGACTCTTGGGCTTTTTACCAGGAGGTAATTAGCAAAGCATATTGAAGGAAATAAAATTACAAAGAGAAAAAAACCTGGGGTAGGCAAAATGGACAAGCCAGATTAGCTCAGTAGGATAATCATTAGCTCTTCACTTCCTTCTGGAAATTTCCAAACACTGGACATTTCTCTCAAGGCCATCAGGTAAATATTTTCCTGACTGTTCTGTGCACTCCAGCTGTATTGAGTTTCCTTGGGTCAAACAGTTTGATGACTTTCCCCACCTTTGCATCCCTGTCTGCCCCTCATTTGTTTAACAAATATCTACTGAATATCTGCTGTTGGCTTCACAATGCCCAGGACACAAAAGACAGAAACAGGAGGACAGGACTCAGTGCTCTGTGGTGACCTGAATGGGAAGGGAATCCAAAAAGGGGATATGTGTATCCATATAGCTGATTCACCCCGTACAGCAGAGACTAACAGCATTGTAAAGCAACTATACTCCAACAAAAATAGAAACAAAGGAAACAGGAGGAAGGGATGACACCTGGCCTCAAGAAGCCCCCCTAGCAGGAAGGTAGACGTGTGTGCTGGGTACAAGCTACATTCATGATGCAAAATCACATAGGAGGGTGAAGAGGAGATGCATTATTTTAGGGTTCCTTCAGAGAAAATGCAAACAGCCTCCCTGTCCTGCGGTGTGCAGTTTCCACACAGGGTATTATCAGCCGTACAGGAGTCCCTGTCATGGGAGCCCTAGTTGGGCAGGGAAGAACACTCCAGGCAAAAGCAACTGGGTGAGCAGATGCCGGGTGGCATGACTGCATGATGGAATGGAACATATGGAGTGGAAAGGTAGGTTGGTAAACAGACTACGGAGTCACAGAAGCCACCCTAGAGGAATCAGACAATCCCAGGCAGTGTGGTGAAAAGAATGCAGAGCCTGGAGCGAGGGGCAGCTGGCTGGAATCCCACCTAGGATCTCCTTAATTAGCTTCAGGACTTTGATCAAGTTACTTAACCTCTTCAAGCCTTGATTTCTTTGGAACAGGAATAATAATGCCTACCAGGCAGGATGGATGTGAAGATTAGACACAGCAGTATGAAAAGTCCATTAGCACAGAGTAGCCTTTCCCTACATGTCCGGAGAGTGTCCAGAGAGGCGGGGAAGAGGGGTGCAGAACTAAAGCTCGGGGACCATCTGTGACTCTCAATCACCTTGGGCAAAGGCACCCCATGCTTTCACTGTCCCGTCTGTAAAATGGGGATAAGGGTGATGCCTCTGAGAGCTGGTGCCAGGAGTAAACACTTGTATGAATAAATGCTAGGTAAGGGCCATCCGCAACCATGGTCACCATTTATCCTTGGGGCTGCCCAGGTGGCGCTAGTGGTAAAGAACCCACCTGCCAATGCAGGAAGACGTAGGAGATGCGGGTTTGATCCCTGGGTTGGGAAGATCCTCTGGAAGAGGGCATGGCAACCCACTTCAGTAGTCTTGCCTGGAGAATCCCATGGACAGAGGAGCCTGGAAGGCTACAGTCCATAGGGTCGCAAAGAGCTGGACGTGGCTGGGGTGACTTAGTGTGCAGCACGCACATGTTGGGACCAGCAAAGCGCTAAAAACACGAGGGTGACTCAGGTGTGGTCGGCGTGTGGAGGATGGATTGAATGGGGACTGCAGAAGTAAACCCCAGCAGAAAAAGAGGCTGGGCTACTTGTTATTGAGACAAGGGAGAAGAAAAGGTCAGTACCGTGGCAATGGAAATGAACAAGAATATCTGAGAAGTGTCCTAGAGGCAGAATAACATCTTTAGGGAGAGTGGGCTGCCTCTGAGTGCTTGAGCATGTGCTGCTAAGGGAGGAATAAGAGTCAGTGGCTCTAGCCTTCCTCCAAATGTCTAAATATGTGCACAGGTGTCAGCATCCCATATGCACAGCCTCTCTGCAATGTCCACACACATACACACCTGTGCTTGTTAACATACCTGCATTCCACCCGCATCCAACCTTTTCCGCACCAGGGACTGGTTTTGTGGAAGGGCTGGGGGCATGGCTTCAGGATGATTCAAGCACATCACATTTATTATGCACTTCATTTCTATTATTACATCAGCTCCACCTCAGATCAGCTGTCATTAGATCCCAGAGGCTGGGGGGCCCCTGCTCTATGCTATTTACCTTTATTATTAAAAAAAAACACAACAGTAGCCCAGACATTCCTGTTAGCCTCCTTTCAACCCCACACATTTAAAAAGACTCCTTTAGCCCAGGGGTTTCCAATGCTACCTTCAGATTGGATGCACCCAGGAAGCACTTAGATATTTTAGATGCCAGGTCCCTCTGTGAGTTTCCAAGCCAGGGAGCTGGGATTTTGTTAAAGCCCTCTGGATGCTTCTACCTGGGTTAGCACAGCACCAAGGCAACGACACAAACTACCACAGCCTTTCTGTCAGCCCTGGGCCTGGGGTGTGCCCTGCAGAGCAGGGCCCAGGACTGTGCAGGTCCCTGTTCATGACCAAGGACAGGACAGCTGTGTCGCCCTCCTTCATCAGCATTCCGATTCTGATTCCTGTTTCTGTTGTCTTTCTACTCAAATCAAGGCCAGCTCACAACTCGTGCAGCTTGAGCTATAAGTTAGATTGTTTTTCAAGCACCAAGTAGTGGCCATGGTCGAGAAAAGAAGTTTCATGATTCCTGGTCTCATTAAAATGGCTCTCAAATGCGCCCAGAGATCTTGGCCAAAGATATGGACGAGTGAAAAGGAAGGTTTCATTTAGCCCCTTCTTTCCTTTGTAACGGGCTTCCCAGGTGGCTCAGTGGTAAGGAATCTGCCTACCAATGCAAGAGACACAGGTTTGATCCCTGATCCGGAAAGATCCCACATGCCACAGAGCAACTAAGCTGGTGGGCCACGACTATGGAGCCTGGGAGCTGCCACAGCTGAGCCCATGCACCCTGGAACCCGTGCTCTGCAACGAGAGGCCACGGCAGTGAGAAGCCCGTGCACTGCAATCAGAGAGCACTCCCCACTCATCGCAGCTAGAGAAAAAGCCCGCACAGCAACCAAGACCCAGCACAGCCACAAATTTAAAAATTAACTAAAATAATAGAAGGCAGTAACAGAAGTGGACATGTGTGGGCAGCATCTCCTGGGTGGCCCTCGAGCAGGCTGGCGGGTCTGCAGCCTGGTGACCTCCAGCTGGGGAGGAGAGGGCAATAGCCGTTGGGAGGAAGGACAGGCAGGCATGAGCAGAAAGTGTAATCCGTTTCTGCCATGAGGCTTTGTGACATCGTCCCTGGGAGCAGATCTGAAATGTGAGTGCCACTCCGTTCTAGCAGGTGTGCCCTGTCATAACACATCACACAGGCGTGGACGATAATGATGACATAGGGTGGCAAGGCGAGAGGCAGCTGTGGGCCAAACAAAAAAGAACCTGCTCTTCTAGAGCACGCAGGGGCCCATGCCTGTGACTCTTGTCCTGCCTCAAACCTGCTCCTTGCAGAGCGACCCACAGGGGAGACAGTAGGAGGGGAAACACTGGCCGAAACCATCCACCCTGGCCAGGCACCACAGCGACCCTCTGCATGAGTTACCTTGCAACAGGAGGTCCTGGCAAGGAACACCGGACCAATGAGCCACTACCAAGAGGAAGAATTCCAGAAGGTCCCACACATCCTACCCACCTCTCAGGATCCTCCTCACCAGAACCTATCCTGGCTGAGGGCTGCACGAAAGACCCTGAGTCAGAATGAGGGGCCAGAGACAACCTGGAAACTAACCCCATCACCATGGAACCTGAGACAGGGAGCCGCGTGGCAGGGCAGTTCTCCTGAGTTCCCTTACCTCCTGCTCGCCACCTGGGCGCCCCTCCCCAATAAAGTCTCTTGCTCTGTCAGCACGTGTGTCTCCTAGGACAATTCATGTCCAAGTGTTAGACAAGAGCCCTCTCTCCAGTCCTGGAAGGGGGCCCCCACTCCTGCAAGAATAGGAGTAGTAGGGTCCTGACCTCCTTGACCCTGTGACCTCTTCAAAGCTTCACGGACACCTCTTTGAATCTAGAGTTAAGCTACACAGATATTCTGAAAAGATACTTTGTGGCCCAATTATGTCAGAGGCTAATGTCTTCACTTATTTAAACCATAATTTGGAGAAGTTCAACTAATTAAGTATGCACGAGGCCATAAACCCACTTGTGGCTCATAGGTGGCAATGAATAATCCAACAATGAGGAAGATGCCTGCCAGCAGCGATGGCTGTCTCTACTTAACAGCTAACAGGACTGATGGCAATGTCTTGATAATTAGAGGTGAAGGAAGCTCCAGGAGGAAAAGAGGAGGTGTCCTCACCCTGCACTAAGTAGATATAAAGTGATTACTAAAGGAACACAATATTTATCAGGTTTCTGCTATCCCAATTTAAAAACAAAAAAATACACTTGAATTTCAGAATATCCTGGAGCACTGGTTAAAAATATAGATTCCCAAATCCTGAGATGAGGCCCAGGAGTCTGAGGTTTTATAAAAAAAAACCCTGGGTTGGGGTGGTAAATCTCTGGTGCCCAGCGTGGGGGACGTATGAACACCACCGACACTCCAAGTGTCCCACACACGTGAAAGTGAAAAGTGAAAGTGTTAGTTGCTTAGTCAAGTCTGACTCTTTGCAACCCCACGGACTGTAGCCTGCTGGGCTCCTCTGTTCATGGGGTTCTAAAGACAAGAATGCTGGAGTGGGTTGCCATTTCCTTCTCCAGGGATTTTCCTTCTTCCGACACAGGGATTGAACCTGTGTCTCCCGCATTGCAGGCAAATTCTTTTCTTCCCTGTGTGGACAGGGAAGCCTGTCCACACAGATACTTACCATCAATAGAGAGCAACAGTTCTCAACCTTCATTAGGAGCAAAACCACCCGGAGGGTATGGGACTGCTGGAGCCCAAGCTCAGAGTCACCTCTGACTCAGAGCATCTGGGATGCATCTGGGAATTTACATTTCTAACTAGCTCCCAAATGATGTGGATACTGCTGATCTGTGGACCAGACTTTGGAAATACTGCTCCACTGGGCTCTCCATCCTCAGTAAGCCTGTCTCCCCTCAAGATTAAAAAGCTTGCTTTTTGTGGCTGTTGTTTAGTCACTAAGTCATGTCCCACTCTTTGTGACCCCATGGACTTCAGCCTGCCAGACTCCTCTGTCCATGGGATTCTGGACAAGAATACTGGAGTGGGTTACCATTTCCTCCTCTGGGGGATCTTCCCAACCCAGGGAGTGAACCTGCATCTCCTGTTTGGCAGGTGGATTCTTTACCATTGAGCCACCAGGGAAGCCCCCGCTTTTTTTTAAAGAGATGCCAATTGAAAGCCCTCCCTCACTTCTGGCTCACATCCAGTCTCTCCTCCTCCTGTGGGAAAGCTGGGTTGCATGTGGGGAGGCTCACCTCTTAGGGAGTCTGGGGTGCACACTGGCGGGCACTTGCCCCATGCAGGGAGCCCAGCCCCAAAGGGAGACCTTCAGCTTCCCTGGGTTATGAGGGTATGTCCAGCTTCCCATGGTCAGAGGAGCCTGGCGGGCTGCAGTCCATGGGGTCGCAAAGAGTAGTCAGAAATGCCCTGAGACAGGAGACCATGGACAGATGGGTCTTTTCTCACCTCTGAAAGGGCCAGTTTTACCAGGGGGTCACGGAACACGCAGACGAGCTCCTGGAGCAGTAGCTGAAGCTCAGGCTTGCCTGCGTGAGCCCTCCCCCAACCTGTCCATTTTCTTATTCTGGAGTAGGGGGTGGGGACTAGACTAGAATCACCTGGAAAACACACCAGCACTGCCCCCTACCCCACCCCCACAGGGACTGAGATATAATGTGTGAGGCCGGGGCCCAGGAGGGAGTCTGTGAAAGCTCCCAGGTGATGCTAATACACAGGCAGGTGGGGGAGTGTGCGTGGATGCCAGGGCCCAAGTGCAGGGTGCTCACAACAGCGCGCCCTGGTCCTATGGGGTGGAGCACCGGGGCCTCCAACTCAAATCTGGCTTTGACAGCACTTGGCCACGTGGATCTTTCTGCGCTGTCTCCACACCTGTGCAGCAAGGCTAACAATAAGAGCACCATGAGGTCAGGATTCACCGCCACTGGTACCCACATCCATGGTGTGCATGCACCATGTGACTTCCAAATAGAGCCACACAGAAAGCCTGCTTGGGGTGGGAAGTACAAGGAACATGACTAAGGCTGAGAAGGAATCCCTGCCCTGTGGGGGTTTAAGACCTGGGGGAGAGGAGAAAGAAAGGGTCCTAACAACACAGCTGGCCTTGTAGGGCCATGCATTAGAGTGGCAGGAGGCTCAAGGGATATGAGAACACACCTCTGGCTGCAAGTGGAGGAAGATCGATCTGGGATGCAACAAGAATAAGTTGGATTTTAATACATGGGCGATGGGAGGGGGGCGTGGTGAGGCACAGTTTTCTAAGAGTGAAGATCAGTGCGGTGGGGGAGGCACTGAGGAGGGCGAGCTCAGACCAGCCTGGGGGAAAGGGAGCAGGACACCATGGTCCCTCCCCGCCGTGTCCTCAGCCTGCCTCTGTCTGTAGAAAAGCTTTAGCCAAAGAATAAGTCCAATCAGAGAAGTGAGAAAATGCAGAAGCAAAGACGAACAGGTAAAGGAGACCAAATAATAATGGCTTAGTCCGTAAGTGGGGATACCCTGATGGCTCAGATGGTAAAGAATCTGCCTGCAATGCAGGAGACCCGGGTTAGCTCCCTGGGTTGGGAAGATCCCCTGGAGAAGGAAAGGCAAAGGTCTTCAGTTCCTTCTCAAGGGCTGTAGATAATATTCTGAACCATATCTTGTGAGCTGTCTAATGGATACTGAAACCCCCGCCACATGGAAAGAGTTAACTGCATGATGACCAGACTGTAGCTATGACATGAGCTGCCACAATTCCAAGAACTGGCCTCGAGGAAATGAGAACAAGCTAACCCTGGAAATGAAGACTAACTGCACTTAAAACAATCAAGATGATGCTGGTCAGACCACGGATGGCAACTGCCAGGTGACTGTCAGAACTGACTGTGCTGTTTCTGCAGGTAGCCCCCTCCCTCAGCCTATAAAAAAGCCTTTGATTGTTGGTAGGGTGGGGGGGCGGGAATCGGCCTTTGAACAGGCATCCACCCCCTACCACTACCCTCAGTTGCTGGCATCCACAATAAAACAAACTTTCCTTTCCACCAACCTGGCCTCTTTATCGGCTTTTGAGTGACAACCAGGTGGACCCCACTTTCAGTTACAAGAGCCCTGTGGGGAGATGAAACAGCCTTGAAGACCAGGCTGAGGTTGATCTGGAGGTCACTGGGGAGCCAAGGGAGGTTCTTGAGCAGGAGCCATCCCTCGGAGACACTATCCTGGCAGCAGGGCGTGGGATGGAGGGAGGAAAAACTGCCCTGGCGATGATTTCAGCGGTGCTGGAGAGAAGTGAGGCTTCCGCAGGCACGCGCTGTCAGGCCCACAGAGAAGGGCGCCGATGTGGGGTGTCTCGGGAGCAAACAGCAGCAGAGCCACAGCTGACAGTCTGGGTCCAGGAAGATGGGGCCCAGGAGGAACTCGGGGAGTCTCTCCAGCTCAATCTGGAGCCCACATGAGGGCTGAGAAGGGTGGGGAGAGCCCACAAGTACAGAGAAGCTACACCTGGAAGCCCTTCTACTCCAAGGGGCACAGGACACTACAGTCCAGCAACCGTGCCCCCCGGGGAGTGTGAGCTGTACTTGCAAACCACATGCCCAGCAGCGGGGCCCGGTGATGCTGAGAGCAGACGCAGAAACAGTCTGGCTGTCAACCTCACGTTAAACCGCAGTCAAAGAAAGGCCCCGAGCTCCTGAACAGGGATGAGCACACTTCTTCCATGAAGAACCAGGTAGTAAATATTTTCAGCATCTGGACCATTCAGTCTCTATAGCGACTCTTCTACTCTGCCATCTGAGTGCCCAAGCAGCATCCCTGGGCAGTATGTAACTGATGGCTACAGCTGCATTCCAAGAAAACTTTATTAATGAAAATAAGCTATGGCTGGACTTGGTCTCAGGCCACAGATTGCCAAAATCCTGCTGGCTTCTCCACCATCCAGTACGGGAAACTGCCTTATTTCCGCGTCTGGCAATAATAATGCTGGCCGTTTACAACAAGCTTGCAAAGTGCTCCTGCTGCTGACATGGAAAAGCCGTTCTCGGCACAACTTCAATGCAAGTTTGTTTTCTAAGCCTGTGGAAGGAATTTTCAAGCCCATATCAATTGCTTGTCTGATGGGCCAGGATGTGTCTCACAGCAAAGGCAGGAAGGGGCCCAACCTCAAAAGCTCGGACAGTGTCTCCCTACGACGAAGCAGCAGCATTAAGTGCATCAGGTGAGGAGGCACGTTGCGTGGTTCTGTTTTCACCTGAACAGCAGCTCCTTGGAGTGAGTCATTTAGGGCACAGGGGAAATAGCACACACAAGGTAGTGACTTGTGAATTCCAGGATCTGAGGTTTGCAGAACCAGGTATCAGAGGACAGCACAACAGTGAGCCCTGGAATTGCCCTGGTGGCAGACAGACTGCCCACCCGCCTCATGGGTCAGCCAGGGAAGACAAACAGCCAATGTTGCTTTATTACTTCTTTTTTAATGCTGCCTTTAAAAAAAGTATGTATTTGGCTATGCCAGGTGTTAGTTGTGGCACAAGGGATCTGTGATCTTCCTTGCAGCACGCAAACCCTTATTTGCGACATGCAGGATCTAGTTCCCTGCCTGGGGATTGAACTCGGGCCCCTTGCATTGGGAGTGTGGAGTCTTAGTCACTGGGCCACCAGGGAAGCCCTATGTCACTTTATTTCTGATGGGATGAATTAGCCCCTTTTATGGCCACATAATAAATGGGTGTAAATTTACAACAATAAAATTCTTTAAAAAAAAAAAAACAGAATAAGAATTACACAGAGAAACTGTGGTGCAGACATGCCTCTGGCCTCCAGCCCATGCCACAGGCATCAGCATGTTTTGGAAAAGGATGAGAAGGGTGGATGGAAGACATGAGGGATTTTGAAATGGTCATGCATTTAACACGCCTGCAACCCCCCTTTCCTGGTCTGTAATACAGAGGTGATGATTAATCCTTTAAATCTTGCCATATGGTCAAAATGAGAAGGAAACATGCTGTACAATGTGACTGTGACTGCAGTTATGCCTGAGGTTGCGAATGTGCAACACGGCCGTACCTTTCCTAGAAGCAGCATCCGCCAGCCCTCTCTGCACCTGGGTCTTTAATAAGAGACCATCGCTTTCCTCTGATCACTCTGTCTGAGACCCAGAGTAGTGGATCCTCTTTCCTTAGAAAGACCTCACTCACCTGTGTCTCTGAGACTTCCTCTGTCTTCTGCACTATTTGCATCTTTTTCAGACCATTTCCCCCCCTAGTCCCTGTTTCTTGCTTTCTCTCTTCTCCTGCTTACATTTTCTCCTAAATAGCCCTAAAGTACAACAGAGGCATCTTTTTTTTAAATTCTTTATATTTAGTGAAATCTTATGTTCACTTAATTCTAAGAGAATGTGTCATATTTTATGATCCTATTCTTTAAAAAAAAAAAAAAAAAAACTCTAAATTTGCTTCCTACTTATGAGTTTCACCATTGATTTTTCTCTATAGCTCAGTGGTCCACTGCAGAAAAACAAGGGTTTTCTGTCCCTACTGGGCACAGATAATAGAATTTTCTTTCACTCAGTGACTGAGCTATAAACGTATTACCAGAAATCTTTTGCATCAGTCCTGACTATTATTAATAGTCTGTGTTTAGTACCTTTCACAGGACTTGAGACGATTCTTTGAATTCACAATTTATGTGGTGCCAGGTCTCTTTTATTAGAGAAACTTCAAGAACAATATAAGTTAAATGATTTCCTTAACAAGAATTACATTCAACAAAAAAGTATAGAGGACCAGTCTTAAGAGAGAGATTTCCATCTGATACACTAACGATGTACACACACACATACTCCCCAGACAGAGCCGTGTTCACTGAATCAGACTCACTACATGCCCTAGGGCCTGTGCTTAGTGTTAGATGGACTGAAAACCCCAGACAGAGTAGCTGGGCCAGGTTCTAATCTCAGGGCTGCAGATGCCCTTAACCAGCTCATAGTATAATAGACGACTATGAAGATAGCTATCACAAACAGCCAAGAGAGCTGCTCACTGCCAGAATAAAGAGAAGCACGGTCAGTACCCAAAGAAGCACTCAAGTTTGTACCCAGGCACGTGGGAAGGAATGTGGCCTCCAGGCGGGGTACCTTCCGGAATGGGGGGAAGATTCATTACAACCCAAAGAACACTTATTATTTACTTATCCAGGGATGGTCTTGCAGGCTCTATTGACATAGTGATTATTCATGATGATTATACATGATGATTCCAGGAGGTGGGTCATATCATTATCCAGTTTTACAGATGAGAAAGCTGAGGCTGGAGAAGATGACTGTCCCACTGATGGCCATGCAGCTGGTGAGCAGAGGGGCCAGGACTGATGCCCAGTCCCACTGACTCCACACTTGAGTGACTGAGTACTAGGCTCCCTGCCGGGGGGAGGCACCCCTGACCTTGGTGGAGAAGGCTACCGGGCTCTGTCAGCTAAGCCTGCTGTTTAAAAAAATGTGGAAGAAAGTGAGTGTTAGTCACTGAGTACTGTCTGACTCTTTGTGACCCTGTGGACTGTAGCCCGCCAGGCTCCACTGTCCATGGGATTCTCCAGGCAAGAATACTGCAGTGGGTAGCCATTCCCTCTTCCAGGGGATCTTCTCCACCCAGGGATCAAACCTGGGTCTCCTGTATTGCAGGCAGATTTTATTTTTTACCATCTGAGCCACCAGGGAAGCCATCCCCCCCAACCCCCAGCCAAATGGAGTTACTGTTAAAAGCTGTGCACGGAGGGACTTCCCCAGTAGTCCAGTGGCTAAGACTTCAGGCTCCCAAAGCAGGGGGCTTAAGTTCGATTCCTGATCAGGGAACTAGATTCTGCATGCCACAACTAAGAGTTTGTATGCCGCAACTAAAGATTCCATATGCTGTAACAGAGATCAAAGATGCCGAGTGCCACAACTAAGACTCAGTGCAGCCAAAGAAAGAAAACTGTCTAAAAAGCATATAAAATACATAACCAGTGCAAGTTTGATGTATGACACAGAGCACTCAAAGTCGGGGCTCTGTGACAACCTGGAGGGGTGGGGTAGGGAGGGAGGTGGGAGGGGGGTTCAGGAGGGAAGGGACACATGTACATCTATAGCCAATTCATACTGATGTATGGCAAAAAAATCATCACAATACTGTAAAGTAATTATCTTCCAGTTTAAATAAATACGTGTTTTTTTTAAAGCTATGTAGGAAGGAAAAACATTATGAAGTCATAGAAATTTTAAAAATTCTGGATTAACAAAGATAAATAGATTTCTTTACAAAACTATGAGAGATCCCCCAAAGGTAATATTCATTGTTAATTATCCATTGAGATATATAGTTTCTGAAACTGCTGACTGTGGAGGCCTTCTTTTTTCAAATACTGTGGATCCCTTGAGAAAATATATATGTACTTTCAGAAACACTAGGATAAAGCTGATATGAGAAACGGTTTTCATTAAGTACTAGAAAAAGCTCTGCTTTCCCTAGGAACTAATTTTATCGTTTCCCATCCCTGTCCCTCCAGGAACCTCCAACCAAAGACTATGAAACAGGAAAGAGTATAACTGTATTTCCCTTTTTGCTTTGCATACCAGGAATCTCTTGACTCAAGTCTGCAGCCATGCTAGAGCAATAACAGTGGGCCACCTGATGCAAAGAGCCGACTCACTGGAAAAGACCCTGATGCTGAGAAAGACTGAGGGCGAGAAGAGAAAGGGCCAACAGAGGATGAGATGTTTGGATGGCATCGCCAACTCAGTAGACATGAATTTGAGCAAATTCCAGGAGATAGTGAAGGACAGGGAAGCCTGGCATGCTGCATTCCATGGACTTGCATTCCATGGAGCTGCAAAGAGTTGGACACGACTGAGTGACTGAACAACATCAACAACAATGCCAGAGCTATGCTTAAGCATTTCTTTTTCTGCCTGGTCTCCTGGTTTTACTTGTAATCCCACAGGAGTAGGCTACACATGAACTGCTTCTACCAGGACAGTGTACAAAGTCATTACTTATAAATTCCTTAAGAGCAAACCACCAGACAGGTAAGGTTAAGTCCTGACTACCAAGATAATCTACTTACACCTAATTATATTCTCTCTCAGCAATGAACCACCCAAATAAGCTGATAAGAAAATAATACGGTTGCCAAAGCCTGTGTATCCAGGCGTAACATAAACAGGGGTCAGAACAAAACACTGCTTGCTCATGTGCATTAAAAAAGCTTCCAGAAGACTCGGATATAGTCCAGTTTTGGTGTCAGAGCAATGAAGGAAAGAGTTCATCTTCTCCAGCCTGCTCACACCAGCTCACTGTTCAAATCCTGTTACAGATCCTTCAACTGCCATTTCAGTGCATCTCAGGCACAGCGCACCCTCAAGTTTCACTGGGAACACACGTTCATGGATGGAGGGAATGACAGACGTTCCTGCCAAAATGGATGCTGAAGATGACCTAGCCACCGCCCCCTGCCCCGCCTCCAGCACTTTACTGGGAGGACCCAGGAGACCAGAGCAGAGGCATAGTTAGTCCAGGATCACACGCCTACAGGAGAAGGGAATGGCAACCCACTCCAGAATTCTTGCCTGGAGAATCCCATGGACAGAGGAGCCTGGCCAGCCGGACCCCACAGTCAGTGGGGTCACAAAGAGGCAGACATAGCTGAAGCAACTTAGTGCACACACACACACGCCTGTGAGTGACAACAATGCTTCCTGACGCTCAGCCCATGTCCCCCAGCCCACGTTAGAAACAAGTCCTCAGCACCACTTGGCCTTGCTCAGTCCATGTCCCCCAGCCCATGTTAGAAACAAGTCCTCAGCACCACTTGGCCTTGCTCAGCCCATGTCCCCCAGCCCACGTTAGAAACAAGCCCTCAGCACCACTTGGCCTTGCTCCTCGCTGAGTAAGATAGTCTATGACTTGTTGGATGCAACTTACCTTGTTCAAGGAGATAAAGCTGCTGTGCCAATATACGAACCAAGTATCCACAGGGGTCCCTGTAACTGATTGAAAAGCTAGAGAAGTGGACGTAAGTGTGGAGGCGACAACAGAGTCTCTCCTGCTGGATCCTGATGTGGGAGGCGACTCGGGGCGGAGCTAGAAGGGGGTGCCCACTTGAGCTCCAGCCTCCCCCCACTCAGCACGGCTCCCTCTGCCCAGCCACCCCTCCTTCTCTCCTGAAGACCCCCCTCCTCCACTCTGCCTCCTTTTATCTCTCCCCTCCACTGGCCGCGTCTCCATTCTCTCCCCAAGCTTGGCCAAAGCCCACCCATGTCAAAACCCAAACTTAAAATCACCTTCTGGTCACTGCCATTGTTCATCTTTCCTTCCATGCTTGGGACTTCCCTGGGGGTCCAGCGGCTAAGACTCCGAGCTCCCAATGCAGGGGGCCCAGGTTCCATCCCTGGTTGGGGAACTAGATCCTACGTGCCACAACTAAAGATCCTGTGGGCCGCAGCTAAGACCCAGCACTGCCAAAATAAATAAATATTTAGAGAACTACAAAAGAAAGTCTATGTCTGCAGAGTAGATGGCCCTGTTGTTCACACTCAAGTCAACACGGAGCAGTGGCGCTCTCCGACTGCCAGGGCCGTGGAAGCTGCTCCTGCTGAAACTTCCCGAGGAGCTCCTACATCTTCGATGGGTGTGCTATTTTCCTGCCCTCATCGGCTGGGCTTTCTCTGACCTCTGACCCTGCCGGCCCCTCTCTCTTGTGACATGCACCGCTTAGCTGCCGTCCTTCCATACCTCTGCTCATCCTGCTCTGTCCTGTTCTCTTGGCCAGGATTCTCCAAGGTCACCTCTGAGGGTTCTGAAGTCACTGCTCTATTCTCATGGGAGGGTCTCCACATGCTCCACCTCCCACATGCTCATGACCCCTGGTCCCTGCCTGCAGCCCCGGACAGTCACTGCGCCTGGCCTCCGCAGCTCCCAGCACAGAATTCTGCCCTCCTCACCACTCAGCGGGCCCGGCCCCTCTGACCTCTGTATCCGGGGATATCATCTGCCCTGTCCCAGGTCACAGAAACCCCCTGGCCCTCCTCGATCCCTCATCCCACTGGCCTCTGCTCTTCCTCCTCTCCCTCCCCATCCTCCCACTCCCTCCTCCAGACCCCGAAGGTCTCAGTCCTCTTGCTCATCCCCTCTTCCTCCCCGATTTCTCCCAAGTGCACCTGCAGGGACTGCTGTGCTCTTTGCTGTCTCACCTCATTCAGTCCATCCCCCAATTAATTCTCCACGTAAAACTCTCCAGTGATGCCCACTGCCAATGAGGAAAGCCCAAGTTCCCTGTCCTCAGTTGGCAGACCCGTGGAGATCCAGCTGCATTCTGCTTCTCGTCAGCTTCCTGCACAAGGAGGGGTCAGCAAGCCCCGCTCTCACTTTCCTACCCTGGTCTGCAAATGAGCAAATACCATCCATTCCATACCCAGTCTCCGCAGAAACCCCTCCTTATCCAACAGCAGGCAGTTCAAATGACACCTCTTCCATGAACATCCCCTGTCTTTACCTTCTCCCTGGCCAACACTGTTTTGGCCTGTCCGGCATGGCCCATGAAGAATGAAACTCCTTGAGAGCAAGAGTTGTTTTATCATGTCTGCAGCCCTGCTTCTGAGCAGTGAGTGGGGCTCAGGCTGGATAAGCCAGTCACTACATACATCTGTCCTGCTCAACAGTGACCCACCAAGGTGATGAGCAGGGACAGAATTCAGTCCATACCCCATTGTGCCCGCTGGTGGCAACAGTACCAATTCCCACAGATGTGATGGCTCTGCACAGGCACACAGCAACCTGGGTTGGTAAACACACATTGTAAGTTCCCCTGTCATCCTGCGGTTCCCCAGTGGTCCTCCCCTCTGTGCAAGTACCTAAAGAAGCCGACCAAAGGTGTGTATAGTCAAAGCTACGTTTTTTTCAGTAGTCAGGTATGGATATGAGAGTTGGACCATAAAGAAGGCTGAACGCCAAAGAATTGATGCTTTTGAAGTGTGGTACTGGAGAAGACCCTTGAGAGTTCCTTGGACAGCAAGGAGATTGAACCACTCGATCGTAAAGGAAATCAACCATGGATATTCATTGGAAGGACTGCTGCTAAAGTTCCAATATTTTGGCCACGTGATGCAAAAAGCCGACTCATTGGAAAAGACCATGATCCTGGGAAAGCTTGAGAGCACGAGGAGAAGCGGGCAACAGAGCAGGAGGTGGTTGGATGGTATTGTCGACTCAATGGACATGCGTTTGAGCAAACTCCAGGAGATAGTGAAGGACAGGGGAGCCTGAGTGCTGCAGTCCACGGGGTCCCAAAGGGTCAGCGACTGAGTGACTGAACAACGACAAAAGCAGCAGCTTGGCCAAGCTGTTCTGTCCACCCCTGGAGCCTGATACAAGGAAATTTCTGAAATGTGGGAACCGTGCTAATTAATTGCTTAGTGGAACAGAGCAGACCTGGTCTCAAACTCAATACAGTACGTGGGCAGCACTTGGACATTTCAGGCAGTTCCTGGTGCTGGGAGGAAAAATACCCATGAGCCCAAGACAAAGACTGAACAGCATTTGGCCTCAACAAGGCACAGAGCCATCTGTTCCTCAGGTCCCCCGCAGTCTTTCCTCCTCGCGCCTGCGGTTTCTCTGAGAGTTGCCCTCATTTCCTCCACACTTCAAGCATCACTTAATGAAGATGATCTGTGGGTCAGAGGGACTGATTGTGGGCAAGGTAGTAGGCCAAGGATATGGGAACTGAAGTCCTAGGTAAGTCCCAACCCTCCCTGAAATAACACAAGCTAACATTTTGTAGCACTACGGTGCAGCAGGCACTGCTCCTACCACTCTCTGTGTATGAACCCACTTCATTCTCACAATAATCCCATTAGGCAGGTACTATTATTATCCCCACTTTATGGTTAAGGAGGCAGAGGCCCAGAGGTTAAGTAATTGGCCCACGTTCTTTCAGGCAGAAAGGGTCAGGGCTAATTAAAGCCCACGAGGTCTGGTGTCAGGCTGCATGCCTTTAACCAAGGCAAGATTTTTCTGCCACGTGGTTTTTCCTCTCTAAAAGATGGGAAAAGATAATGGGGGTGAGAATAGCAGTGTGAGCAGCTTAATAAAATCCCTTTCCAGTGTGGGATGAATTGAGACAGTAGCACCGACATATGTACACTGCTGCTGCTGCTGCTAAGTCGCTTCAGTTGTGTCCGACTCTATGCGACCCCATAGACGGCAGCCCACAGCGTGTGTAAAATAGACAGCTAGTGGGGAGCTGCTGAAAACCTCAAGGAGTCAGCCCAGTGCTCTGTGATGCCCCAGAGGGGTGGGATAAGGGGGAGGCTGGGAAGGAGGCTCAAGAGAGAGGGAATGTAGGTACACATATAACTGATTCACTTTTTGTACAGCAAAAAACTAACACAATATTATAAAGCGATTATCCTCCAATTAAACTTTCCTCTCCTCAAAGAACAATGCTCAAGCCAGATAAAATTATCAAAAACAACTGTTTCAAGACTCTAGAAACTGACTAAAACATTTAACAAATTGAGGAGCATTTCTTCAAGAACTTCCGAACCTCTGGTAAGAACAGTAGGGGTCTGGGTTCCCTCCCTGGGTCCCATGCCCCTCCCGTTGACCGAGGGGTTCTACCAGGTGGACTGGCCTTGCAAACCAGCAGCCGTGTGGTTGGAGGGAGTCCACTGGATTTGCAGTGGATGCGAAAACCCACATCCCATGGTGCTCTAAGTAAGAATAACAATCCCAGCAGCGAATGGACAGGAGAGTCCACTTCAGCTACATTGGGGGCCTGATGCTGGCTGGGCCCAGCAACAGACGGTCTGACTAGACAGAAAATTAACGGGAAGACCAACCAAACAGTCCTGACCGAATAAGCCCCCACAGATCTCTTGTTGACTGAAAGGCCACGCACAAGTGGAGAAGAGAGCAGAGAGGATCCACTTTCTCTCCTCACTCCTGCCTGCGAGCCTGTGTGCACAGGTGAAGGAGAGGCCAGAGGGCCCAGAGGAAAGTAAAGGCTGGGAAGACGAAAAGCTGCCTTAAGTCTGAATAATAGCGTAGCGCTTGAGGCATCTGAAATGACCAACCATTGACTATGCAGACACAGAGGTGACTCCTAGGAAGAAAGACTTAAAAATAAAATAAGAATTTAAAACAGGAGACATACACATACACACACAAGAATTAAAAACCAAAAACAGAGCCAAGATATCCGTGACCATCCACAAGAGAGACAGATTCCACAGATTTGGTCTAGGTACGTAATTAAACAGCAATAACAAACAAATCTCACTTGGAGAGTGAGGGTGTGCCCAGAAAACTGAATCCAGAATTGCTACAATATATTATCTGCTGCTGCTGCTAAGTGACTTCAGTCGTGTCTGACCCTGTGTGACCCCAGAGATGGCAGCCTACCAGGCTCCCCTGTTCCTGGGATTCTCCAGGCAAGAACACTGGAGTGGGTTGCCAGTCCCTTCTCCAATGCATGAAAGTGAAAAGTGAAAGTGAAGACGCTCAGTCGTATCCGACCCTCAGCAACCCCATGGACTGCAGCCTTCCTACATCCATGGGATTTTCCAGGCAAGAGTACCGGAGTGGGGTGCCATTGCCTTCTCCGAGAGAATATATTATCTAATACACTCAATTTTTCATAAAACATTAAGAGTCATGAAAAAGGAAAAAAAAAAAAACAAAAACAGGAAAGCATAGTCTTTCCTTTCTCAGGGGAAAAACGTAATCAACATAAGTCGAGGCAAAGTGGTTCCTCACTGTTGGACATAACAAAGACTCCGAGCACCTAATATAAATCTTTAAAACACCAAAGAAATCCGTGTTTAAAATTTTAATAACAATATCATAATAATCCAATGAATGGAGAATCTGAATAAAGACACAGTTATTATAACAACAAGAAGAAACAATGGAAAGTTTGCAGTTGAAAAGCATGACTGAAATTAAAATTTCACTAGAGAGGCTCAATATCTGATGTGAGATGTCAGGAGAAATAATCAGTGAACTGGAAGATAAATTAATATAGTATCAATCTGAAGAACTGAGAAGAAAAATGAACAGAAGCTCAGAGACCTATGGGCAACCAGCAAGTATACGAATATACATATAATGGAAGTCCCATAATGTAAGAAGAGATAAAAAGGGCAGAGAAAGTATTTGAAAAAAATAAAGGCTAAAATATCCAAAATTTAATAAATCTATAGGTTTAAGAAGCTCAACACATCCCAAGTAGGACAATAGTAAAGAGATCTATGCCCAGACACATTATAACCTGTTCACTTACTAAAAGGCAAAAAAAACAACAGATGACCTTCAAAGAAGTAAGGAGAGAAAAAAAAAAACTCATCACATACAAGGGATGTTCAATAAGATTAAGAGCTGACTTTTCATTGGAAACAAGGTAAGACAGAAAGCAGTGGAACAGCATATTTAAAGAAATTAAAGAAGAAACTATCAATCACAGATCCCATGACCAACAAAACTATCATTTGAAACTGAAGGCAAAATAAAGATATTCTGAGATAAACAAGACTGGAAGAATTCATTGCTAGCAGATGTTCCTTGCAAGGAATACTAAAGGAATTCCTTCAGGTGGAAAGGAAAGTACACCACAGAGTGACGCAAATGTATACACTAAAAAAGAGTATCAGGAAAATTAAATATGTGGGTAAACACAAAAGGCTATCTACTTTTCCTTTTAACTTCTTTAAAAGGTATAGGATTGTGGACTTCCCTGGTGGTACAGTGGATAAGAATCCACCCCGATGCGGGGGACACAGGTTTGATCCCTGGTCCAAGAAGATTCACGTGCCACAGAGCAACTAAGCCCGTGTGCCGAAACTACTGGCCTGCACTCTAGAGTCCGAGAGTCGCAGCTACTGAGCCCGCGTGCCCAGACTACTGAAGCCCATACACCTGGAGTCTGCGTTCTGCCACGAGAGAAGCCACCCAGAGAGAAGCCACCCAGAGAGAAGCCCACACGGCACAACGAAAAACCACCCCCACTGGCTACAACTAGAGAAAGCCCAATGCACAGCAATGAAGACCTAGCATGGCCCCAAATAAACAAATAAATAAGCAGAAGTATACAATTTATATGAAGAAAATATGAAAAAAATTAAAAAAGAATGCTAGGAGTGTTCTCACATCTGATGATACTCAAATATTAAGAAAATAAATAATAAGAGGTATAGGATACATTAAACAATAAATGTAATGTTTAATTTACAACAAATACAGATATAATATATGTACAGCAGTGGCACAAATGAGGAGGAAGAAACCGAGCTGCATTGGAGCAAAGCTTCCATATTTTATAGGAATTAAGTTAGTACTGATCTGAAGTAGACTGTGACAACTTAAGATGCATATTGTAGATGCAATCGCTAGGAAAAGAACTCAAAACATAAGGAGAGAAGGAATTAAAATAAAGCATAACTATTTAACACAGAAGAAGGCAATAAAGATGAAAGAAACCAAAAAGATACGAGATGTAAAACAAATTACAAAATGGTAGATGTAAACCTAATGACATCAAAATAATAAGACAGCCCCAAAATAAACGAAGCAGAAACTGACAAATGAAAGGAGAAATAAACAATTCAGTGATAATAGATACAGACCTTAATATCCCTCTTAATAACTGATAAGACAACTAGAAAGAAAATCAGTTAAGAATAGAGATCTGAACAACACTTTTTACCAATGCTGCTGCTAAGCTGCTGCTAAGTCACTTCAGTCGTGTCTAACTCTGTGCGACCCCATAGACGGCAGCCCACCAGGCTCCTCCATCCATGGGAGTTTCCAGGCAAGAACACTGGAGTGGGTTGCCATTGCCTTCTCCGTCTACCAATGCTACAACTTAACAATAAAATGACAGACAACCCAATTTTAAAAATAGACAATTTAAACAGACATTCCACCAATACAAATGCCTAATAAGCATTTGAAAAGATGCTCAACATCTTTAGTTTTTAGGAAAATGCAAATGAAAACCGTAAAGTACCACTACTCGCCCACTAGAATGGGTGTAATAAAAAATATACAGACAATACGAAGCATTAACAAACATGGAGAAACTGGAAACCTCTGTATGAGTCTGATAGGAGTGAATGGATGAAATGCTTAGAGTCACTTTGAAAAACAACTGGGTGGTTTCTTAAAAAGTTGTATATAAATTTACCACATGCATGTAAACTGGTACAGCCACTAGAGAGAACAGGATGGAGGTTCTTTAAACAACTAAGATTAGAGCTACCATATGACCCAGCAATTCCACTCCTGGGCATACACCCTGAGAAAACCGTAATTCAGAAAGACGCATGCAGCACTCTCAGGGCAGTTCAGCGCAGCACTGTCTGCAGTAGTCACGACACAGAAAGAACCTAAACGTCCATCAGTGGAAGAATGGGTAAGGAAAATGGGGTACGTACATACAATGGAATATTACTCACCCACAGACAATAGCAAAACAATGCCGTCTGTGCACCATGCATGGACCTAGAGGTTATTGTACTAAGTGAAGACAGAGGAAGACAAATACCATGTGATGTCACTCGTATGTGAAATCTAAAAAAAAGATATAAATGAATGTATACACAAAAGAGAAATAGACCTGTAGACATAGAAAACAAACTTATGGTTACCAAAGGGAAAAGGTGGGGAAAGGGTAAATTAGGAGTTTGGGATTAACAAATACACACTACAAGACTATGTCCAAGGTCAGGAGCAGTGGCCAAGAGGAGCTACCCTACATCCAAGGTCAGGAGTGGAGGCTGAGAGGAGATACCCCACGTCCAAGGTCAGGAGGAGCGGATGTGAGGAGATAGCCCATGTCCAAGGTAAGGAGCAGCAGCTGTGCTTTGCTGGAGCAGCCGTGAAGAGATATCCCAGGTCCAAGTAAGAGAAACCCAAGTAAGACGGTAGGTGCTGAGAGAGGGCATCAGAGGGCAGACAGACTGAAACCACAACCACACACAACAGGCCAGTCTGATCACATGGACCACAGCCTTGTCCAACTCAGTGAAACTCAGCCATGCCCGTGGGGCCACCCAGGACGGGCGGGTCATGGTGGACAGGTCTGACAGAATGTGGTCCACTGGAGAAGGGAATGGCAAACCACTTCAGTATTCTTGCCTAGAGAATCCCATGAACAGTATGAAAAGGCAAAAAGATAGGATACTGAAAGAGGAACTCCCCAGATTGGTAGGTGCCCAATATGCTACTGGAGATTAGTGGAGAAATAACTCCAGAAAGAATGAAGGGATGGAGCCAAAGCAAAAACAACAACCAATTTTGGATGTGACTGGTGATAGAAGCAAGGTCCTATGCTGTAAAGAGCAATATTGCATAGGAACCTGGAATGTTAGGTTCATGAATCAAGGAAAATTGGAAGTGGTCAAACAGGAGATGGCAAGAGTGAACGTCGACATTCTAGGAATCAGAGAACTAAAATGGACTGGAATGGGTGAATTTAACTCAGATGACCATTATATCTACTACTGTGGGCAGGAATCCCTTAGAGGAAATGGAGTAGCCATCATAGTCAACAAAGAATCCAAAATGCAGTACTTGGATGCAATCTCAAAAACGACAGAATGATCTCTGTTCGTGTCCAAGGCAAACCATTCAATATCACAGTAATCCAAGTCTATGCCCCAACCAGTAATGCTGAAAAAGCTGAAGTCAAATGGTTCTATGAAGACCTACAAGACCTTTTAGAACTAACATCCCCCAAAGATGTCCTTTTCATTATAGGGGACTGGAATGCAAAAGTAGGAAGTCAAGAAATACCTGGGGTAACAGGCAAATTTGGCCTTGGAGTACAGAATGAAGCAGGGCAAAGGCTAATAGAGTTTTGCCAAGAGAATGCACTGGTCATAGCAAACACCCTCTTCCAACAACACAAGAGAAGACGCTACACATGGAGATCATCAGATGGTCAAAACCAAAATCAGATTGATTATATTCTTTGCAGTCAAAGGTGGAAGCTCTATACAGTCAGTAAAAGCAAGACCGGGAGCTGACTATGGCTCAGATCATGAACTCCTTATTGCCAAATTCAGACTTAAATTGAAGCAAGTGGGGAAAACCACTAGACCATTCAGGTATGACCTAAATCAAATCCCTTATGATTATACAGTAGAAGTGAGAAATAGATTTAAGGGACTAGATCTGATAGACAGAGTGCCTGATGAACTATGGACAGAGGTTCGTGACATTGTACAGGAGACAGTTATCAAGACCATCCCCAAGAAAAGAAATGCAAAAAAGCAAAATGGCTATCCGAGGAGGACTTACAAATAGTTGTGAAAATAAGAGAAGTGAAAAGCAAAGGAGAAAAGGAAAGATATTCCCATTTGAATGAAGAGTTTCAAAGAATAGGAAGGAGAGATAAGAAAGCCTTCCTCAGTGATCAGTGCAAAGAAATAGAGGAAAACAATAGAATGGGAAAGACTAGAGATCTCTTCAAGAAAATTAGAGATACCAAGGGAGCATTTCATGCAAAGATGGGCTCAATAAAGGACAGAAATGGTATGGACCTAACAGAAGCAAAACATATTAAGAAGAGGTGGCAAGAATACATAGAAGAACTGTACAAAAAAGATTGTCATGACCCAGATAATCATGATGGTGTGATCACTCACTGAGAGCCAGACATTCTGGAATGTGAAGTCAAGTGGGCCTTAGGAAGCATCACTATGAACAAAGCTAGTGGAGGTGATGGAATTCCAGTTGAGCTATTTCAAATCCTGAAAGATGATGCTGTCAAAGTGCTGCACTCAGTATGCCAGCAAATTTGGAAAACTCAGCAGTGGCCACAGGACTGGAAAAGGTCAGTTTTCATTCCAATCCCAAAGAAAGGCAATGCCAAAGAAAGCTCAAACTACCGCACAATTGCACGCATCTCACACGCTAGTAAAGTAATGCTCAAAATTCTCCAAGCCAGGCTTCAACAATACATGAACCGTGAACTTCCAGATGTTCAAGCTGGTTTTAGAAAAGACAGAGGAACCAGAGATCAAATTGCCAACATCCACTGGATCACTAAAGATTGCAAATAGCATTACTCATAATAATCTCAAGCTAAAAACAATCCAAATAATAACCAATGGTTAATGAATAAATGAAATGTGGTATATCCATAAATACAATACTAATCCAATCAACTTTACCTCAGTTCAGTTCAGTTCAGTCGCTCAGTCGTGTCTGACTCTTTGCGACCCCATGAATCGCAGCACGCCAGGCCTCCCTATCCATCACCAACTCCCGGAGTTCACTCAAATTCATGTCCATTGAGTGGTGATGCCATCCAGCCATCTCATCCTCTGTCGTCCCCTTCTCCTCCTGCCCCCAATCCCTCCCAGCATCAGAGTCTTTTCCAATGAGTCAACTCTTCACATGAGGTGGCCAAAGTACTGGAGTTTCAGCTTCAGCATCATTCCTTCCAAAGAACATCCAGGACTGATCTCCTACCTAATAGACAGTAAATTATAATTTCAAGGAATAGTGTTCAGCAACAAAACGGAACTACCAAAACATGCTACAACATAAATTAGCTTTGAAAAGATTATGTTAATTGAAAGAAGCCAGAAGAAAAAGATTATATATTGTACTATTCCATTTACTACATGACTGAGCAACTGAACTGAACTGATTCCATTTACATGGAACATCCAGAAAAGGCCAACCTACAGAGAATGAGAGCAGGTGCCTGGGGCTGGGGTGAAACCAGACTGCAAACAGCCATGAGTAAGCTTCTTGGAGTGACAGACACGCGTTAAAACTGGACTGTGGGGTTGGTTGCACAATGTTAGAAACCTACTAAAACATCTCTGAATTGTATACTTAGAATGGATGGATTTTATGGTATATTAATTATAACTCAATAAAATGGAAAAATAAGACAACATGTACAAATAACCAAAATGTAAAGCAGAATGTGGAGTAGTGCAGTGAGAAAATGGGGGTGGATAGGGGGGTTCATGAAAGAGTTCCTCCTGCAAGATAAATCTTTGGAGCTAGGTCTTACAGAACCAGTAGAAGGTTGATAGATCAAGATGAAAGAAAGGGAAATCTGAGTGGAGAGAGCCTTCCTTACAAATTCAAGGAAGTAAAGGGCTGGAGTGTGCTTGGTGAACTATGGCATCAAAACTGAGCAGGACCCCGTGGAGCTCCTATCCACAAAAGGGTTTCCGTGTCCCCCATTTCCTGTTTGTAGTCAATAGGCTTCACTCAGCCTTCAAGACCTTCCCTGGGCTCCAAAGGACAGGTTCAAACGTGCACTAATCAGGGAAAGGCAGATGACGGGGAGACGAGGGAGCAACAGTCAAGAAACTGCAGTGCAGCCTTGTGGCAGGGTCCTGATTCCTCCTCAAGGGATATTCTGCAGAACTAACCCCCCCCCCCCCCCGCCAGGTGGGAGAAGGAAATTGTGCACTGTCCATAGGCATGCGAAACCCAGGCTGGTTGGAACCAGAAGGGGATGGTGCTGACTCCCCTTACCTTACCAGCAACCCATCAGAAGAATGTCCACAAGCTGATCGTGCCCTCTGTGAAACTTTTCACTACGATTACTATAAAACTTCTCACCTCCCCCTGCAGGTTGAGACACACAGCTTTGAGGACATTAGCCCACTGTGGCCTTCTACCTAGGCCAAAGCAATAAAGCTTCTACCTAGCAAAGCAATAAAGCTATTCTTTTTTTTATTGATGTTGACCAAAACTCAGTGTCCAAGATTCAATTCAGTACCCACGTACAGAAGCTGAATTAGGCTGTGCCATTGAGTTTGCCAGGCACAGAGGTGAGCAGAGGCAATGAGCAGGAGGCCTATGGAACAATTCCGTTTTCTGGACCTGGGTCAGCTTCCAATCTAAGCCACTTTCTATCCTTCTCTTAAATCAGTAGTTGCGGAACTTGTGTTGGTGTGACTATTTAACCATCAGGTGGTGTCCAGAGTTCCAAAAGATTCTAAAAGGGTACATTAGGGGCGCTATTTTTAAAACTCAGGCTTGACTTTTCCATAAAGAGTTATGAACAAATATTCAGCTGGAAACACACTAGCTTTTCCTTCCTTCCAGAACTGCACGTGGCGATGTCTTCACCCCAAGTGGAGAGCAAGGGGTCTCCTTTTAAGCAATACTGACTGTGAGCAGGGAATAGGAGGCATCAAGAGAACATTTTAGAGCAGCAGTTTTCAATCTTCTTTCATTATTACACACCCAAGAACCTTTTTAGACCTTTCTTCCTAATTGGGCCCACGTGATATTTTGATAGACATCCTGTATGTCTGCTTATATGCTGTGTATCCATTTATGGTTTATACAGAAAAAGAACAATCCAATCTTTGTGCCCCCCCCCACCCACAAGATGCAATTTTCCCTCCACTAGGGGTGTGGGGTCGCACAGAGTCGGAAACGAGTGAAGCGACTTAGCAGCCGCTGGAGCAACAGCAGGGTGGTACTGGGATTACCAGGTGGCTCAGTGGTAAAGAATCCATCTGCCAAAGCAGGAGACATCGGAAGTGAGAGTTTGATCCCTGGGTTGGGAAGATCCTCCAGAGAAGGAAAATGGCAACCCACTCCAGTAGTCTTGCCTGGGAAATCCCATGTACAGAGGAGCCTGGTGGGCTACCGTCCATGAGGTCACAGAGAGCTGGACATGACTGAGCGATGAAGCGCGTGCACACACACAAACACACATGGGTGTATGCATGGGCTGGTGGTCTTATGATGAAGGCATGGAGAAGAAGATCCCAACTCCCGAGAATAATGCTAAGCGCTTGTGGATCGAAATGCCAAATTCCTTTAGTGGACTTTTTCCAGATCAGTTGGAAATGAGCAAGTGTGTATAGCCTTCTTGGTCCTTTGAGAAGAGATCCAAATGGTTCTGGGCGGGGGGCAGAGAATAACAGAGCCAGGACTCAAAAGGAGAACAATTATGGAAATGAGATGTTTTGTGTCTCATGAAATCTAGAGGCTGGGAGAGACCTATTGTTTTGGGAAACCACAGAGACAAGCAGATCTAAGATGGTATTAGAAACGTTATGAAATGTACAAGAAAAGGCATTCTGTGAAGACTGCAATCTCCACTTTCTAGAACAGAGGCATTGCCTCTCCAGTGGAGCAATACACAGGCAGTACAGCCAGCACTTGGTAAGAAAGTGGCTGTTGTCTCACTTGAGACCAGAGAGCTGAGAGTATGCTGCTACGTGCACTCTTGACCCAGGGTCAGAGCCCTGTTCTTACACGGGGAGCTGCGTGTGTGATGGATGGTCAGTGGATGCCTCCCCCTGGGACACACGGGAGCCCTGTCATGTTAACTGGGTCACATTATCTCCCTCTGACTTCATGCTTAGAAAATAAGATGTGTTGAAAGAGACACCTGCATGCAACCCAAGAACACTGGAAATAAACCACGAGCATGTGCTTTCTGCCTTTCATTCCATTCCAACACAGAAAACTGTGTGTGTCTAGAGCGAAGACTCTCGTGCCTTCAGATGCACCTGGCTTTTCCCAGCTGTTTAAAAATCTCCCGCAGCTGACATATCAACCACTGCAGGATGCCTCGACGGGTAAGAAAAGAGAGGAGATGGCCTTGCAGTCGCAGGCGCTGGACATCCAGTTCCGATGCTGCCCTGGGTGCCCTGCTGCCAGAGCCTAGGCTGCAGGGTAGATTCAGCTTGGCACGTGGGAACAAAAACATCCACTCAGCCACTGGTATCCAGGGAGACAGGCTTTATCAAGATGACAGTCTCAGCATTTGCATCAGCACTGAAAACTGCTTGCAACAGAGTCTAAAGAGCCAGGAGGAAAGAAACAGTCCAGTTGAAGGCTGTTGATTGTTTATGGTGATCCAACTCACTCCAGTATTCTTGCCTGGAGAATCCCATGGACAGAGGAGCCTGGCGGGATACAGTCCACGAGGTCACAAAGAGTCGGACATGACTGAGCAAGTTCACTTTCACTTTCAAACAATGAAAAGGGGCTTCCCAGGTGGCGCTAGTGGTAAAGAATCTGCCTGCCAATGCAGGAGACATAAGAGATGTGGGTTCAATCCCTGGGTCAGGAAGATCCCCTGGAGAAAGAAATGGCAACCCACTCCAGTATTCTTGCCTGGAGAATCCCATGGACAGAGGAGCCTGGTAGGCTACAGTCCACAGTGTCGCAGAGTCAGACACGACTGAGGTTACTTAGAACAGCACAAAGAAAGTAAAACCCAGGATTAAAGATGAGCAGTCACGTCCAACTCCTTAATATGCTTGCTTCATTTTGAAAGCAACAGCTAATACAAACGGTGGCACACGGGGTGGTAGAAATTTATTGTAAATTCTTACAACTCTCCAGTGGCCAAGAAGTCAGGCTTCTATTCTCCAGAGGAGACTAAGGATCAAAACAGTTACTTATTTTTCCTAAGACCATACAGCTAGAAAGTGGCAGAGGCAGGATTTCCACCCAGGACTGTTTGGCTCCTGAGGCTATGATATCTCCTGGCAGAACCACAGCTGGCATCACAGACTTCTCTAAAGACAGTTCTGACCATTCTCTTACAAGATACAGCATATCAGGATGATAGACACCTTCATTCACTGTGGAAAGAGTGTCCCCCCAGAAGAAGCAGCTCCATACACCACTTAAAAATTTGTTGTTTACTTTTAGTTTTGGGGTGCTGGGTCTTTGTTGCTTGGTGTGGGCTTCCTCTGCTCATTGGGCTACTCTTTCTGGTGGAACAGGGGCTCTAGATTCGGGGGCTTCAGCAGTTCCAACACACGGGCTCAATAGTTGCAACTTCTGGGCTCCAGAGCACAGGCTCAGTAGTTGTGGTATGTGCTTAGTTGCTCCACGGTATGGGGGAACCTTCCAGGACCAGGGATCAAACCCGTGTCCCATGCATTGGCAGGCAGATTCCTATCCACTGCACCACCAGGAAGGCCCCACTTCTGCCTAGAGTTCTACCCCTGAAGAGTAACTGTGGCCATGCCATGTATTTGACTTTTATGTTATTGGCAGATAAGGGTGCTTTGTGATCATCCGGGCCATCACTCTGACTCCCCACCCAGGAAGCAACATGCTGGTTTACAGAGACGTGTGCAAGCTCAGTCGCTCAGTCATGTCCGACTCTGTGTGACTCTATAGACTGTAGCCTACCAGGCTCATCTGTCTATGGGACTCTCCAAGCAAGAATACTGGAGTGGGTTGTCATTCCCTTCTCCGGGGGATCTTTCTGACTCAGGGATCGAACCCACGTCTCTTATGTCTCCTGCATTGGCAGGAGGGTTCTTTACCACTAGCATCACCCGGGAAGCCCTTGCAGAGGTGAGAGATGCATGTGTTTATGCTGGCAACACTTCTACAAACACAGAAGAAGCTGCTGCCGTAATTCTAGGACTCTATTATGAACCGAAGACATTTCATGAAGGACTCTCTCAGACTATGCCTGACCCTTCCTTTTAAGCAGCTATCTCTGGGGTAAGCAGTAATTCCAGAAAGAAAAGGGAAATAAACAGGAAAAACACTGGAAATGGGGGCAAACCCACACACAGAGGAAGGGGCTTTACTGAATAGCTTCTCACTCAGAAATGAGAAAGGATATTGATCATTTTGAGGGATGTGAGTTGAGATAGTTCAATGTCCTCCCCCCACCTAGCTAAAAAAAAATCTATGTGGGTTCCACAAGGAAGATCTGAATATATTAGAAGTGAAAGTAAAAGTGAAGTCGCTCAGTCGTGTCCGACTCTTTGTGACCCGCGGACTGTAGCCCACCAAGCTCATCCGTCCATGGGATTCTCCAGGCAAGAATACTGGAGTGGGTTGCCATTTCCTTCTCCAATATTTTTAGAAGTGAAGAACATAATAAAAATGCAAACTACCACGTGATCATGTAATAGCCTATAATGATAAATGTGACAGCACTCGAGAATTCAAAAAAAATCGATCAAAGGAAGCTGGAGTGGAAGCTTGGTGCAATAACCCTAAATGTTTAGACTGGAGGAATTAGGAAAATAGCTTCAATATCTCATACAATATGAAATGGGACAGATTATTAAGAACCATTACAAGCACCATGAATCAATGGTATTGGCTGAGGAACCAGATGGCAAGTCATAATAATTTTCTCCCAGTCATCAAATGTTAGTTTCATTTACAAAAAGCTTCCATATGAAACCCTGCCTCAATAAAACATTCAATCCTCCCCGGATGATCAATATGGTTGAACTAGTCCCTTCTACAAGGGAGTAAGTACATTCATTTCAAAACAGCCCTATATCCTGCAGCCTGGTAATAGGTTTCACTTATAGGGATGCTCTTCAGTGAAATGTATCAGATTAAACTTCTTGACACTTCCTTTTCCCTTTCCATTAAGAAACGGATCCGGAGCCGCAGGCATCACTTCGGAGTCAAACTTCCCTCTCAGTTCAAACTGATCATCTCATTGTTAATATCTCCTGCAATCAAGTCTCATTTCTCCCACCCAGACATCAAGTTAAAAGCTTTGTGTTAATACCACACAACACAGGAGAGTCCAGGCCTTCTTGCCCACAGGTCATTTTGTTTTAAAGGCTTCTTTTTCATGTAAAATATATCCCTCCTCAACTGTAGTTCTGGAGATTGGATTTGAAAAGCTGCGCCTACACTGCTACAGGCTGTGAAATAATTGTTGAGCAATTTGGTTCCCAAAGGACAAAGGGGCCCTGGTTCCTCCAGGCACTAAGCAGATTCCTTGGGTCTCTAGAGAGGGCTCACTACCACAAGTCCAAGACACTTCTATGGATCTAGAAGAATGGACTCCTGCGTGATTCTCGCGAGAACTTCCCAGGCACCTGCAACCTGCTCCAAAGACTCACAGGCTCTGGAGGGTCTCAGTTTCATGCCCTTGTGTAGCAGGAAGTCAGCCCTCCCTAGGTACAGTGGGGCTCAAGCACAGGTGGTCCTGGCAGCATGGGGGAGCCTTTTAGAAATGCAAAAGCTCAGACCAACACTCCAGACCAACAAAGTCAGGCTCTGCCTTTTAAGAAGATCCCCAGATGATGTGCACTTTAAAGTCAGAGAACATTGCCTCAGGCTGCCTGCTTTATAATCCCCTAACCTACACTTCTGGGCATCACACATCTTAGCAGTCTCCTGAAGGAAGAGGAAAGGAAGGTGAACTTAGAGGGAATACCAGATACCCAGGCTCCCTGTATAGGTATATTTGGGGTTGTTGTTGTTGTTTAGTCGCTAAGTCATGTCTGACTCTTCTGCAACCCCATGGACTGTAGCCTACCAGTCTCCTCCGTCCATGGGATTTCCCAGGCAGGAATACGGGAGTGGGTTTCCATTCCCTTCTTTAGGGGATCTTCCCGACCTAGGGATCAAATCTGGGTCTCCTGCATTGGCAGGTGGATTCTTTACCACTGAGCCACCTGGGAAGTAGGTATATTTGGGGAGAAAGTCATATAAAAACTCTGTGACCTTCAAGATCCAATCCACCCAGCAGTATGTTCTGTTGGTTCTGCCTGGGTAGATACCTGTCTGTTGACCCTTCCATCTGCACAGCCACTGTCAGTGCCCTGGCACCAGTATGCCCTCCCCTGAGCTACCACACATCACCACGCCCCTCCCCATCATGCATGCACAGCATGACAAATGAGATAAGAGACACTGAGTCCAGGAGGCATTGCTCAGGGTGGTCCTACAGTTCCCCACAGCACTTAGAACAAAATCCTAACTCAGAACTCTGGCCCACGCAGTCCTGAAAAACTCCACCCTCCCCTCCTCTCCAAGCTCACCAGTGTTCACAGTCTTTTGTGTTCACCATTCCCATCACACTGGCCTTCCTCCTGTTTTGCAAATAGGCCAAGCACAGCCCCAATTTCAAGACCGTTTGCTTCTCCCTCTGCTGGAATCCTCTGACCTCAGATCATGACAAGGCTCACTCCTTCTCACCACGCAGGTCTCAGCTCAGGTGTTCCCTTCTGACAGAGGCTTTCCTTAAACAAGCACCACAATTCCCTCCAAGCCAGTCACCATTGCAACACCCTCTTTGTCCTGATTGGACTCAAGGACCTTGTCTGAAGGAGAAGGGGGTGACAGAGGACAAGATGGTTGGATGGCATCATCGACTCAATGGACATGAGTTTGAGCAAGCTCCAGGAGATAGTGAAGGACAGGGAAGCCCGGCATGCTGCTGTCCATGGGGTCACAAAGAATCAGACACGATTGAGCAACTGAGCAACAACAACCGGCCCAAATCACCAGAACATCCAACCTTGGTCAATTAACATCAAAGATCATCGTAGATTCATGTACAGTTCTACAAAATCCTACTGAGAGAGCTAGTGCAAACTCTTTCCAGTCTTTCCAGTGATAAAAAACAAACAAACAAAAAAACAGTGGCCTGTTTATCTGTCCCTTTATCTCCTCTTTCACTAGTACACAAATCCTTGGATAGCCAAGATCTAGCTCTCTCTTTGCTGATTGCTAGTGCCCAGAAGAGTAACTAGCATACAATGGGAGCTTAATGTTGACTTCTTGAATTTATTTCTTGATGGATATGTGGGGCTGGATGAGAAGTACTGGCCTAAGTGTTCTAGTCCTGTGGTTCTCAATTCTGGCTACATGGGAATCAGCTGCAGATATCTGAAAAATGCCAAAACACTGAAACACAATCTCTGAACACTAGACTGTACAGAGGGCTGTGCTATTCAACATGGTAGCCACTAGCCAGGCTCATGTGGCTGGAAGTTTAAATTAAGACTGAATAAAATTTAAAATGCAGTTCCTCAGTCACAATACCTGCATGTCAAGTACTCATTATCCAAATGTAGCCAGTGGATGTCCTACTGGACAGCATGGAGTTAAGCATGCTCCCATCACATGGAGCGCTACTGGAGAGCAGTGCTCCAGACTGAACATGAATCTAATTGATTACATGGCTCATTTATGTATTGAATGACACTTACTGAGCCCCTATACTGGAGAAGACTCTTGGGAGTCCCTTGGGCAGCAAGGGTATCAAGCCAGTCAGTCCTAAAGGAGATCAACCCTGAATATTCACTGGAAGGACCAACGTTAAAGCTGAAGCTCCAAGACTTTGGCCACCTGATGAGAAGAGCTGACTCACTGGAAAAGACCCTGATGCTGGGAAAGATTGCAAGCAGGAGGAGAAGGGGACGATAGAGGATGAGATGGTTGGATGGCATCACCAACTCAATGGACATAAGTTTGAGCAAACCTCAGGAGATGGTGAAGGACAGGGAAGCCTGGCATGCTGCAGTCCATGGGGTTGCAAAGAGTTGGACATGACTGAACAACTAAACCACAACAATTACTAGCAAGATACCACACTAAGTGCTAAAGATAATAACAATAACAAAAAGTGTAACAGAAAATACTTTCATAGTGCTTACTATGTTACAAGTATTATTCTACAAGCTTTACATAGATACATTCATTTCATTTTCGTATTGAACAGTACAGAGAGAGTTATAAAAGTGGCCTATGGTCACATAGCTGGTGAGGAGTCAGAATTTGAATCCAGGCCCTGTTTAATGGACTTTGGCGAAGGCACAGCTGGAGGAGAGACCCTGCACATTTCTCAGTGGTGCTAACAGAGCCTTGGGGCTTTGTCGACGTCACAGGCAGTGAGGGGCATGGCCAGGTAAGACCCCTGCCCCCATGTGTAAGCTATTGCTGCCTCCTCCTGATTTCAGAGGAACGAGGTCCAGGAAACACGGTGCAGGGGCATGCCTTTAACACACTAATGGATAAGGGCTCTCAGCACTCAAACTGCCTTACAGGGAAACCCACCTACTCTGGGCCTAGCCCAGCACACCTGCAGAGTGGGATGCTGGGCATGGCCTCTTCAGATACCTCTGGGCTCTGTGAACTTGCAGTCAGCTCTGTTTTGGGGTGCTTTTCTCCAAGAGTCACTCAAACCTCTGCTTCCCATGACTGAATGAAAAGGAGGACTTCCCAGGACTGAAGGAGGCTGGTCCAAGGGGGCAGGGCTGGCTCAGGACTAGATCCACCAAGCTCACTTTCAGACTATCAGCTACCTAAATACTAAGACCATGGAGACTCCTCACCAATCCTGGTACCTCATTTGTGAAACGGTTGAGACGAGCACTTTGTAGGCAGTTGTAGGCTTTAGAAATTACATCCTGGACTTTCCTGGTGGGCCAGTGCTTAAGAATCATCTGCCAGTGCTGGGGACATGGGTTTGATCCCCGGTCTGGGAAGAGTCCACATGCCAAGGAGCAACTAAGCCTGTGCGCCACAGCTACTGAGTCCATGCTCTAGGGCCCATGCGCCACCACTGCTGAGCGCACGCCCTGTGCTACTGAAGCGCTCATGCCCTAGAGCCTGTGCTCCGCAGCAAGAGAAGCCGCCACAATGAGAAGCTCAGGCACCACAATAAGGAGGAGCTCTTCTTCCCACAAATAGAGAAGCCCTCCCACAGCAATGGAGACCCGGTGCAGCCAAAAATAGGCAAATAAATAAAAAGACTTTATATCCTACAAGCATCAAGCGGAGCAAAGATGGCAGGTAGCTTGTCCTTTCACACCAGGGCACTGTTTAACAGACTTGCCCAAGGATGACTTAACTCTCTAGGGCAGGGGTTGGCACTCTGGTGCGTGGGCCAGATCCCGCCCTCCACCTGTTTTTGTAAGTAGTGTTGCTGGAACACAGCCCTTTGCTTAGTCTTCGTGATTGCTTTCCTGCTCCCAGGGCAAAGCTGAAGAGTTGTGAGAGCACCAGAGACAGGGAGCCTGCAAAGCCTGAAATATTTGCTGTCTGACTCTACAGATCGGCCATACTCTGGTATCTAGAGGAATATATCTGGGTCTGATTTTGCTATTGACCATAATAAGGTCAACAGCAAATATTTTAGGCTTTCAAACTGTGGTTTGAAAGGGGAGAAGACCCTTAAGAGTCCCTTGGATGGCAAGATCAAACCAGTCAATCCTAAAGGAAATCAACCCTGAATATTCATTGGAAGGACTGATGGTGAAGCTGAAACTCCAATACTTTGGCCACCTGATGTGATGAACCGACTCACTGAAAAAGACCCTGATGCTGGGAAAGATTGAGGGCAGGAGGAGAAGGGGATGACAAAGGATGAGATGGTTGGATGGCATCACCGACATGATGGACATGACTTTGAGCAAACCCCAGCAGATAGTGAAGGACAGGGAAGTCTGGCGTGCTGCAGTCCATGGGACTGCAAAGAGCTGGACACAACTTAGTGACTGAACAACAACATATATTAAGGGCAGGACGCTGTGAAGCTACTTGTTACCTTGAAGATTTCTGGGTAGAGAGAAAAAGTGAACTAGGATGTGGTCACAACAGAAGCCTCAGCTGGCCCTGTGGGCAGTTCTGAAGACAGGATAAGCCTGGAGAGATGCAAGCAGTGGGTGAGAGGTCCGGCCTTTACACCCAGAGATGGATCAGACGTGGGGTGCCCAGCAGGCCAGGGGACTGTCATCAGGCATCCCCTTGATGGGGTTCTGGGCAGGCTGCACCAAATACAACACACTTAGGCATATTGATTGTTTTGAGTTAAAGTTATTTATGGAACAGCTCTGCCAATAAACAAAGATATTCTCTGTCTCTCTAAACGGAGGATATAAGCCTCCCACATGAAAGGCACCCTCCCCGTAACAGACAGGAGAGAGACATCCTTATCACCAGAGATAGGGAATTCAAGGCTGAGAAGGCTGTGTCAACAAGCCCCGTTACTTTTCCACTGCTTCACCACCCCAAGACAGATCCCTCTGTCTTGTTAATTCTTCAAAATGTATTGTCTCTTTGTTTAAAAGGTAAAAAAGCTGCCTACCTTAGTCACTTCCTTTTTTAAAGAATAATTGTATTTACTTATTTATATTTGGCTCTGCTGGGTCTTCATTGCTGCATGGGTTTTTCCTGGTTGCGGTGAGTGGGCTTCTCATTGTGGTGACTTCTCTCCTTGTGAGCGGAGGCTCTAGGGCACCCTGGCTTCAGTCCCTGCGGCAGGTGGGCTCAGTGACTGTAGCTCCCGGGCTCTACGTGTGAGAGCTCAGTAGCTGTGGTGCCTGGGCTTAGCTGCTCCTCAGCATGTGGGATCCTCCCAGACCAGGGATTGAACCCGTGTCTCCTGAATTGGCAGGCGGATTCCTAGTCACTGAGCCACCAGGGAAGCCCTTACTTTGGTCGTTTCCTGGAGTCTCATATTTTCTGTGAGCTCCCGTTCACACAAAGTTAAATCTGCTTTTCTTCCTGTGAACCTGTTTTATGTTAAGGTAGTCATTAGACCAACCACCCACAGGACCTGAAAGAGAAGACGGGGAAAACTTCTGTCCCCCGCACTCTGAGAGGAGCTGACAGAGAGGCTTTTCGTCGGCAGCACTCCCAGAAGCTGGGGTACCTCACCGTTCTCCCCACACTTACCTAATCATTCTCTTCTATCCGTTTACTTTTGTCCCCCAAAATGCCTATGAACACCTACTTCTTCCAATGTTCTCTGTTTACCGATTTACTGGTTCTCTCATTAATGAGTAAGTATAATATTTGACTCAGGTTCAGTCTATAATTACATGAGGGACACGCTTTTCACCTTTTCACAATTCTTTTTTTGACAGAATGCACACACAGAGCAGCCATTGTTGTGATATTGTTATAAAAATAAAAATGGAGAAAGAGGTGATTTAAAATGAATGGGAAGTTCACACCCAGCAAGGCTTTCAGGCCTCCATTCCTCATTCCTGGGAGCCACGCCCGTCCATCCAGGACAGAACTGGGGCCCGCATGGGTCAGGACAGCAGAGAGGTCTTTCTCAAAGGTCAGGCCTGGGAACATCCTTGGCGGTCCAGTGGTCGAAGACACTGAGCTTCCACTGAGCGGGGAGGAGGTTCGATTCCTGGTCATGGAACTAAGGTGTCAAATGCTTCCTGGTGCAGCAAAGAAAAAGGTAAGCAAGCCCCAGTGGCTAGCTGGAGGGAGGGGAGAGGCTGCCCAGACCAGAGAGTGCTGGAAAGTAACCAAAGAGAAGGGGAAAAAGGTAAGCAAGCCCCAGTGGCTAGCTGGAGGGAGGGGAGAGGCTGCCCAGACCAGAGAGTGCTGGAAAGTAACCAAAGAGAAGGGTAAGACATCTGCCTTTGGACCTGGTGCTTGTCAGAGCGTTTACTTGGTTCCTGCTAAAGGATGGGGGGGCTTCCCTGGTGGCTCAGAGGTAAAGAACCCGCCTGCCAAAGCAGGAGTTTGATCCCTGGGTAGGGAAGATCCTCTGAAGAAGGAAATGGCAGCCCACTCCAGTATTCTTGCCTGGGGAATCCCATGGACAGAGGAGCCTGGTGGGCTACAGTCCACGGGGTCACAAAGAGTCAGACATGACTGAGCGACTGAAGAGCAGCAGCAAAGGATGGAGAGCAGACAGGATCTCCTGGGGAGTCTACTTAGTCTCTTGGCTTGAAGAAGTAAAAAGGTAGATAGAACATCTTGAACACCTTTGCTTTAAGAGGCACAGTGAGAATCAGAATGGTCCAAGCCACACAGAGAAGAATAAAGTCCTAGGCTGGGCCACTAGGAGAGCCCTGTGCGTGCAGGCTAAGTCTCTTCAGTCGTGTCCAACTCTGTGTGACCCTATGGACTGTGGCTCACCAGGCTCCTCTGTCCATGGGATTGTCCAGGCAAGAACACTGGAGTGGATTGCCATTTCCTCTTCCAAGGGATCTTCCCGACCCAGGGATCAAAGCCAAATCTCCTACATCTCCTGCACAGGCAGGTGGGTTCTTTACCACTGAGTCACCAGGGAAGCCCATTACTAATATTAATATAGGCAATTTTTACTTATGGGACAGGATCTGCGTTAACCACTTTTCATAGGTTAATCCTCATACAATCCTGTAAGATTACTGCTACCACTATTCCAGTCAGCAGATAAGGAAACTGAGGTTCTTTATATCTAAGACCATCTGGTATGAAGTGGACTGGAATCCAGGTAATGTGACCACAAAGTCACTCTAAACACCCCTGCTGTCTGCTCGGTACGAATCCCAGTGATGTCTGTCATCTGTATTAAGAGGAAGACTGCAACTGAAATTGAGGGAAGAGCAACAGCGAGTGTAACTCTAAAGGCCAAAGGCACACCCACTGCAGGGGTGATGCTGGAGAAAACATGGACTCAGGAGGTGTGCCCTGAGCCACACCCCGCCCAGACGACACGGCCAGCCCCATCTCTGAGCCAGAAGAACTTGGGAGCTTCACCAGAAAGGACCGACTTACCATTCCTGACTTCCTGCCAGGCCTGCACTTTGCAGAAGCCAGAGGGCAGGCAGTATTCTTGAATCTTTTAATGAGGCAACCAAACCAAACCACAAACAAGGGCATAATTAAAGCTCTTTTACTTTTGTTTAAAAGTATCCGAAACCAGCCAAGCACAGATCCCTGCAGACAGTGGTAAAGACAGCAAAGCTGCGTGTCTAGAACTTGATCTGGCCTTGTCTTCTCTCAGCTGGAATCCTACGAGGAAAGGGGAAGAGAGCTCATTACCTGTGGAGGGCACACAGTGTGCCAAGGCCTGAGCAAGGTGCTCTCCACAAAGATCCCATCATTAAATCCTGGCATGAGCTGTGTGACATAGGTATCATTAAATTCAATATCAAGACACAGAAGGAGGGACTTCCCTGGTCTAGTGGCTAGGACTCCACGCTCTCAATGCAGAGGGTCTGGGTTCAATCCCTGGTCAGGGAACTAGATCCCACATGTCGTGATTAAGAGTTCACATGTTGCAACTAACAGTTTTCCTGCCGCAACTAAGAGATCATGCATGCTGTAACTGAAGATCCCACGTGCCACCTGCAACTAAGACCCGGCATGGCCAGATACATTTTTTAAATAAATAAAATATTTTTTAAAGAAGATACAGGAGGAGAGACTCAGAGAGGTTAGGGAACCTGTCCAAAGCACACAGCCAGCACAGCAGAGTGATCCTGTAAACCTCAGCAGTCATATCCAGCCTGGGTTCATTGAACAGTGGGGCTACTTCAGACATCTTTCATCGTAAAGACAATCAGAAGACAGGGAGAGAGTGGCAGGCCCTTCAGAGTTCCTTGGATTGAAATCTGTCTTGTTTGTACTGGCACCAAGCAGCAAATCACCTCTGCAGCGCAGCCCAGCAACTCCAGACCCAGCTGGGCTCTGAACGGCTGAAGCTGCCAGGCCCGCCCGGGATGCCCAGATGAGAACAGGCATTGTTTGGTACCAGCTGCTGTGGGGCCCCCCGTCCACACAGGCTGTACCATGGCACTCAATGGGGTGGGTCCTGGTGAGGGGTACAGGCTTGGCGACTGCAGTGTCTCAGCCAGAGGGCTGAGGAGATCTTAAAAAGCTCTAGGGTTGCAGCTGGGGGAATTGAGTGGACCGGGGTGCCTGGACAGCCCTACCATAGTCAGGAAAGGGCTGGAGCCATCCTGCACAAACTTGGGCCAACTCTGGGAGATGGTGATGGACACGGAAACCTGGCATGCTGGCAAGCAGTTGGACACGACCAGGGGACTGAACAACATCCTGCACTCGTGGGAAAAAGGTCCAGGGAAGGAAGAGGGGAAAAGATGACAATATTCTACACAAGAAAAGGGAAGTATTGATGAACAAAGCCAAATATCATCAGTCTGTTCACATGTCCTGTATCAACTCTGCAACTGAAGGCATTTCTAATACATCCATCCATGATCCAGGGCTAAGGAATAGATGCTTGGCAGTGACAATGATGCACGCCTGCTGTTCACGCACCTTGGTCTCCCCGAGCTTTCTTACAAAAGGCCATAAAAGCCAGCACAGATTCCACTGGGAGAGTGAGTCTTGGCCACCACACGGATGCATGCAGGAAATTAACTCCTGCTCCCTGTCCCCATCAATTGCATTGTCTGCGGTAAGCAGAATCCTTTGACCTCCAAGCTTCGGGTTCTGAATGATAATATATCAATTGTGGGATTAGAAATGGAGGCTGTAAGGTACTTGTCAGCACCTGCCACCCTGCAGGAGCTCATTAAACACCTATTATCCCTCATCTTCAGGACTTTCAAAGAGAATCAACAAACGGCCATCACATCACACCCTAACTCTTGTCTGGAGTTATGCTAGGCCACTCAGATTGATGGAGTCAGCGTGAGGTCCTGAGAAGAAAGCCGTAAAGATCAGGACACTGAATGCGTCCCCGCACTGAGGTGACTTAGCAGTCAGCAAGCACAGAAACAGGGTCAGCTGATAGAAACAACCCTGATGCCAGCAGCCTGGGTTTTACATCTCTCTCTGGACAGGCCAAGCATAAAGAGGCAAGTCACCAGGTCCAAGTTCATACTCACGCAGGGCCCCAGGCAGGAGGTGCTGGAAGGACTTCACACACTCGCCCTCCCTCCAAGGTCTCATGCTAAGTGTCACTAGAAGACCATGGTTCTGGGCACAGAAGGGGTCCCTTTTCCTGTAACATGAGTTCAGACCATGGTTGCTGAAAGGAAGAGGCACCTTCCCGGCTACTACCAGAGGTGTCAGAGCCAGGGCCTCATGGAGAAGGGCACTCTGCCCTTGAGTGTCCTGTGTCTCCTAACAGGAGCTTCTGAAGCTCACCCACAGACTAAGCACAGCAATGGTAGAAAAGACACAGCCAGGGCACCTCCCTAGTGGTCCATGGTTAAGAGCCTGCACTCCCAATGCAGGGTCCAGGTTCGATCCCTGGTCACAGGCATCAACTAAGAGTTGGCATGCTGCAACTCAGACCCACCCAGCACAGCCAAGGAAACACATAAATATCTAAGAAATCAATAAATACACAGCCGGATCTGCAGCTGGCCAGTGATGTAGGGAGGGGCAAAGAAGGCCACCACCTCAGCTCCATGTGGACCATCTGAGCAGCTGCCCAGAGCAGAGGGGAGACTCAACCCCCCTGAGCTGATGGCAACATCAGCCCCTTCCTTCCTGGGCCCCATGTAAGATGTATAGGCTTTTTCCAACTACATGAGCAGGAATCAGATAGCCCACATGACTGTACTTTTTCTCAGGAATCCTTCCCGATGCACTGGGAAAGGACCTCCGACTCTGTACTCCTAGAACGCAGGTGAGTTTGCCAGGAGTGCTCCAGCCATGGAACCCACGCTGCTGGGATGGGCACTATGAGCTAAATCTCAGTGCAGCTCTGTTTCCTCAGCTCTCAAAAGATAATGGTATTATGAGAATTAAATGAGATAACAGATGAAAAACACTCAGCACAGGGCCTGGCATGGAGCAGGCATTCCCAAAATGTTTGCTTTGAACCAATGAGTCCGATGATTTCAAAAAGGAAATGTCAAAATTAGAACTGGAATTTAATTATTCAGGCTTCCTAGAAAGGATGCAAATTTGAAAATCACTCAAACTCTATTTAATACGAGAAAATGAACGTTTCATAATAATTTCCGATTTTAGTGATTCACAGGATCTCTGTTGAAGACATTAATAATGGTTTCGTTACTTTAAAGCAACACTTTATAATTTAGAAGGAAAGGCTCAGGAGTCAGAATTCTGCTTTTGGTGCCTAGTGCTGTCACATTCAAGCCGCATGACACTGAGAAAGTTTTCTAATCTCGCAGGACCTCATTATCAGCTATGAAATAAGGACAGCAGTTATACTATTTCAGAGGGTTTCGAGAAGATTAAAGAGGTTAAAGCATATAAAAACCCTAAAACGGTGTTAGACACTATCGCGATTCCTATCATTCTTTTCTTAAAATTTAGCTTATTGAAATGTAGTTGATTCATGATGTTGTGTTAAATACTGCTGTACAGCAAAGTGATTCAGTTACACAGATACATACATTCTTATTCACATTGTTTTCGATCATGGTTTCTCATACGACTCTGAATACAGTTCCCTGGGCTATACAGTAGGACCCTGTTGTCCACCCATCCTATATGTAACAGCTTGTCTCTAGTCTCTGACTCCCCACCCCTCCTTCCCCCCACAGCCCCACTTTGGAAACTTTAAGTCTGTGTCTGTGAGCTTGTTTCATAGGTAAGTTCATTTGGGTCATATTTGGGATTCCACATATAAGTGATATCACATGGTATTTCTCTCTTCTTCTTTCTGAGTTCCTTCACTTAAGATGGTATGCTGCTGCAAGCGGCATTACTTCATCACTTTCTTATGGCTGAGTAATATTCCAATGCTACATGCACCATGTCTTCTTCATCCATTTATCTGTCAATGGACACGTAGGTTGCCTCCATTTCTTGGCTATTGTAAATAATACTGCGGTGAACACTGAGGTACATGAATCCTTTCAAATTAGTTTTGTCCAGCTATATTCCTGGAAGTGGGATTGCTGTATCATACAGTAGTTCTATTTTTAGTTTTCTGAGGAACCTCCATACTGTTCTTCATAGGCTGCACCAATTTACATTCCCACCAACAGCGAAGGAGGTTCCCTTTTCTCCACACCATCTCGAGCATTTGTTATTTGCAGATTTTTTTTTTTTAAATGATGGCCATTCTAACTGGGTTAAGATGGTACCTCATTGTAGCTTTGATTTCCTTTTCTCTAATTATGCTTATCATTCTTTGGACCACTATTTTGGTCATTCACGTGACTTTATATGATGATATGGTGACCAGACTTTCCACTCTGTGCAGAATTTCTGTGGGTGTATTACCTGGAGGATTAAGTGGACGATACATAAAAAGCATTTAGCACGGTTCATACCACATGGTGTAGAATCACATGGCTGCAACATGATACGTGAAGATGCTGCACTCAGAGATAAGACCAATACGGTTTCTGTTTGGACAATATTCGGAACCAAAATTTCTACACACAAATCAGCCAAGCACATGAAATAATTAATTAGAAGAGTATGAATAATGTACGAAAGGAATGCCTTAGTACTTAAGAGACATAAATCACAACTTGGAATTTATAGCCAACAGCAATTTGAAGGCTACATAATGGCATAAAATAATTGCAAATAACTGCATAGAGAAATCCCTGTGGAAATGACGGCTATGTGTAAGGAAACGCAAGGAATGTTAAACACGTGGCGGATTCTAAGTTTCCCAGCAAAGGGACTTTTCTAGTGGTCCAGTAGTTAGGACTCTGCATTTCCACTGTAGAGAAATAATAAATGTTATTTATTATTAAAATTATTTCCCTAGTCAGGGAAGTAATGCTGCATGGTCTGGGGGGAAAAAAAATTCTGAAAGAAATATCCCAACAAAGCCAAAGCCTGGTGGTCCCATATCATCCACGAGTTCTGGTATTAGAGCAAGAAGGCCAGGCAGAGACTGAGTGGTTTTGACCCCAAACAGGCGTGTCTTTTACTGAGAAGCCTGGGGTTTCTGACATTCCCTCTGGGGCCTCAGCTGATGGAGTGAAAAAGCAAACCAGAAAGAGGGAATTCCGGGGTCTCAGAACCGTTTCTCTTTTTACTCTCAAGACGAGCAGATGTCTCAAAGCAAACAGTTTACCCAGGCACTTGGTGAAAGTGAAAGCCAGCCCATTTATTGCTAGCTGTTAAAAAAAAAAAAAGAAAGAAAGAAACAGTGGAGAGTGTGGAGGAAAGAGGGAGTTATTTTATTATCTACTGCCCTCATAGCATCTTGGTAACCTGAAGGTCACGATAAGCTGATAGAGAGGTCTGTAATGTGAACAGTTGGAGCCCCTGGCTCCTTCCCAAGACCTTGCCACTTGGCTGTTTACAGCAGCAGGCGCCGGTCCAGGCCACACCATGACTGGCAGCTCATCTACCATTCCTTGACTCTCAGGGCATGGTGAGTACAGCCCAACCAACTTCTTTTTTTTTTTCTATTTTTTCTTCCATTAAGACAGTAAAAGGGATGATTCATGGTATACATGTTACATTCAGCCACAACTGAGAACAGAACTAGCTCAGAATGCCACAGCTTCAGGGCAAAGGACCCAAAGGAGCTGCTCTAATAATGAGCAAGGTGGGTCTCGAGGGCTGGGGCAACCAGAACGGGCATATGTGTTCCAGATCCACTGTGACAAGTCCTAGACAGTAGGTGTGCCGTCCGACAATTACCAGTGTTCCTAGCTTCTGGCTAGTCCTAGCCCCTTGTTCCTGCCTCTGTGGCCTCCGCGGTTTACACGCTTATTGGATCTCTGCCTCATCTTTCTTTTGTATTTCAGCCTGTGCGTTCGTTTCTTCCTCTACTTCACTCTCAAGGCAGGGAGGTTTCTCAGAAGATGATGCTCAGGCCAAGAGCCCAACTGACTTCTTAAAGAATAAGATGGTATTGCAGCTCATTGGGATACCAGTTGCCACCTAATTGCAAAGAAAACTCCAGTTCTTTCTAGTCCATAATTGACTGGCTTTGATGGGATTATACTTTTTGAACATGTTCTGTAAAACCAGAGTGGGGCTGAAAAGTCATGTACAGTGGCTATGGGAGTGGAGGGTGGAAACTCTGCCATCCATCCCTTATTAGTTAAATTTTACTTCTCCCTTCTTGATTATTTATTCATTCATTTAGCAAATATTTACCAAACACCACCACATGCTCAACCCTGAGGTGGGAGCTGAGAACACAAAGATAAGCAAATACTCAGCTTCAACAATACATTATTTAAAGAGTGTGACTGGTTTATCCTCAGTTCCACTTGGCAGAGGCACTTCCTGAACTTGTGCTTGAGAAGGGAGATGTGACCTTCCAGTCCTCCCGCTAAGCATTTGTCCTCATGTGCCTTCTGTTAGTACACGCATCACTCTGATGCTAAGTGTGATTGCGGGCTAAGCATTTTTCACACTGCACAACCCCTAAATGCACTACTCACCTTCTAGACAGCTGAGGAGCATCCTTGGGTAATCCTCCACCACCCGCAAGCTTGGTGTCCCAGGCTGCTTGAGAGCCAAACTCCCCAGCAAGAGGCAACTGTACTTCAAGGCATGCATCTTAAGGGGTTTGTGTTATAATGGGGTCAATGGCAAAGCAGCCTCCGGACAAGGGCACGTGAGCTGGCGGGAAGTGGTAGGGGGTGATGGAAGGGAGGGGCAGGGTTACCCCACTCAAGCATGATATCCCAGGTTAATATTAGAAGATGAGGGCTAGATTTCCAGGCAAAGAAATCACGGTGCTTCACTTCCATGGCAGTCCAGGGGTTAAGACTCCGCCTTTTAGGGCTTCCTTGGTGGTTCAGTGGTAAAGAATCTGCCTGCCAATGCAGGAGACATGAGTTCAATCCCTGATCTGGGAAGATCCCACATGCCACGGAGTGACTAAGCCTGTGTACCACAACTACTGAGCTGGCGTTTGCTGCCACTGCGGAAGTCTATGCACCTGGAGCCCGTGCTCTGCAGCAAGAGAAGCCACGCAACGAGAAGCCAGCGCACCAAAACTAGAGAGCTGCCCCTGTTCGCCAAAACTAGAGAAAGCCTGCACACAGCCACAAAGACCCAGCACAACCAAATTAATAAAATTAAAAAAGAGAGAGAGAGCGAGACTTTGCCTTCTGATGCAGGGGGTTCCATCCCCGGTCAGGCAACTAAGATCCCACATGCCTCAGGGCCAAAAAAAAAAAAAACACACAGAAGCAATATTATAACAAATTCAAGAAAGTCTTTAAAAATGGTCCACATTAAAAAAAAATCATGAAAGAAATCATGGCGCTTACGCTATGAAAACCATCTCCTGACATTTGGGCTAAAGGCCAAAGGCGACGTCTGTTTCCCTGTGGGCCATTTCTGCATGCTGCTTATTTCCCGGGGGGCTTGCTTCCACTGCTCAGTTCTCAAAGTCAGAGAGCTGACTCTCTGACCGACAGTCGTTGGTATTAAAAGCTTTCAATATGCCAGGTTTCTCTGAGTGGCTTTCAAACCTTTAATCCCAGTGTTAGAAACCCGTCCTTTCTTTAGGTCAATAGCTTAAACTTGCAGAGGAATAAAGTCTTTAAATAAGAAAAGCAATGTCAGATCTGTGGGTCTGATATTCGGGCTGCTTCCCACGAATCTCAACACAGAAACACGGGTGTATGGCTGGGAAACACGGGCGTATGGCTGGTACTCCAAGAATGATTTTGGTGTTTAAATTCCGTCATGTGGCCCCAATCCTGAGGCATAGTTTGGAAAGGCCAAGTGGAACACTTCCCAGATGAAAATCAATCAATGAGACCAAGAAAACAATTTCCTCTGTGACCTGTCTCAGCACAAGAATTTAGGTTTTCATCTTCTCCACAAAGGGATCAGGGTACCAAGCAGGCTGAGTAGTTGGTATTACAGTTTCTTGGATCAGAAAAAATACCTGTTTCCATCAATGCTGGGAGAGGGATGCAGATGCTTAAACGCAGGTCTTAGAGCACCGGGTGCTTCTGCTTCCCTCTGCAGGGAAAACAACTATTAATATAAGAATGTCAAGCTCCCTAACACATGGCCTGGTCAGCCCACTCTGCTGGGTCTCCACAGCCTCTCTCCAGTCCATTCCTTCCTTCTATGCTATGCTAAGTTGCTTCAGTCATGTCCGACTCTTCTCAACCTCAGGGTCTGTAGCCTACCAGGCTCCTCTGTCCATGGGATTCTCCAGGCAAGAACATTGGAGTGGGTTGACATGCGCTCTCCTAGGAGATCTTCCTGACCCAGGGATTGAACTCCCTTATGTTTCCTGCATTGGCAGGCAAGTTCTTTACCACTAGCACCCCCTGAGAACCCCCTTCCTTTCTTTTATTAATAAATAATCTGGGCCTTATGCTCCAATACTTTGGCTACCTGATGCTAAGAGATGACTCACTGGAAAAGACCCTGATGCTGGGAAAGATTGAGTGTAGAAGGACAAGGGGATGACAGAGGATGAGATGGTTGGATGGCATCACCGACTCAATGGACATGAGTTTGAGCAAACTCCAGGAGGTAGTGAAGGAAAGGGAAGCCTGGCATTCTGCAGCCCATGTGGTTGCAGAGAGTCAGACATGACTTAAAGACTGAACAAATGCTCTAGAGAGAGACCTTTAGAAAAGTCCTGGATACCTTAAAAACACTCACTGATTCTGTGCAAAGCCCTCTCTCAAGGATTTCAGTTTAAAAAGACAAACAATAAACACAGTCCAGTGCCCGTCAAGGAGTGAATGTTCAAACTAACGGTGGTCCACTCATACCAGGGAATGTCACTCAGAACTTAAAATCCAGGGATGGTTGATACAAGCAACAACTTGGATGGATCTCCAGGGATTTACGCTGAGTGAAAAAAAGCTAATCTCAAAGGCTGCATGCTGTATAGATTCTATTTACATAACAGTCTGAAATGACAACATTCCCTAGATGAAGAATGGATTATAGTCAGCCCTTCATATCTGTGGGCTTTGCATCCATGGATATGAAGGGCTGGCTATGCCATGCCAACTTGAGCACCTGTGGGTTTTTAGCATCCACAAGGGGTCCTGGAATCAATCACCCTCACATACTGTGGGACGGCTGTAGGGGTGGCCTGGGGTTAGAGATTAGGGGAGGTGTGGCTTTACGAGGGTAGCAGGAGGGATCCGTGTGGTGGGACTGGTCTGTACCTAGACTGTGGTGGTGGTCACAGGACTCTACCCATGAGATAAAGCTGCAAAGACTAAATTTGCACATACATACACACGAGTGCATGTAAAACTAGAAAAACCAGCAGGTGAACTGCATCCATGTCAACTTCTGACTATGGTTATCTGGTGGCTCAGTGGTAAAGAATCCACATGCCAAGCAGGAGACCCAGGTTCGATCTCTGAGTTGGGAAGATCCCCTGGAGAAGGAAATGGCAACCCACTCCAGTGTCCTTGCCTGGGAAACTCCATGGACACAGGAACCTGGTAGACTACAGTCCACGGGGCTGCAAAAGAGTCAGACACGACTGAGCGACTAAACAACAATTATTATGCACTCTGTACCACTGGGCATATTTTTGTATTATTTCTGTATTAATCATGTTAATTAAAAATAACCCATATTAATTTCTGTATTATTTCTGTATTTGTATCTTTCTGCATTATTTCTTATATATGCCAGTGAATGTACAACTGGCTCAAAATTAAAAGTTAACAAAAGGATGCATAGGTCAAAGGAGAGCACAGTTCAGCTTCATTCAGACACGCTGCAGAGCCCTGAGCACTTAAAGGGATGCAGGTGCCCTCCTTGGCACCACCTCTGCCATCACACACAGCTTCTGAGACTGCTGGCACCTCTTTATGGATCTTGCCAAAAATTCAGCTGCACATCAGAATTAATCAACCAACACCTGGAGTATGAGTTTCACTCAGAAAGATAAAGACTTATCATAGTATTTTTATGAGAAAAATGGACCATGACTTACATGAACCATATCTATAGTGGGAACTCTAGGTATCTTTTTTGGAACCATGGGCCCTGGGCAGTTGGAAATGATATGAATCCCTTGACCTTCCTATTTCTTTGCTTTGTATTTTTCTTCTTTAATTTTCAGGCATATTTTTGTGTGCAACCTAAATATCACACAAATGCAGCCTTTAGCTACATGTACACACATCATATTAGCTCTAAGTGCATAAGCACACTATCCTCTCAAACATACTCCTAATCTTCCCCAAGTGTGGAATAAATTTCAAACCATTAAATAAAATGATCTGATACTGTCCATACAGATGTTACCAACCCTCACCCCCTCCAATGACATCACTGTTTCCATGGTAACTAATGTACTTCAAAGTAGAAAATGCAGATGATGGCTTTAAAAGGGCGGGGGGGGGGGTAGGTAGGCAGACAAATGATACAAACCAAACATGTCACAGTGTATGCGGTGATGCTGGATGTACCTGCATTATGGGCTGCCAGCTCAGGGACAAGCAATAAATATTTTATGAGAACCATTATGCTAACAGTCTATATAACAATGACCTATCAAATTACACAATTGCCTTCAGAAGCATGGCTGCCCCATTCAACACACATAGGTAAAAGTGTGGGAAAGGTGGGAAAGGGGATGAATTAGGAGGTTGGGACTAACATATATATATATGTATGCTGCTGCTGCTGCTGTTGCTAAGTCACTTCAGTTGTGTCCGACTCTCTGCGACCCCATAGATGGCAGCCCACCAGGCTCCCCCGTCCCTGGGATTCTCCAGGCAAGAACACTGGAGTGGGTTGCCATTTCCTTCTCCAATGCATGAGAGTGAAAAGTCAAAGTGAAGTTGCTCAGTTGTGTCTGACTCCTAGCGACCCCATGGACTGCAGCCCACCAGGTTCCTCCGTCCATGGGATTTTCCAGGCAAGAGTACTGGAGTGGGTGCCATTGCCTTCTCTATATATATGTATATATATACACAAAAGATAGTAATCAACAAGGACCTACTGTAGAGCATGGGGGACTCTACTCAGTATTCTTGTTACAAGCTATATGGGTAAAGAATCTAAAATAGAATAGATATATGTACATGTATGACTGAGTCACTTTGCTGTACACCTTAAAGTAACAGCACTGTAAATAAATTTTATTCCAATATAAAATAAAAATTAAAAAAACTAAAAATTTACCAAAAATAAGTGAGTGTTCAATAGCACAGGTACAGAACATGAGCAGAGTTTCAAATCAGAGTCACATACTTTGTTTTACAGTTATGCTGTTATTATGTCTGAGAATAGCTATTTCAGAAATATTTGAATGCCAGGAAGACTGTAACTGCTTACAAGAAAGAAGTGAAGAAAACTGATAGGGGAAAAGCCTCTATTCTTAGTTCCGACATGTACAAAAAAGGGATAAAATCTCCAGGAAATGCAACATTGTTTTAGCATAAGGCCCTTTTGGTGAAGCGTGGGTACTTCTTTCAGTTGCTGTCTGTTACTTATTATTCGGATGTTGGTGAATGAAAACTTTTCTGGACGTGAAAATCCATGCTCTCAGTTGTAGGGAAGGCAGTGAGGAGGTGACAATTCTGGATGGTTTAACATAAAACTGGAGTCTGCTTTTAAAATATAAGAGAATGTTTGATCTGCCCCTGTCAAAATGTCATTCTTAACACCTGACACTGAAGATACTGAACAGAAGCTTCCAGAGGTTCCATCACGTATTCCGTCCCTGCACTGCAGGAGCCTGTGTTGAGAAGACCATGTGATGACACCCTGACCTACAGACACCCAAGGAGCCATTAATACTTGCATCTTCTGATGCCTTTGGCCACCACCGAGGACCAGGAACGCATCTGGAGTCGTGGAGCCGGTTTAATGCCCAAACCCATACCCTGCTTAAGATCTCACAAAAGGATGGCTTTACTTCTGGGATTCTAGCTTTACTTCTGGGATTCTGCCCCATTTTGCCGGCTGGTGCTCTGTGTTTCAGTCAAGCTGCAGATAGAAGTCTTTCCCCAGGACAATATCTGCGCTGACCTGCCATCTAGTGCACCAAGGATGGGGCGGGTGACCTGGCACCACCCCTCCACACACACACACACACACACACACACACACACACGTTTGGCTTCATGCTCAGGGCAGATTACAGGTCTCCCGTGGCTTTGAGACCCCCTGAGCCACTCTCTTCCTAAAACACCCCTTTCCACAGACACCCCCTCCCCGCCCTCTTTTTTCTTGGCTGCACTGGGTCTTAGTTCTAAATTACAGTATGTGGGCTCTAGCTCCCTGGCCAGGGGTGGCCCGAGCTGGCCCCCTGAATTGGAAGCATGGAGTTCTTTGCTGGACCACCAGGGAAGTCCCTTCACAGATCACTTTTTGGAAAACTAAACTCTTTTTTTTTTTTTTTTTGCCTAGGAGATTGAGTATCGAGTTCAAGGCCTTCCTTTACTTCATTGTGACCTCCATCCAATGGCACCATCTTCCTTCCCCTTCTCCACAGGGGGCCACTGCCAGAGCCACAGCCCTCTGTCAGACACTGCCCCTCCTCCCCTAAGCCCACACCTTCTCCCTGCACCAACGATCCCACTTCTTCTGCGGGGTCCACTTCAATGTTCTGCTCCTGCCCATCTCTATAAAGGGGTCTTTACATCCAGCCGTCCATACTCACTCACTCTTCCAAGAATCTCGGCCTTTGTTGCTGTTCTGATGTAATTTACAAACATTTGCAGGAAAGTACCACAACGTAAGCACCTTTGGAGCAGAGATTTCTGTGTGTTTTGATAATGGCTGGCAAAAGGGCCTGGCAAATCACAGAAGCTCAATAAATAGATCTTGAATTTTTATGGTAGCATCACAGAACACAAACACCTTAAATGTTTTAAGGGCAAGAGAGAGAAGAGAGCAGGGCTGGACATAAAAATTAAAAATATATACAAAAATGGGACTTCCCTGGAGGTCCAGTGGTTAAGATTCACCTTCCAGTGCAGGAGGTGTGGGTTCGATCCCTGGTTGGGGAACTAAGACCCCACATGTCTCGTGAACCAAAAACCAAGACATAAAACAGAAGCAGTATTGCAACAGATTCAATAAAGACTTTAAAAATGGTCCAAATTAAAAAAAAAAATCTTTAAAAAATATATATACAGAGAATTGCCATCATCATTTGCAGGGGCTTCATGCCAAATTAATTAAAACATTAAATACTTAATGCCATAGCATAAAATGTAAGGGAAGAAATTCTTTCCCATTAGAATTTAATGCCTCAGATCAATAAAAACTATCTTAAAGACCAGGAAATAAATCAAGTAATACAAGCCACAAATAATAGAAAAGGACTTTGGGAAAGTGGTCTGTTTCAGTCCAAATGCAGAAGAAAGTGATGGAAATGGGATTTATCACTCCATGGAGTTGAACTGGTTCCATTTGCGTCAAACAGCAGGACCCCAAACATATTGGCAAAAGTAAAATATCTATAATTAGCTGTTAGAGTGTTCGTAACCAGGAATGTGAGTAGAAGGCCTGGGGTACAGCAACTCCTGCCACACAGAGCACATCCACACGAGGTGGCCAGCCCACGGGAGCTCATCGTTGCGGCCAGCCCAGGGGAGCTCAACATTGAGGCCCGCAGGGCCACGTGGGAGACGCCGTGCAAAACACAACAGGCCAACTCGAGAGAAAGGCCAGGTCATATCTCTGCTCAGTCCAGGAATGTCTCCAGGTTGGGGCCTTCAGAATACCTGTGACCACACATGTCCTCTGTTCGCAGGAGGTCAGCCTAAGATCAGCAGAAAGGCCCGCCCAGAGGCCAGAGCCAGCCTTACGGTCTGAGTCCGGAAGCCTGGGGCCACTAGGAAAGGCCGAGTTGGGAGTGAAAGCTGAGAGCGGGGGTCCAGTAGGAGGCAGCATCTCATCTGAGGAGCTGGGACCCCCCCTATCAGAGTCCACAACTCTAAGGACTATTTATGCTTTGTAGGTAGGAGATAGATGGGCCCCTGGGCTGGACAGTTGGTGTTTGTCAAGTGGAGCAAAATTGAAGCTTTGCTCTCACCCAGACACTCCAAGGACAAAGCTAGTGGCAGAAGCTTAGCTCTGCTGATGTGAAGAGATAAGACGACCACTCCTGAGGTCAAGGAAGTCTTTCCTGTCTGCACATGCGCAGGAAGGCTCCTTGGGGGTCAAAAAGGGAGAGGGTGCCCACCCTTAATAAAGTGTGGACATGCACTGGCAGACCTACAGTGGGATCCATCTACAGTGGTGGGATCCATCTTAGCAAGAAGTTGTGCACCCATGTTGGGTAGGTGCTAGGACCAGTCAGGTGTGAAGAAAGAAACAAGGAAATTGGCCAAAGGCACTTGGTCAAAGAGGTAAACAAGACCCAGAAGGACTGTCCTAAATGAGGGGTTTAAATCACCTCTTCACTGTGCTCCTCCTGGTTAGGAAGGACGCTCATACTCTTGCTCTCTGGATGTGTATTTCCGCCTTGCTTCTGACTTATGACACCATGCCCAAACCCTCTCTCTGGTTTTTGTCTCCTGGAAACACTCTAGCCTTCAATGGGGGGGCGGTAAGAGCCAGGGCCACTTTGCGTCTAGCCTCCAGACACTGGTGGTCTAGCAGTTCAGATTCCTGGTTTTCATCCAGGCAACCCAGGCTCAATATCAGTTCCTGGGCATGGAACTAAGATCTCTCTTAGTGGTCTTCAGGACCGCTCATTGCTGCCTCTGCAAGATCACTTTCAGAGCAGAGATTGGCAAGTGTATCCTGGAAGAGACCAGACGGTACCCAGTTAAGGTTCTTCCATCCACGTGGTCTCTGTCACAACCACCCCTGCTGCTGGATCACAAATGGAGCTGAAGACAAGGACCTGGACACGAACCCATGTGTTTATGTTCCAAAAACACGGCGCTCACAAAGCTGTCTGCAGGCTGGATCTGGCTCACAGGCCACAGTTTGCAGACCTTGCTCGAGAGCCTCCTGCACAATTCGGCTCCTGATTTTCAGCCATCCCTCCCCCATGGTACTGACCATAAAACCCTTAGAGCAAAAAGGGCCAGACAACTGTCTTCAGGGACCCATGGGAGGGGTGACAGTGAGAATGAGGCCGAGATTCATTAAGCACGTGTGCCAACCACCGTACTCAGCTTTTCACATCTGATGGGTCCGTTCACGCCCACAAGAACCCCTTGAGCCGGGTCCTTTATTCTCTCCAAGTTACAGATGAGGACACTGAGGTCTGGAGGGTGAAAAACCAACCCAGAGTCATGCCTGAGGGGTGGAGCTGGGGGTAGAATCCAGGAATCTATAACCTGGGCAGAGAGTGCCCACATCATGCCAGTCAGCCTTGGGCGAAAGACCATGACCACCGTAAGAGGAAAGCAGGAGCAGCAGAGGCCTGAGAAGTGTCTTCACAGCAGAGGGGCGACCGGGTCCCCAACACTGAGCTGTACACAGGGACAAGAGCGAAGGCTAAATAGGATAGTGTATGCCAAGTATCAGGCACGTAGCAGACACTCAACAGACAAGAGAGGTCATTATTACTGATAAAGCAGCTCTCCACGTGGAACTAGTGGTAGAGAACCCGTCTGACGATACAGGAGACGTAAAGACACACGAGTTCAGTCCTTGGGTCAGGAAGAGCCCCTGGAGAAGGGCATGGCAACCCACTCTGGTATTCTTGCCTGGAGAATCCCACGGACAGAGGAGCCTGGCAGGATGCAGTCCATGGGGTCAGAAAGAGTCAGACACAATTCAAGCAACTCAGCATGCGCACAGAAGATACCAGCTTCAAGAGAAAGAACGTGCCTTCCACTTGGAGGTCTGGCTGTCACCACCCATCTCAACCCAGCAGTCAACCTTAGCACCAGGAACAGGGGACAGCAGGCATTTTATTTTATTAATATTGTAGATGTCACTTCTATCTTTATTTATTTATTTTTTGGATGTGTGACAAGCAGGATCTTAGTCCCCCTGACCAGGGATTGAACCAATGGTCCCTGCAGTAGAAGCATGGAGCCTTAACCACTGGACCACCAGGGAAGTCCAACCTTTAACCTATTAAAGTCCATTTTAATATGAAGTACTTCAAAGAGTGGGGCTTCCCCGGTGGCACTAGTGGTAAAGAACCCTCTTGCTAATACAGAAGACATAATATCCTCAGGTTCAATCCCTAGGTTGGGAAGATCCCCTGGAGGAGCAAATGGTACCCCATTCTAGTATTCTTGCCTGGGAAATCCCAAGGACAGAGTAGCCTGACAGGCTACAGTCCATAGGGTCACAGAGAGTGAGACACGACTGAAGCAACTTAGCATGCATTCAGAAGAGTGCCTTCCCAGTGACCTAACATAAACAAAATGTAAATCTAATCAAGAAAAACACTAGTGCTCAATGAGAGGACAAGTTAGATCAAACTAAGAGGAATAACTAGGCAAATTCTGAAAAGAGAACATTCTGTAGAAGGTTCCTACCTCTTCGAAGAGTCGAAAACCTCTTTAAAAAGTCAACATCAGTAGCAAAAAGTGGGGGAATTACAAGAGACTGAAAGTGATAGGCTTATGTTGATTGCAACATTATTCACAATAGCTAAAATGTGTTAGCAACCTAAGTGTCTATCAACAGATGAATGGACAAGCAATATTTACAGTGGAAGCAATATTTACAGTATATATTTACAATGGAAGATTATTTCAGCTTTTAAAAGGAAGGAAAGGGCTTCCTTGGTGGTCCAGTGGTTACAAAGCTGCCTCCCAACGCAGGGGACACAGGCTCGAACGCTGGTTCAGGAAGATTCCACATGCCGCTGGTCAACTAAGCCCGTGCACCACAACTACTGAAGCCCGCGTGCCTAGAGCGCACGCTCCATAGCAGGGAAGCCGCCACAATGAGAAGCCCGTGCATCACAACGGCACCCCCACTTACCCAAGCAGGGAAAGCCTGAGTGTAGCAACTAAGACCCAGCACAGCCAAAAATAATAAACACACACACCTTAAAAAAAAAAAAAAAGGAAGGAAATTCTGAAGTACAGTTCAACAGTACGTGAAGGGAAATAATTCAGAGACAAAAGAATACTGTACAATTCCATTTACGTGGGCTATCTAGAGTATTCAAATCATAGAGACAGAAAGTAGAACAGTAGTTGCCAGGAGCTAGGAGAAGGGAATAGAGAGTTATCGTTTAATGGGCTCAGAGTTTCAGTTTTTCAAGACAAAAAGAGTTCTGGAGATGGATAACGGTGATGGTCACACGACAACACACATGTACTTCATGTCACTGAACTGTACACTTAGGAATATTGAAGATGGTAAGTTCCATGTTACATGTATTTTATCACAACAAAAAGAACTGGAAAAAAAGAGACTGAAAGTCCTATAACAAATGAAATGCAAGATCTTTAATTGGTTTGTGGTTGTTTAGAAAAGAGACAGAGAGTTCTAGAGATGGAGCTAAAGATGGAGCTAGCAATGCCCAATGGAGATACTTTGGCAACATTTGGAGAAATTTGATAATGTAGCAGGTATGAGTTGAAATGAGGGGATATTATCAGGAGTGATAATAAGGTTGTGGTTTTATGGTAAATGATCATACTTCATGAAGAGGCATAACAAAGTACTAAGGCGTGAAGTAGCTTCATTTCTATAGTTACAAGTGGCTAAAAAATGTACACTCACATACTTCCATGTGTATATATGTTGTTGTTTAGTCACTAAGTCATGTCCAATTCTTTGCTATCCCATGGACTGCAGCACACCAGGCTTCCCTGTCCTTCACTATCTCCCAGAGTTTGCTCAAACTTATGTCCTTTAAGTTGGCGATGGCATCCAACCATCGCATCCTCTGTCCTCTGTGTGTATATATGAAGCAAATATGCCATGTGTTAATAATTGTTCAGTCCTAGGTGGTGAATGCATGGGTGTGTTCACTGTACTATAATTTCTAATTTTGTCTTGTTTGAAAATTTACAATATAGAATTAAAAATAAATGAGGGGTAAAAATGCCCACCTATCTCCCAGGGTTATATAAGGCTTAAATGACATAAACCATGACAACACTTTGTAACCCATTAAACATTCCACACCAGTAAGATGGTGGCACTGTATTCATTTTTGGCGTCGATAATAAAACTGAGACCTAAGGTAAATAAATGATTCCCCAACCAGCACTATTTCAATAAATATAAATCTATTCTCAGTAAGTCCGGTGAAACACTTTTTGAATAAGGTACACGTAATTTTGTACTAAGGTTTTGAAAAACGTCTATCTGATGAAGAAGTGAACATTAATTAGAGTGTCTGTTCCCACTGGCACGGAGCAGTCTGTAATTTTGTGGGGGTTGTTACAGCAGAGTTATTACATAATGGCCCTTGTTTGTGAGTGGCTGGCTGTTCAGACAGAGAATGCAGTCAAGGGCTGAGCATGCAGGTAGCAACACGCTGGGAGCAGGGACCCTGTGCCCGGCTGGGGAACAGACAACAGCTCATTTCCAAAAGCTCGCCTCACCTGTAAAGGCCACCCTGCACTCACAGGAAGCAGGACACAGATAACACAGTTCTCTGGTCTAATGAAGTCATGCTCAACCTTCGTGACCTTTTTCTGCAGTTAAAAATTAAAAAAAAAAAAAGAAAAGACGACCAGCCATGTTCTCTCACAAGGAGTAATGTGTTACAGTGATAGGAAAACATCAAACCTACTTAAGCACTCGGTTCAGCGGCAGTTTCTTGAGGTGTCATCTGAGAAAAGAGAAGGGATTTCAGAGCAAATGAAAACTGAGATACCCAGGATCAAACACTCCTTCTGTCCATGTGGGCGAGTCATTCAAATTCCCAGAGTCCCAGTGTTCTTGGTTGTTAAATAGAAATAAGAGTATTTATCACACCAGGTGTCATGAGAGTCAAATCCAACTATGTACACACTTCCTGACACATGTAAGACTCTCACAAAATGTCTGTTCCCCTCCCCTCAGTGACCATCCCCTCTAATCTCCTTATTCCATTTCACTGTGAAAAGTAAAATAGGTAAGACATGAGAGGGACTTTTCTGGTGGTCCAGTGGCTAAGACTCCACGCTGCCAATACGGAGGACCCAGGTTTGATCCCTGGCCAGGGAACTAGATCTCACATGCTGCAACTAAGATAGAAGATCCATTGAGCCGGTCTGAATGCAGGTCAAGAAGCAACAGTTAGAAATGGACATGGAACAACAGACAGGTTCCAAATCAGGAAAGGAGTACATCAAGGCTGTATATTGTCACCTTGTTTATTTAACTTATATGCAGAGTACAGCATGCAAAATGCCAGGCTGGATGAAGCACAAACTGGAATCAAGATTGCCGGGAGAAATATCAATAACCTTAGATATGCAAATGACACCACCTTACCGCAGAAAGCAAAGAGGAACTAAAGAGCCTCTTGATGAAAGTGAAAGAGAAGAGTGAAAAAGCTGGCTTAAAATTCAACATTCAAAAAACAAAGAACACGGCATCCGGTCCCAACACTCCAGGGCAAATAGATGGGGAAACAATAGAAACAGTGACAGACTTTATTTTTGGGGGCTCCAAAATCACTGCAGTTGGTGACTGCAGCCATGAAATTTAAAAATGCTTGCTCTTTAGAAGAAAAAAGCAGAGACATGACTTTACTGAGCAAGGTCTGTCTAGTCAAGGCTATGGTTTTTCCAGTAGTCACGTATGGATGTAAGAGTTGGACCATGAAGAAAACTGAGCACCGAAGAATTGATGCTTTTGAACTGTGTGTTGGAGAAGACTCTTGAAAGTCCCTTGGACTACAAGGAGATCAAACCAGTCAATCCTAAAGGAAATCAGTCCTGAATATTCATTGGGAGGACTGATGCTGAAGCTGAAGCTCCAATAATTTGGCCATCTGATGTGAAGAACTGACTCACTGGAAAAGATCCTGATGCTGGGAAAGATTGAAGGAAGGAAGAGAAAGGGACAAGGGAGGATGAGATGGTGGGATGGCATCACCAACTCAATGGACATGGGTTTGAGCAAGCTCTGGGAGTTGGTGATGGACAGGGAAGCCTGGCATGCTACAGTCCATGGGGTTGCAAAGAGTTGAATGTGACTGAGTGACTGAACTGAACTGACTGAAAGTATTTTTACTTTATTAATAAATAAAGTCATGAGAAATCTGGATTTATATCAGCAAAACAAAGCTGTAAACAACCCGTCATACAGAAATAAGGGGATGAAATAGAACAAAACACAGTGGATCAGTGGTAAAGAATCCACCTGCAATGTAAGAGACACAGGTTCAATCCCTGGGTTGGAAAGATCCCCTGGAGAAGGGAATGGCATCCCACTCCAGTATTCTTGCCTGGAAAATCCCATGGACAGGGGAGGCTGGTGGGTGGGTCTACAAAAGAATCAGACATGATGGAGCAACTAAACCACCACCACCATTCAATCTTTGAAAACAATACTTCTCCATTAAAATGGTACAAACTTCCACATAAAATCTCACTCTTCTGAAACTTAACCAAAAAAAAAAAAAGGGGGGGGTATATCAGAAATAAACTAATTACCAGTCAAGAAACAAATAAGAGAATGAACCCACCCCAGTGTCATAAAACTAAATACTGCCTTCCAAGAAAAGTGAAGAAAATTTCTAAGAGCAGAACAGAATGGTATAGTGTAGCAAGGCTCGTAAGTCCACCACCCTCGGGAAAATTAGCCAGTGAATAAATTAATGTCCGAGAGATTTCATTAATATTGCATATCTGGAGAAAAGCACCCTGATAGGTATCCTTGTATTCCTCTTTTCTCACTGGGAAAAGTGACAGCATCTGCACGGGAGGAAAGGCCGAGGAGGAGCTGTGAGCCATGCGGCTACTTATCCCTGCGGGAAGAAAGGGAAGGCTCCAGGAGCGAAAGCCAGGTCACAGAATACCGCCCATGGATACGCAGGGTGCGCCCCCACACAGGAAGACGGAGCCCACTTATAGGACCTTTAAAAGATCCCCGGAGCAAAAGTTACCAAGCCCACGTCTTCTGGCCAGAACTAGTCTGCACCCTGTGTGCCACCTGCTATAGCTCAGCCCACCCTGGCTGCTTGGTGTCTTCCGGCCACAGAAAGCATCAACAGAAACAACAGCCTTCAGACTCTAACTGGGCAGTCAGGGGGGAAGTAAAGAGAAGCTTCACATGGAGAAATTACCCACACCCAGAACAACAAAGATCTGGGCAGACTCACTCCGGCAAGAACTAAGTGGGAAAAAAGCCAACAAAAAAGCATGGCAGCTATAAACACAGACTCTTGACGGAAAGGAAAAAATGAAACACTGAATCAAAGACAAAGCAGTCATGCAATTTCCCTGGTGTTCCAGTGGTTAAGACTTCACCTTCCAATGCCTCAGGGCAAAATACCAAAACACAAAACAGAAATGATATTGAAACTAATTCAATAAAGACTTTCAAAATAATCCACCTTAAAAAAAAGTATTCAGCCTAAAAGAAAACAAAACCCAAGAAGAGGATTCCCCCTAAAGGATCTTTGAAACGTAAAAACTTTATGTGACTATGAGCTCAATAAACTGAAAAGTCAAAGCAATATTAACAAACACAAACAAAAAGGAACAAGATTGTAGACCTAAAGAAATAAATTGGAGATTAAAATAAACACTAGAGATCAATATATAAAATAAAATCTGTATAGAACAAAGGAAAGGTGGCTTTGAACCAATGTACTGACTAGAGGGAAGCGAGACATCAATACAGTAAATATAGGCCTAAAATCAGAGATTAAAATAATCAAAGGAAAACAAATAACTAAGGAGCTCAAAGACAATCAACATAAATAACTGACATGGTTATAGCAGGGAACTCACCATGCAGAACCAAGAAAGTATAAAAGGCACTATAAGAAAAGTGCCCTGAGATTAATAAAGAATGGACTCTGTTAACTGAATGAAAATATCAAGTTCCAGAAATGTACAGCACACGTTATACACCAGTAACATATACGGTGACTAAGTTATATGTCCAGGATTAAAAAAGAATTGCCCAGGCATCTCATCTATAAGCAAACAATCTACAAAGGAGGAAAACTTAGACTGGCCATGGACTCCTCTACAGCAACGTTCAAGAGCAGAAAACAGTGGCCTCTTTCCAGTTTTAAGTCAATCTTCTGTTAAGTTTTTAAAATTGTGTTTATTTGTTTCTGGTTGCCCCGGGTCTTCACTGCTGTCCGGGCTTCTCTCTAACTGCCCCGAGTGAGCCTCCTCTCTAGCTGCGTTGCTGGGGCTTCCCCTCGTGGTGGGCTCCCTTGTTGTGGAGCATGGACTCTGGGGTACGCAGGCTTCAGCAGTACGTGGGCTCAGCAGTTTGGCGGTACGTGGACTGAGTTGTGGCTCTCAGGCTTAGTTACTCCACAGCATGTGGAATCTTCCCGGATCAGGGATCAAACCCGCATTTCCTGCATTGGCAGGAGGATACTTTATCACTGAATCACCACGGAAGCCCTAAATCTTCTATTAAACTTGACTGAAATGAAACTTTTCATTTTAAGAACATGTATCTTATAAAGTATGTCCAGCCAGCCCACCATTTCTCCATGTAAGCACAGAAGAACTCTGCAATGGTATGCTGCTGCTGATAATTATAAGGGGGAAAGGGAAAGCATCACCATTCAGTTGTGACTAACTCTGCGACCCCATGGACTGTAGCCCACAAGGCTCCTCTGTCCATGGGATTCTCCAGGCAAGAGTACTGGAGTGGGTTGCCATGCTCTCCTCCAGGGGGTCTTCCCAATCCAGGGATCGAACCTGGGTCTCCCACCTTGTAGGGGGAATCACTCTAAACTCCTCCTAAAATTAATACCTTGATCCATGCTAGAGGAACCTCTCTCCCTTCAGAAGTCACTGAGAAAAACAAACAAACAAACAAACACCTGTTCTTCCAACTTCCTCACTCAGTCCTCCCCAAAGGGGGCTTGAGTGACTTACCCAATCAGTAAGGCTGAGGAAGAAACCTAGCAAGCTTGCACGATCTCTTCCTCTCCTCTGTGAATACCACCAATTGATTCTTAATTGGTGAAAAAAGAAAGTAAAAAGGTGATTATCACTCTCAAACCCCAACATCGGTCATGATTATTTCTGAATGGTAGGATTTGGAGTTCCTTAAGTGAAGAGGAACTCAAAAGCCTCTTAATGAAAGTGAAAGAGGAGAGTGAAAAAGTTGGCTTAAAGATCAACATTCAGAAAACTAAGATCATGGCAGCTGGTCCCATCACTTCATGGGAAATAGATGGGGAAACAGTGGAAACAGTGTCAGACTTTATTTTTCTGGGCTCCAAAATCACTGCAGATGGTGACTGCAGCCATGAAATTAAAAGACACTTACTCCTTGGAAGGAAAGTTATGACCAACCTAGATAGCATATTGAAAAGCAGAGATATTACTTTGCCAACAAAGGTTTGTCTACTCAAGGCTATGGTTTTTCCTATGGTCATGTATGGATGTGAGAGTTGGACTGTGAAGAAGGCTGAGCACCGAAGAACTGATGGTTTTGAACTGTGGTGTTGGAGAAGACTCTTGAGAGTCCCTTGGACTGAAAGGAGATCCAACCAGTCCATCCTAAAGGAGATCAGTCCTGGGTGTTCATTGGAAGGACTGATGCTGAGGCTGAAACTCCAATACTTAGGCCACCTCATGTGAAGAGCTGACTCATTGGAAAAGACCCTGATGCTGGGAGGGACTGGGGGCAGGAGAAGGGGACGACAGAGGATGAGATGGCTGGATGGCATCACTGACTCGATGGACGTGAGTCTCAGTGAACTCCGGGAGTTGGTGATGGACAGGGAGGCCTGGTGTGCTGCAATTCAAGGGATCGCAAAGAGTCGGGCACAACTGAGTGACTGAACTGAAACTATCTTTATTCAAAGTTTTCTTCATTTTAAAATTCTTCATAATGAACATATATTATTTTTACAAAACAGGAAGGTCAGTTTTCTTTCTTATTCTCTTACAAAAATTTCTTTGGTCTAGTTATGTTGAGATAAAATCGACATACAAGACTGTATAAGTATAAAGGGCACATAGTGATTTGACTTATATATGTCATGAAATGATGACCACAATAAGGTTAGTGAACATCCATCTTCTCATACAAATAAAAACGAAAGAAATAGGAGAAAAACATTTCTTTCCTTGTGATGAAAACTCAGGATTTCGTCTCCTAACAGCCATCGTGTGTAACAGACAGCAGTGTTAATTACATTTATCATGTTGTGCAAAACATCCTTACTACTCATTCAACACAACTGGAAGTTTGACCAACTTGACTATTTTTACCCATTTCTCCCTCTCACATCCCTGCCTCTGGTAACCACAAATCTGATTTCCTTTTCTATGAGTTTGCTTTTAACGTATAATTGACCTACAACCCTATGTAACCTCCCAGTGTACAAGGTAGTGATTTGATGTTCTTTCTATACATTTCAAAATGACCATCTTGATAAGTCTAGTTACCATAAGGTCATTTTCCTTTAAAACCAGGACTCCAGAGAAGAACATCTAATGTAACAGAAGGTGGTTGCAATGGTTTAGGGGGAAGAGCAGGTTCCAAACAGAATGTGTAATGTGATATGATTTTATTATAAATAATTAATAAGAGCAACATACTGCAGAGAGGTACTGGCTAGGCACTTTGAATAAATTACCTCGTTTGGTAGCCTCAAGCTCATCTGAAGTAGGTATATTCACTACCACATCCTCAAAGCCCTGAAAGAATGTGGGTGGGTAGACCCAGAGAGAGTGAAAGTTCGCCCAGCAAAAAGTCAACATTGTGACTCCAGGTCACAGCATCACGGATGACGTTTGCTTCTTCTTCACTTTGTAATGTGTCTATAATTATTTGTATTTTCCAAAATTTTAACACACATATTCCTTGCATAATAAGTAAGACAATAAGGTCTTTGTGTTAAGAAAAAAAAAAAGCCACCAGCATGAACTTGAAGTTCAAGTTAATGGTAAAGCTAAGCAATGTGGCCACACAGGGCTTCGAGACATCTCAGCCCATGCTGGAACCAGCTGTGTGGGGCAACAGGTGTGAGTCCACAGGCCAGGGAGGTATTCCAGCCAGACTCCACACACCCTCCACAACAGCCTTTGAAGCTGAAAGGCAAACATGCTCAGTAAATCCACCAGCCTCCTAGTCCCCCACGTCACAGGGCCTCATCCCAGTAACCAGCCCTGTTCCTAGGATATCTTCTCTCTTGACCCTCCCAGGTCCTAACTCCTGGGATCTGCGAATGTGACTTTATTAGGAAACAAAGTCTTAGCAGATGTAATGATGACTATTCCAAGGACGAGTGCCCCCCCACTCACCCCGCCCCAACCCCACTCCGCCCCAGCAGCTTGCCAAGTTCTTCTCAAGGAGAGCAGGAGGGGAAGTTTGAATGGCCTCCATCCAATTTTTAAACTGAAAACCACACGCCCACTTTTTGCTTGGAGACGTTTCCTGTGTGTGAACACAGTTTGTTCTGTTACCAGCTTTAAAGTTATCCAGAACTGATACATCCGAGGCCAAGCTAAAGTGTTTGGTTTTTTTTTTTTTTTTAAGTCCAATAGGAGAGGACCTTTCCTAATGCTGGCTCAGGAGAGGACCTTTCCTAATGCTGGCTCATCTTGCAGAAATTTCATTTGGAGATAACTCAAGAGAGAGGATGAAGACAGAGGTGTCATTGTGTGTGGATGGCAAGGTCCCCCTCCTCCACTGCTCCCGTCCCCCTGAAAACAGTGCTCCGGGACCCGGGGCAGCTTCCTGCCCCTCAGCTCCATCATGCAACACAGCCATGCCTGCTCCTAGCCCCGTCTGAGGCTGTGGCCTCCTTCCACACGCTCAAAGTCTGGCTTCTAGCAGCATTTTTAGGCACTACTTCAAAGTGGGGTGGTGGGGAGGGGAGGACAGAAGACTGGCCAAGAGAGACACCAACAGCCCCGCACTGCTGGCTGGAGCTGAGGCTCCCTGGTGCCAGCCCTGGCACGATCCAGGATGCAGCCGTGGCCCCCTGTTCCCAGCCTGCCTCTGCTCAATTGGGGGCTCCCCAACTCCACCCCACATCCAAGGGCTCTCTCTAGCCAGACTCTTTCAACACTAACCCTGACTGCTCATTCCCTTAGATCTACCCTGAACAAAGTCAAGCAAATTATTCTCCATCTGCAACCATAACCATTTCCCTCATCCTCTCAAATCCATCTCCATCACCACCTCCCCCCTGACACCAGCACTTTGCTGCTATGGCCAGAGATCATACCACCCCGGGTGAACACACCCAGACTAGTTTCGAGGCTCCGAGAGGGTTGACCCCACTGCCTGGCCCGGGACCTAACACAGTCTAATGAATGAGCAATTAATGAAAACATTATAAAAACAGGCCATCTCCCCCACTGAAATGTATCAACACCATGAGGCCCAAGAATACGCCTTACTCAACTCTATATTGCTTACAGCACTGAAGGAAGTTGTTCAAGTTAATTAGTTTGGCAGAGACCGAGCTGAAGTCTTTACAAGGAGCGTGTGCTGGGAAATTCCGAGAATCATGCAGCTCCCACGTCCACCCAGAAACCACGGAGATGAATGAGGTGAGAAGGCAGATGTCTGGTCCTCACGGAACACGGACTCGGCCAAATCTCAGACTGGCTGGCACAGCCCTAAAGTGTCTGTCAGCCTCATCAAATCAGACTGAGCTTCAGGGAGGAGACAGGGACCGTTGCACATTTTACCAGTTGTGAATGAGTCCCAAGTGTAAGAGACAGGGAACATGGGCTGCCCACAAACACACCCCCACCCAACATCCATACACATAGAATGCTCACTCGCATGTATTTCTAGGCTTTTTAGAAAAGCCTAGAAATTGCCCTTCATCAAATGATGTGATCATCTAATGCAATCTCTGCATTCAGTTACGCCCAGAATACAGAAAGGACGTGTTCAAAGCTACTCAATAATCCAACAGGTCCACTCCCATAAGCCACACCAGCCCCTCACAGAGAGAAACACAGTTATCTTCTTACAGAAAGCAAGCAAGGAATCGTCAGAGGGCAGCATTTCTTCTAAGACAGAGCTTCCCAGTTAGAGTAACTCTCCAACCAATATCCCATAATCTTCTTCATATCAGATCAGATCAGTCGCTCAGTCATGTCCAACTCTTTGCGACCCCATGAATCGCAGCACGCCAGGCCTCCCTGTCCATCACCAACTCCCGGAGTTCACTGAGACTCACTCCCAAACTCTAAAAAGGGCAGTTTGTCCTTTTCTTTCTTTCTTTTTTTCCCTTTGTACCTTTAGACTGTTTTCAGGTCCTTTGCTCTTTTTCTTTCCTGGCATAATGGGTCAAATGTGTGTGTGTGTGTGTGTGTGTGTGTGTGTGTGTGTGCACGCACACTCAGTCACTCAGTCATGTCTGCCTCTTTGGGACCCCATGGACTGTTGCCCATCAGGCTCCTCTGTCCGTGAAATTTTCCAGGCAAGAGTACTGGAGTGGGTTGCCATTTCTTCCTCCAGCGGATCTTCCCAACCCAGGGATTGAACCTGTGCCTCTTGCATCTCCTACATTGGTAGGCAGATTCTTTACTACGAAGCCACTTGGGAAGCAATGGGTTCAACTAATGGGTTGAACGTGTTCCCCGCCCCCCGCCCTAACCCCGGCAAAAGACATGGTAAAGACCTAACTCCTGGGATCTGTGAATGTGACCTTATTAGGAAACAGTCTTAAGAGATGTAATTAAGGTCAGATGTGGATACTAGGGTAAGGTCCTCATCCACAACTACCTTATAAGAGGAGGAGAGGGATGCACAGAGGAGAAATGCCATGTGACCTCAGAGTCATACATTAGTGGGTACAGCTGCAAGCTAAGAGATGCCGGGCATCAAGGGCCACCTCCAGAAGCAGAAGCGAGGAAGAAGCAAGAGAGGATTCTTCCCAGCGTCTCAGAGCAAGGGTGGTGCTGCCACCTTGATTTCAGACTTCTGGCTCCCAGGACTGTGAGAAAAGAAACCTGTTGCTTGAAGACACTCAGTTTGTGATGATGTGTTCCGGCAGTCCCAGGAGACTACTTACCACACCTGGGTCCTTCTTTCAGAAACACCCACAGAAATACACTTATATTCATCCACCTTCCCTCTAAGTCCACCTCCTAAGTCCAGCTCCCTACCCAAGGATAACTGTCAAGGCCACCTTCTCTTTAATACATATCACATCTTTCTACATCTAAGGGAGAAAAGACCACCTGATGGTGGTCTAGCATCTGAGATGCCCAAAATGTTTAAGAATGACCCTACTTCCCTATGAGCCCCATGGAAGCAAAGGTTTAAATAAACACAAAGAGCCCACTCCCTCACTCCCACTCTGAGATCAGATTTAATAGAGCTCAGGACGGGTCCCAGACAGCAACAATCACCATGCTGTCTGTGGTGAAGGATGGGATTGGATTGTTAGGGCCTGTAGGAGGTAAGGACTCACTGCCTCGACCCCTGAACAAGGACGGTGGGAAGCCAGCAGAGGGGAGCTGGATAAAGCTGTGAACGGTGCCCGTGGCATAAGCCTGGCACAGAGTCCCACTCCACAGTGATCCGGGTTTGGACTCCCAGGAGCACGCCCTCACCGGAGTCTCACAGACCCGACTGTGACATCCTGCCAGGCTGGCGAAGCCTGGTTCTGTTGGGGTCAGGGGCCAGCGCAGGGAGGTCAGAATAAAAATGAATAAATGAGCAGGAGGCGACAGAGCTGAGCTGACCACCGTGACCCTCACTGTTCTCAGCCGGCACAGAGAGAAAGGCAACCACAAGGTGACAGACCTCAGCGAGAACTCTCAGCTTTCTTAAAGCAAAGGATCTAAAATGTTTCCCTTGCCACGTGGAATTGTTTCCCTGATGGCCTTGGGGTGCCAGGACCCTGGGGTTATTTTTAATTGGCTGTGTTGGTACTATTATTCTTAAATGACGAAAACATCCCCCAAGGAAATCCAAAGTGTCAGAAGGCAGATAAATATAAATGCATATATTTTTATCTATTCACTAGATTAAGGATAGGCAGTGTTTCCTATCAGAAAGCAATTCTATTTAAGAGATAAAAAGAAGAGGAGGGATGCTTTAAAAGGCAGTGAGAGAAGTGAGTGTTTTCCACCCCCAGCATTCACCAAAACATTATTTTTAACTATACATGTTTCTAATCATTATGTCCCAAAATAAAACTCGTCCAGTTTACCTGCTCACGCCGGCTGGCTACTGTTGGCAGCTCTGGAGTACATTTAGGTAAGTGACTTAGTTCTGGGCCCTGATTCTGCTGAAGATGCAAGTAATTCACAAACATAGAGCTTTCCACACAGACGTAAGATCGAGGCTCCCCACGCAGGCCAAGGCCAACCTCAGGACACAGGCCATCAATCCACCTGTGCGTCTCACAAGTTCCACAGGCTGCTGGCTCCACGCGCCACTATGAGTCCAGCAGCAGCAAGGCAGACGTCCCCGACTGCAGCCGGCAAAGCTGCAGAACTGCTCGAGGACTTCTTGATCTACTTACATGCATCTCCACCACACTGGCAAAAGGAAAGAGAAAGCCTTAGTTGCTCAGTCATGTCCGACTCTTTGCGACCCCATGGACGGTAGCCCACCAGGCTCACTGTCCATGGGATTCTCCAGGCAAGAATACTGGAGCAGGTAGCCATTCCCTTCGTCAAGGGATTTTCCCAACCCAGGAACTGAACCTGGGTCTCCTGCATTGCAAGCAGATTCTGTACCACCTGAGCCACCAGGGAAGTCCCAGCAAAGGTAAAGGGAAGGCACTAATTTATCTTTTTGTTGCTGTTGTTTGTTTCCAAAAGAGATCCTCCTTCAGTCTGGCTGAAAAACCTGTTGTTGGCACATTAAGCCTTGCAACCAACACAGTTTTTACCAGCACTGGGGAGGCCACCCAACACGCCACATTGTGAGTCTTGCCCTGAATTTTTTTGCAAGGGAGGTCTGTCTGAGGCTCTTCTGTAGCTATTTCAACTGGTCTCGTTCCCTTTACGTCTTTTTCTCTCCAGTGTTCACCACGGCCACAGAATAACCTCCTTGGCTACAACTCAGGGGACTGGGAATCAGAAATTGACCCTGTAGCATGCGGTGCTATGTACCCGTCTAGTGTATGGCTCTCAGAAGAGGACGATGTCACGAGCCACACTGAAACACACGCCAGTTATCGCAAACAAGACAGTCCACCCCACGAGCCATCAGCATCCCAAGTGCCAAGATGGCAGTGCTTCAAGAAATGAAGTGACCGAAGATAAAGCCCACTCCAGTCAACAGCCATCATCCCACACGTTCCGCTGAATGGCATGAGCCATCTCTAAGGCCAACCTTAATGGACATCGGCTCTTGCAACGTTAGTACTGTGGTGACCACAGACCTAGGTTAAGCCTTTGCACCCCTCGAGAGAAAGGGGGGTGCTGGTGCTGAAGCAGGGCACCTACTTCCCGGGGGCTGAGCTCTCAGCGGCTCTGTGGGTCTACTTCAAACAATTCTCTGACCCAAAAAGTCAACCGAGAGCTGAACTAATCAACACCATTCTTTATTATACAGGTTGCATCACAATAATTGAATCTTACATAATAAAAACAGGTGCGTCCGGGCTGCTTTGAGATTTTTATCTTCATTAAGGGAAGAGATTTCAGGTACAGTATTTTCAAGCTTACATAATCAGTTAGAGGGTGGCTTTCCAATTTCAACTTGCTTATATTCCAGGTGGTAATTTCTCATTCCAATCAGCTGAGAATGGAGACTCGCAGCCAGAAGTGGGGAGGGGGCCAACAATTAGAAACAGCCTGCCTATTTTACATGAGCCTTTTCCAAAGGTGGGGAGAAAGACAATACCATTGGCAGGAACATTTTACAATAGTCTTTAATTGAAAAACATGACTGGCCACTGCTTTCCCTCCCCAACCTTGCAAGTGTAGAAATGGAGGTGCAAAGACTCATTTCAACCTTTCTCCAGTTCCTGTGGTTGTGTGAACAGAGATGTAGGAAGGAACTGGCTATTCTGTTTGTATTATTTCATTACAGCCCCCAGGACTGTCTGTTGAAAGCCTGCACAGCTTCCTATTTCTGCTAACACTACACAGCTTTAGGATGCTCACAAGTGACAGCCACACAGGCTTTGTGGTTTCAAGGGTTACCTGGACAGCCAAGTTCATTATCCAGAGACCTGTCCCGAAGGGCAAGCCGCCAGACGAATTAGAATCTGCACGCAGTACAGAACTCCCACAGGGAGTGTGGATGGATAGAGACATGAACAGAGAGGCACAGACAGAAAAGCAAGCGGCACACTTCGGGCTTTTGAATGGCCCTTGCTACTGCCCACAGCTTGGACCTTCCGCCACATCCCTGTGAAGAGAGCGCCACACCACTGTCTCCTTGGAGGGGCCTGAGGCCACAGCCAGCTCGTGGCAAAGATTCCAACCAAAGCTGACCTGGAAGTAAGACCCTCTCCTTATAGAAGTGTCCTCTTTGACTGTGTTACCTGGAACTTAAGATGCCAGGTGGGATAAGACATCCCCCAAAGGAGGTACTAAAAAGCCATTGTCAGGGTATTTACAGGGGAAATCATCATGATGCCAAAGGGAAGAATGGGCCCACATCTCCCCGCTGCCCCTGCTTCAAACAGCAGGGCCCACAGCAACCTATGTTCCTCTTGTCATCAAGTATTTCCAACGAGTGTTGACTGGAAGGGATAAATAAGAAAATTCTAATGTCCAACTCTCATAACTTCGCCAAATAACTCTTTCCTATTTGGAGAGGAATACCCAGTCATTTAAGAAGTGGCTGGGTTACTATGATCTCTACTAAACAGCAAGAAACTAAACAGTCTGTTAGAAAGGGCTTCCCTTTTCAGAAGGGCTTGACTCAAGTCACAAAGAAGAACTGAAAGAAAGAAGCTGGGAAGAGCCGATGACAGACAGTCTGCCCACATCCAATGGGCCACGGGCCACTTCCGCTCTGCATGTTGTCACGAAACCCCCGGAAGGAAGTCTCTCGTGTTCGCTCACTTCACAACTGTGGCTGTAGAAAGTTCAGTGCTTTAGAAAGCTGACAGGTTCCTTCCTCATTGAGGCCAACAGGGAGCCACCAGGGTTTGGGGCTCACGGGCCCTCAGCCTGTGTTCCTGAGACGCCTGTGGCATTTGAAGGTGAACCTAACAACTCACCTAAAATAAACCCTGTCCTTCCCAAGGACTGGACTGACCTGGCTAGGGGAGAGAAGATTCAAAACCACTGATGGGAGGAGAATGGCGCCGGGCAGTATCTACCCTGCTGTATGACCCCCGCCAGGCCGCAGGCCCTGATGGACGTGTCCACCAAATGGGCAGCAAGACTGTCAGGATCTCCTTTGCTCTGCTTCCAAGAAACCAAAAAGGACCACAATCAGGGAATTTCCCACAACTGCGTCTGCTGAGCCCTGCTGATACCAAGCAGGGTCCTGCGGGGCTCCTGGCCTTTCTGTGTCCCCCATTTCTTTGATTACAGGGAACAACCTTCATGCAGCCTCCATGACCTTGCCTGGGTTCCAAAGGGCAGATTCAAGCAGTTGTTAATGAGGGAAGGAAGGGGATATGAGACGCAGGAGAAACAAACCATCAAGAGAAGCCTTGGGATAAGATTCTGGTTCCTTATCAAGGCATACACACAACCATATCTTTGAGCTATTCTACAGAGCCTGAAACCCCCTCCAAGTGGGAGAAATTAACAATTAATGATGGTAGGCTGCACCAGCATGCAGACCCCAGACCAGCTGGACCCGAAGGTTGATGATACTGACTCCTAACCACCAATTCATTAGAAGAATGTCCATGAGTGGATCACACCCTCTTTGAGCAACTGCTATAAAACTCACTGTCTTCCCCAAGTTGGGACACATGGTTGTGAAAGCATTAGCCCACTGCTGCCCCCTTGGCTCAGCAAACTATAAAGCTATCCTCTTCTACTTCACCCAAAACGCCATTTCTGAGACTTGATTCAGCACCAGTGTGCAGAGAAGCTGAGCTTCTGGCATCACCGCTTAGAACTGTAAAAGGACTAAGGTGAAGGCAGTGGGTGCTAAGTGGGACCTGAGCTCTTCCCTGCAACCAGGGCTGAGCTCTGAGGTTGCACATCTTGAACAAGGCTGCCTGGAGGGTAGCATATGTCCACAACATATGTCCCCCTGTCCACCTCCCAACACCCCAGGAGGCCTTAATGTGGCTACTTTTCATCCAGAGAAACAGATCTCCAATTAAGGAAATAAAGCCCAGGCCACACACAACAGCCCACACCCTCAGGTCCCTGGAAGGGATGTCTGCTGTGTCAAGGTCAGCGAGTAGGGCTACGCCATTATTGGTAAAGCAGCTACTGAACACTGCACCCTACGAGAAGCACTCTATCACGTGTCCCTGAATTTCAATCTCTCAACCATCTGTAAGATGGGCTCTCTCAGCATCCCATTTTTCAGATAAGAATACTGAGGCTCAGAGAAGTCAGGTCACTGGGAGCAAGTAAGGAATAGGTCCAGGTTCAAACCTAGGTCTTTTTGACTCTAAGTCCGATGTTCTCTTCCCTGCCTCTCAGCTGCCTACAGACCTAGAAGACCTACCCAATCTTCTCTACCCTGTGGCCACAAACCAGAGCAAAGATCCTCAGGGCCTCCCGTAGAGAAGCACCTGTCCTCCCGGCTGGCCATGTGCTGTCCCTTCTCTGCTCACCTCAGAGTACCCACTGACTGTAAATGGCCAGCAGAACCATTATTACAGTGGACTTCTCTTCCATGTGACTAATAATTTTTATAGCATCTGTAACATGAAATGCTGAAGCTGAGTCTCTAACGCGTTGGCCACCTGATGTGAAAAGCCGACTCATTAGACAAGACCCTGATGCTGGGAAAGATTGAGGGTAGGAAGAGAAGGGGGTGGCAGAGGATGAGATGGTTGGATGGCATCACCAACTCAAGGGACACGAGTTTGAGTAAACTCCGGGAGATAGTGAAGGACAGGGGAGCCTGGAGTGAAGCAGTCCATGGAGTCAGAAAGTGTCAGACAAGACCTAGCGACTGAACAACAAGATGAAACGGATTGTTGTACTTATAATAAGGCAATGAACAGAATTAGCAATTTATTTACTAGTACTTATCTCTTGCTTTTAAAAACTTTTCACCTCCCAGACAAAATGCACAGCAAAACAGGAAATGATTTGAATGTATGATACACTAAACCAAACCAGAAATTTGACCAAAATGATTTTATTTCTCATTGGTTGGGGCTATATAGTTCTTATGTAAATATGTATAACCATATTATTTTAATAATAATAATGCTGCTGCTGCTAAGTCACTTCAGTCGTGTCTGACTCTATGCGACCCCATAGACGGCAGCCCACCAGGCTCCCCCGTCCCTGGGATTCTCCAGGCAAGAACACTGGAGTGGGTTGCCATCTCCTTCTCCAACGCATGAAAGTGAAAAGTGAAAGTGAAGTTGCTCAGTCGTGTCTGACTCCTAGCGACCCCATGGACTGCACCTACCAGGCTCCTCCGTCCATATATATGTATGTGTGTGTGTATTTAAAACACATACTTTAAATACATATTTAAATATGCATATTTAAAATACATATTTCAGATAGTTAAAACAAAAAATCTGATGTGATCTGAGGGTCACCATAGTGTCTAAAAGAAATTCCAAAATTTCTACTTAGCTTTCATTATAGAAATAGTCTAAATAAGAAATCTATTTTCAGAGTTCAAGATATCCCTGATATTACCACATGAACCTCTGAATAAGAATAGCAGCTAGTATTTATTGTCTATTCGGGATTCCCTTGTGGCTCAGAGGGTAAAGAGTCTGCCCACAGTGTGGGAGACCTGAGTTTGATCCCTGGGTCAGGAAGATCCCCTGGAGAAGGAAACAGCAACCCACTCCTGTATTGTTGCCTGGAAAGCCCTATGGATGGAGGAGCCTGGTGGGCTACAGTCCATAGGGTTGAAAAGAGTGGGACACAGCTGAGTAAATTCACTTTCACTTTTCATGACTATTCACCACATGTTCGTGTTCAAAGTGCTTTATGTATGCTGACTGAGTTAATACTCACAGAAACACTATGAGTTTTAAAAGCAAACACCAGTGCACAGAGAGGTTAAGTGACCAACCCCAGCTCACAGAGCTGGCAAGAGGAGAACAGGAGTGAATCCTGGGTTTTCGGATGCTCAACCAGTAAGTCACAGCTGTCACGAGTGCTTGATGTTCTCCACCTGAGAATTTTTACCATTTAACTTGGAGTTTGTATCATTGAGCAATACTGTTTCTCACAGAAACACCTGAGCACTCAGATCACATCAAATACAAGCGTCTTAGAACCACATCAATTTACTTTATAAACCAAAGTCAAGGATGACACTGCTTCCTGTGTATCATCTATTTTTCAGACTTAGAGAAACAGAAGGCAAAACTAAACTAAAAGAGCAAGGATGCTATCTTCCTGGCCTACAGATTACCAAAGGCATTTCAGAGAGGGAATAAAATATAGGTGACTTGTCTTCAGAAAAGACTGAGTTCTAAATCCACCTGGGCTCCATATAATCAAAATTACCACCAAAATGCCCCTTAATATGCCCCCCAAACGACAGAATACTGTATCTGGTGAATGTAACCCTGTATAAGAACATGTATATAAATGGGTAATGCACACGAATGCACAGAATATGGTGGCTTAGACAGTACAGAATCTGCCTGCAATGAGGGAGACCTAGGTTCCATCCCTGGGTTGGGAAGATTCCTTAGAGGAGGGCATGGGAACCCACTCCAGTATTCCTGCCTGGAGAATTCGATGGACAGAGGATCCTGGCGGACTACAGTCCATGGGGTCACAAAGAGTCAGACACAAGTGAGTGACACAGTACTACAAAATCCGGGCTTCCCTGGTGGCTCAGTCAAAAAGAACCCGCCTGCTAATGCAGGAGACACAGGAGATGCACGCTCGATCCCTGATCTGGGAAGATCCCCTGGAGAAGGAAATGGGAACCCACTCCAGTATTCTTCTTGCCTGGGAAATCCCATGGACAGAGGAGCCTGGTGACCTAAAGTCCATGGAGTCACAAAGAGCTGGATGTGACTCAGTGACTAAACCACAACTACAAAATCCAGGTGAGTAGAAGTGATGAGACACGACAATGGGTATCTTGACTCGACTTCACAGGAGCATGGTTAGTCCATGATGTGTGCAGTTAAATATGTGCAAGTGAAACGTGTCTGTGAATTTGGAAGTAAGGTGCTGGAGAAATGCCACTCTGTCCAGAGACAAATACTCCAGGGCCACAGAGGCTCAGCAGCTTGCCACTCATCTGCCCACAGTCAGGCCCACCCCCTGCAATCCAAGGACCACGGGCAGCTCAGCACAAGTCCCCGTGGCTCTCACAGCCTCTGCAGGAAGCCTGGCACAGACCCTGAAACCAATGCCAATCTCTGCTCTCTCTCTCTCTCTAACCAGCCAACAACATTCACAGAATTTTTTTTCTTTTTTTTCCCAGACCTACTTATATAGGGAAGGCAGCTGTGACCTCATCATTTTGGGGACATTACACTTACTCATGCCTGGCCAGTCTGCTAAGTGAACTCCGTCCCTGGACAAGACAGCACCACCAAGCTTGCTGTCATAAGAAGAGCAAGAGAAAGTCACAGAGAGACTCTTGCCCAGGTGGCCTCAGCACAAGAGGAAACTTACGCAGTTTCAGAATGACACTGTTCAGGCAGCCAGCAAAAAGGTGAATTTAAATGCTGAGAAATTGATCAGCAAGGCAGGGCCGCTGCAGAGAGGCCTCTGGGTTGCCCTCTTTGGAAGGTACCTAAAACTGAAGTGCAGAGAGTTACCCAATTCAGGAAACAGCTCTTGGTCCCTTCACAACTAATTCCATTTCTTCGACTGCTAAACACACAAGAGGAAACCCCCACAGAAACTGAGGTACATACGCAAAGGTGGTTGAAAGGAATTGTCAGAAACATTTTTTTCCCCTTAAGTGATTATTAGCTAAACATTTTCAACCAAGCTGTAAGAAAAAAAAAAAAAAAAAATCAGGGAAATTTTTTTTCTTCCTACCTGGGGCTATATAGTAATTATGCAAATGGAAGGGAATTTGTCATTTTGAGTAACCAAAAGTGTGTAAAATAATTTGATTAAGGAAACTACAGTTGCCTTAGTCATCATACTAATTTGACAAGGACTTTAAAAATTGTCTCTCAGCTGTCTGCTTCTGGGTTAGATATGCAAAAAAAAAAAAAAATCTTCACAATGATGCTTTAGAAATACAAAAAAATATATATAGAGAACAAATCCAGTTGCTTCACCTTGTAAGCTCATTGAATGCTATCAGGCCTAGGAAAAAGGTGACCAAAAGCAGTGAGATGGAACCTTGTTCACACACTCAGCCCTCCGTCTCCTTCTGTTGTCACCAAAACCTCAGACTTGGTTTTTGCATAACTCTAAACACAGAGAAGCAAGTCAGGCAACGGAGGATGAGATGGTTGGATGGCACCACTGACTCAATGGACATGAGTTTGAGCAAACTCTGGGAGACAGTGAAGGACAGGGAAGCCTGGCGTGCTGCAGTCCATGAGGTCACAAAGAGCAGGACATGACTTAGCAACTGAACAAGTCAGACAAATACTATATGATATCCCTTATATGTGGAATCTAAAATTAAAAAAGAAATCAACTTATTTACAAAACAGAGACTCACAGTCATAGGAAACAAACTTATGATAACCAAAAGGGAAAGGGGGGAAGCAGGATAAATTAGGAAGTTGGGATTAACAGACACACACTGCTGTATAACAAAATAGATAAACAGGGATAAAGTACTGTACAGCACAGAAAACTATACTCAGTGTTTTGTAATAACTTGTAACAGAAAAAATCTGAAAAAGAATATATATATATATATAGAAAAACTGAATCACTGTGCTGCCTCCTGAAACTATACTTCAATAAAAAATAAACTATTTATTTTAACAACTATAAAAGCTAGATTATACTTCAATAAAAATCAAGTATACTTCAATAAAAAATAAACTATTTAAAAAATTTTTATTTTGGCCTCGTTTCATGGCATGTGGGATCTTCCCCGACCAGGTATCAAACCTGTGACTCCTGCAGTGGAAGCACAGGGTCCTAGCACCAGACTGCCCAGGAAGATCCTACATTATTTTAATAACAAGCTGCAAAAAAAAAAAAAAAAAAAAACAAAAAAAAACAAGGACATCCTCCATCCTCACCCCTGGTTCACAGGAACCTCTTGTGTGCCTCACCCAGAGGCTAAACTGGCCTTTTTAGGATTTTATCCTGAAGAAATTCAAATGCATTTGTAATTGAATCTCATCCGTAAGAGCCCAGAGGTGTCCGAGGTTTTAATTTCCTGCACACATCCTTATCAACTCCAGTCCTCAGTCATTTGAGAACGCACATCAACCTCTGTAGGCAAGGCTACCCTCAGTGAACGGCTTGGAATATCCCAGTGGGTCTCCACCAAACTCCATCAAGTGCAAACAATACACCTTTCTCTCCATGCAGTTTCCACAGGCCTGTGTCTTCTCCAAACAGCCCAAGACTTTAACAGATGTTACATCCTCGCAAGTAGGTCAGTGCAGACTGGAGCCACCCGAAGCAAAGACCCAAGGAGAGGAAAATTAAATCGCATTCTCTCTTCTGCACACAGTGATGTTCAAATGGAATGGGTCCCCTCTTCTTAGGAAGAAAAAAAAATTTCCTAGCCAGTCAGGAGGTTTAAGTGACGACAAGAGACCATCCCTGTGACTGCTGGCTTATGTGCAGCATGATTTCCAGTTAATCACTGGCAAGGGTAAGAGATTTCAGAATCCACAGCTGGCCCGGGTTGCACCGGAGTCACCTTATCTACATCATGATCACCATCGAGTCTAGGCATCAGGGTCTCAGCCCTTCTGCACTGCCCCAGGAGACCCGATCCCCGGGCCAAAAGTTGCCTGTCCCCTGCCTCGCTTAACAAAGGGTGGTTTTCTCCCATACGGGTCTACCTTGAGCATGTGCAGGTTCTTAAGGGAAAACAGACACAGACACACACACAGAGTCCAGGTTTTCAAAGTTGCTTCTCAAATCACAGGTGACTTCCTGCTTCAGTTCTACAGTCGGGAAGTTCTACAGCTTCAGCAAAGATACTAGGTCATCTGTCTTTTCAGAAAGAAAAGGGAGAAGTGAAATGAAGCCTCCAAATATTTAAAAAAAAAAAAAAAAGGCACCTGGGAAGATGAAATAATAAGGTAGTAAATGTCATAGTAAATGACATGGACTTGGAAATCAAATAGGAAATAATACCATAGGCAGAGAATCTGCCGTCACCCTTCTCTTCCTGAAAGTAAGCAGGGCCCCCAGGTGTGCTCTTCACCAGGTATCTGAAAATGCTTCCTCAGAGGGACAGGCTGATTGACAGGGTAAAGATCCCAGAGAACATACACCTATTGCACGTGGATCCCGTGGGTGTGACTGCCTACAAGCACAGGTTCTGAGGTTTCCAGAAAGCCTTTCTGGCAAACCTTCTACAATGTTTCCTTCTCAAATTAGCCATGAAGAAGTCTCACATCACTGAGGGTACCACAGCTTTTAATTCTACCTTCCAAATAGCAGATGAAGAAGAAAATCACAAGCTGCCAGAAAGAGCAAAAGCCATCACAATCCAATTCATGGCAAGCAAACTATTCATCTTCATGAGGTTCAGGTGGCAATGCAGAGCTGCGATCAGCCGGGTAAGGCAGAGTCCTGAGCAACTGATGCCTCGACTCATAGTAATCATAATGAATCCAATTTCCTAAGCCACTCCTTTCCTGGGCCTCCATCTGCTTTCTGCCAGTCACCTGTTGACTCCGGTTACCATACGCCTCGAACCAGGCTTTCCCTCAGCCCAGGCTGGAAATGCCGAGAGGCCCCCAGCAGGTGGACTCAATTCCTCACCAATTCTGGTATCACAGTCAACTTCCTGTCCCCCAGCGCCAGCCCTGCCACTAGTATCCACCAGTCCTCTGCTTTCTAACTTCGTAAAGGGGCTTAGGCCACTCACTTGATCGAAGCCCAGCTTCATTTCTTTCCAAAAGCCTTAAACCATTGCAAGCTAAAACTAGGCCCATGCCTTTATCATTTGTGGTGTGAAAAGTTCTTTGGGTATTTTTTTTCCCTAGATGTAAAATAATTTATAAATGCTGAGCTTCCAGATCTGTGTCCACAAATTTCCAAACCCATAACACTCTGTACACTTCATAAATTCAGCTTTTGCCAACAGTAGACACTATTATATGGAACATGAATAATCCACTCTATTGAGCAAAATTGGTTTGAGGCAAACTGTTAAAAACTGGAGGCAGCTGTTGATAAACACAGCCCTGGTTTAGGTATCACATACTTTGCATATGCTATAGTACAGAACTACAGGTATTTTTATTACTGTGCATTTGCGTCTTGGTAATATATGTCTCTATTTTAATAACAGTCAAACTCCTCCAAGGACACTCTGATATACTGATACGCTCCCCTCACACCCCAGGACAGGATCACTCCCTGATTCCAAAACTGCAAAGGCCACAGGTACTGTCTACAACTATGTGTTCAAACTACAAGTGCATTTTGTAAAACAAAAATCTAAATGGAAAAGAAAACGTGCTTTTGGCTACAGGGCTTACCGGCAGCATACATGTCACGGATGCAGGCAGGAACTGGGATCTAAACGCCTCTCATCTGACACAGAGCAAAGAAAATGCATTTGACTTTCAGAAGCCCTGTTAAGTCTGCCACCCCAGGAACCGAGCTGAGTTTGAACAGCCCTCTCTTGTAACCACATCACTGACTTTACCCCACACCAGAGAGCTAGCCTGCTTGTACTTCCCTCTGACAGCAAGCCCCAAGTCTCAGGAGACTGTTGAGGAATGGTACAGGGCAACGAGCAACTGACCCTCATTAACTGCACCCCAAAGGCCAGGGATTAATGGGACCATCGTGCAAAGCATGGCTCTATCTGGGGATGTGGCACTTCCACAGCCAAAATCTTGTCCAGTTCTATCTCCATCAAACTTGCTCACTAACACTCAAAGTCTATGACATTTGATTTCAGTTTCAGGTCAATAGTCAAGAAACGCCTTAACACTATACACTCTGAAAAATCCCGTTTAGTCAAGACAATACTCGGCTCTGGAAATGCATTCTCTGAAACCCAAGTTGGGACCACCTGCGCGGGGCAGGAGACAGCGGGTAAAGCAGGTATTTGCCAGTGCTGAGTCATTACAAGCTGTTTCCTCTGATATGTTATGCACCCCTGGCCATTTGAACATGAATACCCCCTTTCAGAAGGCAGATGGAATCCATGTACAATGTGCACCATGGCGCAACACCCCCTTGTACACGAGAGAGACCATGGTGGGGAATTCAGGTCTAAGAGTGGGCGGCAGAACTGCACAAACTCACAGCTGCTCTCCAGGTACTGTAACTTTATCCCAGACGCTGAGAGATGGTTAATGGGATACGAAGTGGGAATATTCCCCCTGCAGCCCCAGCTCGGATCAGTGCCCCACACTTGGGCGCCTTTTCCTCTAAACTGTTACATCCCTCCGTAATTGGCGGATGGAGAAAGCACTGAGAGAAATGATGCATAATGGATGTGTTCTCCAGGCGGCTAGAATGGGGAGTAGAGGACGCGACATGCTAACGGGCTTTTCTTTCCTTGTGCAGGTCACCTGAAAACCGCGATGCCTTCCCCTCCAGGAGTGCTCCAGAACTCACCCTCTGGCTGTTTTTAGAAGGAGTGGGGGAGAGGGATGGTTTCACGCCCACCTGCCCGCTGCCTCTCTTCCCCGGGTCCCCCCAGCTCCCTGCCGGCATCCACGGTCCCACCGGCTCCCCGCTCGCCCAGCAGCCCGGGCCGGCAGCTCCCCCGGCGGCCGCCTCTGCACCACTCGCCAACCTCATCGCCGGGCGGAGGTCATGCCCGCCTGCCCCTCGGCGCCCGGGCTGCCCCCTCCTCCTGCCAGCCGGGCACCTGGGAGCCGCGCTGGGGAAGGGGCCCGTGGCGGACTTGGCACGGGAGACTCACCAGGTAGGCGCCCACCGTGCCTTGCGCCAGCATCAGGGCGCACTCGGACACCAGGAAGATCTTGATGTTGGAGAAGCAGGACACCTTCTTTTTCTTCTTCTTGTTCCTCTGCGCTTCGTCCCCCTGCAGCTCGCCGCTCCGGCCGCCGCCCGACGAGCCGCCCGGCTTCTTCGCCTGCATCCTTCCCCCGCCGCCGCCGCCGCTGCTTTCCCGCTCGCGCTGGGTGTCGGGGCCGCTGCCGGGCGGGGGTGCGCGCGGCGAGGCTGCGTGCTGTCCCCGCCCCGGGCCCACGGCGGCCGCCCCCGTCCTGCCGGGGCTGGAAAGGTGGAAAGCACAGCTCCTCGCAGCCGCCGCCGCGCTCGCCCCCCTGCCTCCTCCTCTCCTCCTCCTCCGCCCTCCCTTCGCCTCCTCCTCCGGCTCGGGCTGTGCCAATCACAGGGGCTCCTCTCGCCGCCCGCCGCCGCCGCCGCCTCGCCGCCCGCGGACGCCCGCCGCTGCCATCGCCCGCTGGCTGGGGCCCGCGGGCCGCGCCTGCCCTCGTCTCCCCTTCTTCTAACGCGAGGCCCCGGCCTCGATCGCCGCTGCGCGCGCCCGCCGCGCCGCTCCGCGCCACCCGTGCGCCCCGGGGGAAGGCGCGAAGATACCGGCCTGGGGGCGCAGAGCGCGGACCTCCAGCCAAGGCTTGGGAGGGCCCGGGTGGCCCGAAGCACGCGGGAGAGGGGGAGCCCTTGCGGAGTCAGGGAGCGGGTGCTCCGGCTGGCACGAAGGCCGTGCCCGGCCCCTAGAAGGCGCTGCGGAGCGCGGGGCGCCGCCGCGGACACTGGGTGGTACTGCAAGGGGAACTCCGGGCGCCGAGGTGGGGTGCGAAGGCTCCCCCGCGGGGCGGGGACCTAGAACTCCGACCTCGGGGCACTTAGGAGGGGAGGAACGGTTTCTAGGAAGAGGAAGAAGACCGCGTACCTAGGAAAGGGTTGACGTTTTCCCCTACCAACTCCGCCCGCCCGGCTATTTCTGGGGACAGATGTTGCGCTCTGGGCCGTGGGGACGCGCCGGAGGTCAGAGCCGCTGAGGCTTCCACAGCCTGCCGGCCTCTGCATCTGCTCTCCTAGGCCACTGGGTGTGCTCAAAGGTCCCAGACCGAAAGAGGAGAAAAGAACGGAAGCGCAGCGAAGAAGAAGTCCCATTAACCCATCCGGAGCTGCGCGGTTCATCCATCGCCCCCAGCCAAAGGGGTCTAGGTGGCTGCAGGGTCGCAGCGACCCCAGCAGAGGGCCTTGTGCAGCACGCTTGCGTGCCTGGAGCCCATCCTCAAGAATGATGTGGCCACGCGGCTAGAGGCCGCGGGAAGGTATTAGCCACAGGCCTGCCTTGGTCCCCACCCCTCCCCTAGCTTTGTGGCCGGGCCCCTTCCTTGCCTTGGCCTGAATATCTGGGCTCCCCGTCGCAGCCACTCTTTTTAGTCATTACCAGGAGTTTGGGCCACAGGGTCTGCTGGTCCCCAGACGGCATTTGGAAGTTCAGTGAAGCCTGGAAAGGACTGAACACTCCTGGTACTGCTGAGTACCAGGAGGCACTCAGCATCTTCCACTTGGTCCACTGGGGGGCTTAACCAATCCTTTGAAAAACCTCTCCTTGATAACTGTAGAAAATTCTGAAAGAGATGGGAATAGCAGACCACCTGACCTGCCTCTTGAGAAACCTGTATGCAGGTCAGGAAGCAACAGTTAGAATTGGACATGGAACAGCAGACTGGTTCCAAATAGGAAAAGGAATTCGTCAAGGCTGTATATTGTCACCCTGCTTATTTAACTTACATGCAGAGTACATCACGAGAAACGCTGGGCTGGAAGAAGCACAAGCTAGAATCAAGATTGTCAGGAGAAACATCAATAACCTCAGATATGCAGATGACACCACCCTTATGGTAGAAAGCAAAGAAGAGCCTCTTGATGAAAGTGAGAGAGGAGAGTGAAAAAGTTGGCTTCAAGCTCAACATTCAGAAAATGAAGATCATGGCATCTGGTCCCATCACTTCATGGCAAATAGATGGGGAAACAGTGGCTGACTTTTATTTTTTGGGGCTCCAAAATCACTGCAGATGGTGATTGCAACCATGAAATTAAAAGACGCTTACTCCTTGGAAGGAAAATTTATGACCAACCTAGACAGCATATTAAAAAGCAGAGACATTAGTCTGTCAACAAAGGTCCATCTAGTCAAGGCTATGGTTTTTCCAGTGGTCGTGTATGGATGTGAGAGTTGGACTATAAAGAAAACTGAGCACTGAAGAATTGATGCTTTTGAACTGTGGTGTTGGAGAAGACTCTTGAGAGTCCCTTGGACTGCAAGGAGATCCAACCAGTCCATTCTAAAGGAGATCAGTCCTGGGTGTTCATTGGAAGGACTGATGTTGAAGCTGAAACTCCAATACTTTGGACACCTGATGCAAAGAGCTGACTCATTGGAAAAGACCCCGATGCTGAGAATGATTGAGGGTAGGAGGAGAAGAGGACTACAGAAGATGAGGTTGCTGGATGGCATCACTGACTCGATAGACATGAGTTTGAGTAAACTCCGGGAGTTGGTGATGGACAGGGAGGCCTGGCATGCTGCGGTTCATGGAGTTGCAAAGAGTCATACACGACTGAGCGACTGAACTGAACTGAATAACTGTGTTTAAGAAAAAGACCCACTCTTCTAGGCTCCTGGGTACCAAAGCAGGCTTAAATCTGAAACTGAGTCATAATTAACACTTGTATAATTTCTACTTACTCCCAAAGAACTTGAGTGAGAAGGAATGGTGTAATGGTGGGGGGTGTTGTCCTGCCATACCTTTTAAATACAAACTGATGCTTCCTGCTGTGGGCCCAGACATGATCTCACCTAGGCTTGGTGTTCCCTACAGATTCTCCCCTCCCCTTGTCTGGGCTGTCTCCTCTCTGAACTGGTTCTCACCACAGAGGTCTTTTTCCGTTGCCCCTGATCCCTGTCACTATCAGCTATCCCATTCCCCAAGAGACTATCACCTTCCTGGAGACCCTCCCTTTCTCTCCACATCCTCCCCTCACTCAGAGCCAAGTTTTCCATGGGTCATTCCTCTCACACCCTCAGCCCGCTCTGGCACTCTGGCATCATGACAGCACCTCATCACTTTTTCCCAAGAAGACCCTTGATGAGCTCGCCCCCTTCCCTGCCTTCCAGACTGTGAGCTACAAAGCTGAGCTAAGACCCTTTACTCATATCTGAACAGAGAGACCTTGTCACTATTGAACTAGCTTTCAAAGTGCAGTCTAGTCCTCGAGTCTTATTTACATACTTTGTGATAACAAGAACTAATGTCTGTTGTATGCTGACTCTGGCCAAGCACGGTTGTTCTAAGTGCTTCACCCACATTTACAGTTTAAGCCACTCGACCACCCTCTAAACTAGATACTATTAGCTCTGTTTTACAAATAACAGGCCCAGAAATGTTAACTACATTTACCAATGTCACAAGTATCCTGTAAGTGGCAGGACCAGCCTTTGAAACCAAGGTGTCTGCTATCACAGCCCCAGTTTGGAACTCCCTATGTATTATCTTGTTTATCTGTTTATCACCCAGTGGTCTGTTTCTTGGGGAGGGTGGGATTCATATTGTTGCTATTTTATAAATGGAAATTCAGAGATGTAGAGTGACCAGCCCAGTGTCACACAAAAGGGAAAGGACTTGTATCCAAGTCCAGCTCTCTGTCTATACTACATTGCCTCCAGTACAGTCCAGAAGGGGCTTCCCTGGTGGCTCAGTGGTAAAGAATCTGGTAGCCAATGCACGAGATGTGGGTTCAATTCCTGGATCGGGAAGATCCCCTGGAGAAGGAAATGGCAACCCACTCTAGTATTCTTGCCTGGGAAATCCTGTGGACAGAGGACCCTGGTGGGCTGCAGCCCATGGGGTGGACACGACTGAGCGACTAAAACAGCCCATGGGGTGGACACGACTGAGCGACTAAAACAGCCCATGGGGTGGACACGACTGAGCGACTAAAACAGCCCATGGGGTGGACATGACTGAGTGACTAAAACAACAATGAAAACATTCCAAAAGAGGGATGACTATTTTTCATTTTTGACCATTTATTTTACATAAAACTTAACTGTCTGTAGAAAAATCAAACACTTTTGCTGTCAGAGAAAGGATTCTGGAGTAGGGTTGTAGATTCCTCCTACAATTAATGGTAAGCAGCCATGAAAATAATTCAATGCCTAAAGCCTTAAGAATAATCAAAGTCAGCCTGAAGGCAGTCAGGCATTACGAGGCCCAAAGCTCAGCTTCTCTGCACACCAGTGCCAAATCGAATCTCTGAAACCAAGTTTTGGGTGAAGTAGTTTTGGGCTTTATCACCTTGCCAAGCAAAAGGGGCCAAAGTAGGCTAATGCCCTCAACCATGTGTCCCAGCTTGGGGAAGGGAGTGAGAAGTTTTATAGTAACTGCTCAAAGAGGGTATGATCTGTTTGTGGACATTCTTCTGATAGGTTGGTGGTCAGGTAAGCAGGAGTCAGCATCGTCAACCTTCAGGTCTAACTGGTCTGGGGTCTACAGGTTTGTTGGCAGCATACCATCATTAATCATTAACTTCTCCCACCTGGAGGGGGTTTCAGTACCTGCAGAATGAAAGTGAAAGTGTTAGTTGCTCAGTCATGTCCGACTCTTTGCCACCCCATGGGCTGCAGCCTGCCAGACTCCTCTGTCCATAGGATTCTCCAGGCAGGAATACTGGAGTAGGTAGCCATTTCCTTCTCCAGGGATCAAACCCAGGTCTCCTACATTGCAGGCAGATTATTTACCATCTGAGCCATCAGGAAAGCCCAGAATAGCTCAACGATGTTGTTCTGTGTATCCCTCGATGGGGAAACAGGATCTTACCCCAAGGCTGCTCTTGACTTTCTCCCTGGTCTTGCATCCCCTCCTTCCCCTAATTAACAACTGCTTGAATCTGTCCCTTGGAACTCAGAGAATGTCATGGTGGCTGAATGAAGGCTGGTTCCTATAATCAAAGAAATGGGGGACACAGAAAGTCTTTGTGCCCGGGAGCCCCACAGGCCCTGCATGGTACCAGTTAGCCCCACGACAGTCAGAAGGAAATTTGTTCAAACTCATGTCCACTGAGTCAGTGATGCTATACAACCATCTCATCCTCTGCCGCCCCCTTCTCCTCCTGCCTTCTATCTTTCCCAGCATCAGGGTCTTTTCCAATGAGTCGGCTCTTCGCATCGAGTGGCCATAGTACTGGAGCTTCAGCCTTGTCCTTCCAGTGAATATTCAGGGTAACTGTCTTCATATCTGTCGAGCACGTGAGTGCTGATAGAGTGCTCTGAGGTCCTGTGTCTCACTCAGCTCTTACAGCGTGGAGAGCAGATCTTTATTAACCCCATTTTACTCATGGAAAGAAAGCAGCAAGTGACTTTGGGAGCTCATGGCTAGCTGGTGGCAGGAATTAAAAGCTGTATTTCCCACCCTAAATTGGGGGAGCACCGAGGAGGAGGGGGAATGAGATTAAGAAAAAATTTAAGCTTCCTATGATCTGGGGTGACCCCTCCAATCAGCTTCTGAAGTGGACCATCATGTCATGAGCAAAACATTAGTTTAAACCCCATCCACCAACTGGGCGACCTTGACTGTGGCCTCGAGGAATGATGTAGCCACCATTTCTAGGCTGCAGCCTTTTTCGTTTATCTGCCCCGCCAATGGTGGATGATGCGTTTAGAACCGGTCACCGTGAGTGAGGCTTTCCAGGTTGCTCAGTGGTAAAGAACCCACCTGCCAATCCAGGAGACATGGGAGGCTTGCATTTAATCCCTGCATTGGGAAGATCCCCTGAAGAAGGAAATGGCAACCCGCTTCAGTATTCCTGCCTGGTAAATCCCATGGACAGAGGAGCCTGGTGGGCTATGGTCCATGGGGTCTCAAAGAGTCAGACCACACAAAGACAATTGACCACACATGCGTGCAGTATGAATGTGAATGACTGTAGAACCCTTGGGGTTATTTTAGCCTCTCAACTCCTTCCTGGGACTAGGTGATTTTTCTTTTTTTTTTTAATTTTTAATTTTTGGCTATGCTCCATGGCATGTGGAATGTTAGTTCCTCAGTCAGGGATTGAACCCAAGCCCCCTGGATGTGAAGCACAGAGTCATAACCACTGGATCACCAGGGAAAAGTCTGACTTTTCAGAGTTAGATAAAAATCTTCTAGCTGAGGCTCTGATTCCATGAGCCCTTACTTTGCTGTTAAAAGTATTCCAAACACTGAGATGCTGCCTGTACTCTGGAAATCTGACCTAGGGAAGCATAAAGAAGATTGAGTGACATGGGAAGATAAACTGACTTTTTATTCCTAAAATATTAAGAAGATGCATGTATATGCTTAGTGGTTTGAACTTGGAGAGCTTTTCTCTCCTGCTTTAAAAAGCACCATCAATTCATTCCTGTAGGAGAGAAGTGGGTTAACTTCATGGGCATGGAAAAAAAAAATGACAATATCTTCCACTGTTACTGGACTGTGGCAAGATTTCACAGCAAGCAGCCTCAATGTAATTCAGCACAATGAGAAACCGTTGTTCAAGTAATTCACATGAACTGTCTTTTGCCCACTTCAATTTTGTTCACAGGCAAATACAAAGTTGAAAAATAAATGCAAAGAATGATTTCTGATTGTCACTGGAATGGAAAATAGATGCTTAGATATTCACCCTATGGATGGATTTTTCTTTTCTTTTTCTGAAAATACACCAATCATGTATTGTGTCAAACCAAGGATAGAATTGGGGCTGGGCCAACTTCTTTGGCCTGAAAGTCATATTTGGGCTGAGTTGAAGCTTATTTCGCCTTCTTAGGGTTTTTCTCTCCCCACCTCCACTTTCCAATTAGCCTTATCCATATGTCTCTCTACCATATAGCCTGTGTTTGCTGCTTTCTATACCCATAGTTCTGTATTTTTAATTACATGTCTTAGTTTGAATATATCTTAAACTCAACTAAGAGGTAAAAAGGATAAGCATTAATGTGGATGCAATTTAAAAAACAAATCCAAGTGGAGAAACAAAAGAAAAAAAAAAGCTAATGAAGGATGGGTATGAGAAAATACGGTTTTTAGAAAATGTTATATTTATGGAGAATGAGTTTTGTGATAAAGGAGAAGGAATAAAAGCAAACACGTACCAACATTAGTGTATCTAGGGAGCTCACCATTTGCTACCTTCTGTTGATGTTTCTGGGGCTTCCCTGGTGGCTCAGATGGTAAAGAGTCCGCCTGCAATGCAGGAAACCTGGGTTCCATCTCTAGGCCGTGAAGATCCCCTAGAGAAGGGAATGGCTACCCACTCCAGTATTCTTGCCTGGAGAATCCCATGGACAGAGGAGCCTGGCAGGCCCCAGTCCATGGGTTTTCAAAGAGTGGGACACGACTGAGTGACTTTCACATTCATTGATATTTCTATATAGTCAAAGCAATGGTTTTTCCAGTAGTCATGTATAGATGTGAGAATTGGACCATAAAGAAAGTTGAACACCCAAGAATTGATGCTTTTGAATTGTGGTGCTGGAGAAGACTCTGGGTAGTCCCTTGGGCTGCAAGATCAAACCAGTCCATCCTAAAAGAAATCAATCCTGAGCATTCATTAGCAGGACTGATGCTAAAGCTGAAGCTCCAATATTTTGGTCACTGGATATGAAGAGCCAACTCTCTAGAAAAGACCCCAGTGTTGGGAAAGATTGAGAGCAGAAAAAGAGGACAGCAGAGAATGAGATGATAGCATCACGGACTCCATGGACATGAATTTGAGCAAACTCTGGGAGATATTGAAGGACAAGGGAGCCTGGCGTGCTGCAGTCCATGGGGTCACAGAGAGTCGAATATGACTTGGTGACTGGAAACAACAACAAACTGATATTTCTGTAAATAAAATGTATTTATGCAAATAAGCCATTAGCTTCTTAAGGGTGGAGAGACTATCTTACTTTAGAAATAACGGAAAATTTCTTGCTCAGGGTCTAACAGACCTCCTGCCAAGAACCTTGATATTTTTGACTGGAACAGGAAAATAACCCAGAAGGGGTCCAGATTTCTAGACAACTTCCTTCCAGGTACTCTCCCCAGGGACCCACTTCTCCAGCCCACCAAAGTACATCCTTCTTGCAACAGGAAGTGCCCCTCTCAGCCCCTTTCACTGACACCACGCTTTTACTTTTCTTTCTCAGAAAAGGAATATCTCAGCTCTGCTCCTCATCTCTGAACAATGCATGCCAATCTTTGTAGCATTATTCTAAGGATGGGTACTGACAGCAACTGTAGGCAAATGAAATCAGCCAGCACTGAAAACGTCTGCAAGGCATCACAGCATCTCCAGCCAAGGAAGCTGGAGACTCAGAGGTTAATATCATGGCAAGAGTCTCACGGGTTCTAAGCTTGGCAGAAAGTGGCCACAGCTGCCCGCCTTCCTGAGGGGAGGTGCGCTCTAAGCCTGTGTCCTCTTGGCAGGCACAGCGCAATGCAATGCATTAACTTGCAGACTGATCTAAGTGATAAAGGGTTCCAAGGAGAGGATAGACTAAGATCATGAAAGGGAATCCACAGGTTCAGGTGCCCCTGAGCCCTAAATGGAGAATGTGAAATTAGATACAGATGAGAATATATAAAGAAATTATAAACAGATGAGAGGAGGAGCACCCCACCTTAGGTAAGGGTCCTCCCCACAGCCCGCCTTCCTTACTAAAGCCTGTCTAGCTCCTGCAGGGCATTCTCCTCCACTGTGGGGTGACAGGCAAGGGGGTGCTCAGGCTGTGATACACCGAACAAGAAGGCTGCCCAGTCTCTGCCTGTCACTGGCTGATTGGTTGCTCTCCTCTTCAAATTTATATGTTGATGTCCTAAGCCCCTCATTACACAAAACGTGGCCCTATTTGAAGGCGGGGCCATTAGAGAGGTAATTAAGGCACAGTGAAGTCATACAGGTGGGTCTAAATCCAGCAGGACCGGTGTCTTTATAAGGAAAGGAGCTAAGGACACAGAAAGCACAGAGCGACAGGATCTGCCAGTCAAGAGAGCGGCCTCAGAGGAAAGCAGGCCTGCAGACACCTTGATCTCAGACTTCCAGCCTCCAGAACTGGAAGGAAGTAAATTTCTGTTGTTATGCCCCCCAGTCTGTCATATTTTGTTATGGCTGCCCTAGCGAGCTAAAAAAATACCTCAACCCTCTCCCCGGCCCTGGGCTCTCACCCTGTAATCTGGCCAGAATTAATTAATGTTGGTTCCTTGGGCTCACCATGCTTCCTCCTCCTCCTTTTGCATCTGCTCTTTCCTCTGCCCTTACCGCCCCTTTCTTCAGCTCACACCTACTAGTATCTAAAGATGCACCTAAAGAGTCACCTCCTCCAGGAAGCCCTTAAGATTACCCTCTCCCTACTGCCCTGCCAACTCCCCCACCGCCTCACTCCTGCCTACATCCCATTACACCTATGCCGGCCTCTGCTCTAGCATTTATCCCATTGGTGAGGACACTCACCTCCTTCTTCCTGTCCAGACTCTGATCAGCGTCTTTCATCTCCCTAGTTCTGCCCCCAGAAGAGCCAGGACCCACGTGATCAGTAACTAGTACTGGGAAGAGAACCAAAGAGGGAAAACAGAAGAAAAAGTCACCCTGCCCCGCTAGATGGTTTAGATTCTAAAGGAATTTGGAAAGGAAGCTGGCAGATAAGATTTGGATCCACGTAAACCTAAATGAAAGTCGTGGGATTGAAATCTGACTTGGAAGATCAGAACTCAAATTGCAGAAAACCCAAATGATACAGAATCAAGCTTGAGAAGGTGTCTATCAATGTAGAGAAAAGAAACAGAAAAAACAAAATGAGAGAAAAGATGGGTAATTCAGTTGATCAAAAGTAAATAAAGACTTAATATATGGATAAGAAGGACCCCCTTGAGGAAGATATAACTAAAATGATGTTGCGGCAACACTGAAGAAAAATAATGATGGAAGAAAACTTTTCAAGCTGAGAAAAGAAGTTGAATGTACAATTTAAAATAGCACACAACTTCCAGGCAAAATTAATGAAGGAAGGTACACAATTTGATATGATCTAGCAAATTTCTTTCAGAGAAGGCAATGGCACCCCACTCCAGTACTCTTGCCTGAAAAATCCCATGGACAGAGGAGCCTGGTAGGCTGCAGTCCATGGGGTCGCTAGGAGTCGGACACGACTGAGCGACTTCACTTTCACTTTTCACTTTCATGCATTGGAGAAGGAAATGGCAACCCACTCAAGTGTTCTTGCCTGGAGAATCCCAGGGATGGGGGAGCCTGGTGGGCTGCCGTCTATGGAGTCGCACAGAGTCGGACACAACTGAAGTAACTTAGCAGCAGCAGCAAATTTCTTTGAATATGAAGCATTTTTAAAAAAATCTTCAACTATCTAGACAAAACATTAAACTCACTTATCATCAAATGAAAACAGGCTGATTTGAGAATGCATCACACAACTGATGCCAGACGATAATAGAGCGAAGTCTAAATGATACTAAGAGAAAACGCTTATGACTCAAGATGAGATGTTAATCTTCAAAGAAAACAAAAAAGACATTCTCAGTTATTCTAATCAGGGGTTCAAAAAAGATACCCCAGGCCCCTTTTTTGAAAAATTTACCGAAAGATAGGTTCAAATGGAACAAATATTACTTAAGGACAAAAAAAAAAAAAATCAAGAATATCAAAAGTGGGTTCAAAAACATTGTAATAGTCCAAGCCAAATCTGTAGAATTAAGTTTTTAAAAAATGCTGTATATAGAATATCGGTACAGATGGAAAGTTTTTGTTGTAGTTACTTCTTAAAATAACTAAAAATAAAACTAGTAATAAATAGGTTTATAATCCCAAATGATATTGGCAATGAATGTGGGAAAGAAGGTATGTGGAGAATTAAAAGGGTACTAAATTCCTCATCTTATAGAGGAATGAATTATTATATTATTCATGAATTTGATAATTAGAGAACCTATACATTAAACTGTAATTTTGAAGAACCAAAGTAGAAGAATTCAAAAGAATTTTTTTCTTCTAAGTTGCTTCAGTCGTGTCCAACTCTGCACGACCCCATAGATGGCAGCCCACCAGGCTTCCCCGTCCCTGGGATTCTCCAGGCAAGAAAACTGGAGTGGGTTGCCATTTCCTTCTCCAGTGCATGAAAGTGAAAAGTGAAAGTGAAGTCACTCAGTCGTGTCCGACTCAGCGACCACATGGACTGCAGCCCACCAGGCTCCTCTGTCCATGGGATTTTCCAGGCAAGAGTACTGGAGTGGGGTGCCATTGCCTTCTCTGATTAAAAAGAATATATACTTATAAAAATGGGGAAAATAAAAACCAAGAAAAATTGTAATTTGGGAAGAAAATGAAATAACACAGTGGTTCAAATCATGGGCTTGAGGCAGGAAAACCTGGTTTCTGAAAATGGTTCTCCAATTTACTAATGTTGGTCCTGAAAATTTACTCACGTATTCAGAGCCTCTCTTTTCCTATCTTTAAAATTGGAATAAAATACATATTTCACAGGGTAGTTGTGGGGTTAATAGGAAATCTTTGTCTAAAGAAATTTATCAATAAATTCCTTATCAAACTAGGAATAAAACTACCATATGACTCAGCAATCCCACTACTGGGCATATACCCTGCGAAAGTCACAATTCTAAAAGACACATGAACCCCGTTCACTGCAGCACTGTTTGCAATAGCCAGGAAATGGAAGCAACCTAGATGTCCATCAGCAGACAGATGGATAAAGAATGTGGTACACACACACAATGGAGTATTAGTCACAAAAGGAATGCATTTGAGTCAGTTGTAGTGAGGGGATGAAGCTGGAGCCTGTTATACAGAGTGAAATAAGTCAGAAAGAGGAAAACAAATAACACGTATATATGGAATCTAGAAAAATAGTCCTGACGCACCTATTTACAGAGAAGAAATGGAAATGCAGACGTAATAGTCTGGTGGACACAGCGGGGGAGGAGAGGGCGGGACAAGTTAGGAAAGTATCAGTGATGCATATACACTCTCATGTGTAATATACACGGTCACGTGTAATATACACGGTCATGTGTAATGCACACTCTCACGTGTAATGTACACTCTCATGTGTAAAGCAGATAGTCAGCAGGAAGTTGCAGTTTAACATATGGAGTCCAGCCTGATGCTCTGTGACGACCTACGGGGGTGGAATGGGGGCAGGAGGCAGGCTCAGGAGGGAGGGGAGATGTATATGTATATTTATGACTGATTCTCGATGTACAGCAGTGATCCCCACAACGTTATAAAGCGATTCTCCTCCAATAATAAAAAGAGAACAATGTTGGCATTTGATACGAGGTAGGTATTTTTAACAAGTTAATAAAGAATCATGTTCCATTTGACAAGTTTTTAATTAGCAGTAGATATTGAATTTTATCAAATGCCTTTTTGCTCTCAGTGTTAGTCAAGTGGGCTAACAGCAGTAACAAATGATCCTCAAAATGTTAATAGGTTATATATAGAAAACAGGTAACTAATGAGGACCTATTTATAGCATGGGGAACTCTACTCAGTATTCTTTAATGACCTGTATGGGAAGAGAATCTAAAAAACAGTGGAGATATGTATATTCATAGCTGATTCACATTACTGTACACCTGAAATGAACACAACATTGTATTATAAATCAACTGTACTCCAATACAAAATGTTTTTAAAAAAAGAAAAAAATTAATCCAATACTTAGCCTAAGCATGAATTGGAAAAGTGAGTTGCTGCCACCTGGGCCAGCAGGGACTGGATCACCCTGATTTGGGATGGTGCCAAGACGCTGAGCAGGTTTCTGGGCCCACACTCCTGGGAGCTGGCTGGATGTGGATTCCCACTGTAGGCATGTGGGGTTGGCATGGGGCACTGCCTGGCAACTGATTCTGGACTGGGTGCCCTAACATCAACAGCACGTTTAAGAATAAAATCTAATTATACTGACCCCCAGCTCAGGCCCCTCTGGTATCTGGTGGTGCTGCCTCCTTCCATCTGCCTCTGCAATAGTCCATGCTCTCAGGATGGACCTTGAGGTTAAAAAAAAGAAATTGAGTTGTTGTTCATCAGTATTAACATGGTTTTTGTTTTCATTTTCACTTACAGTAAAGGATTGAGAATGCTTGAGTCTCCCCAGTGTTCCTCCTCAGCGAAGCTCTCCTACCCGTGTTTTCTGATCCTACTCCTCACTTGAGTCTTGATCTTTTAACCTTCTTTGATTTGGCTCCTGTTCTAGATTTCTGATCAATTGCACAGATGTGACACTTAGAATGGTCCTTTGAAAAATGAACTTGCCCATGACCAAGTGTGAGTTTGTCTTTGTTTTCAGGTCTGCAGCTGTTTCTCATGTCACTATTTAGATTCAGTTCCCTGAAACCCTGCCTGAGTAAAACCCCCAGATATCCCAAGTGATTATCCAGGATGAGTTAATGGAGAGGTATAACAATAAATTTAAATGATTTAACCTCTTGTATTAAAATATTGGGGGCTTCCCTGGTGACTTAGTGGTAAAGAATCTGCTTGCAATGCAGGAGACCTGGGTTTGATCCCTGGATTGGAAAGATCCCCTGGAGGAGGGGATGACAATCCATTCCAGTATTCTAGCCTGGAGAATCCCAAGGATAGAGAAGCCTGTTGGGCTGCAGTCCATAGGGTTGTCCAGAGTCAGACACAAATGAAGTGAAGACTTCAAGATTGGGTTAAGAAAAATCCAACTGTGACTTAATAATAAAAAAACATATCCAAAATAGAAGGACACAAATAGGTTAAAATTTTTTTAATGAATAAATATTTACTAGAAAAATAGAAACAAAGTAAAAATAGAGGTAGTGTTATAAAATTTATACAAGAATGGATACAAGGCCAAATAATACCAAAAGAGTCAAAGAGTACATAAAAATGTGCATCCTAAATGAAGACATCAAAGAATATATAGTTTATGAAACAGATATATAAAGTAAAGATGCATAAGAGGAAATGGACAGAACACCATTATTTCATGTGAGCCCTTTACAGAATGACTAGTCTTTGAAAAAACAAGTAGACAAAGTATATACATTTCAAGGGATTTGTACTATAATTAAAATGTACTTAAGACAAAACCAAGGAAAACAGAAGAAAAATTTTTCTAAAGATAACATAGAGAATTGAACAAATTTTTAAAAATAGAAATAGTAAAGTTGAAATACAAATTCAAGAACCGCGTTTTGTTTTAACACAACTTGAGAACAGATGAAAAGTAAACAGAAAAAACAAAATATAAAAGTAGAAATGAAACAAAAATAAAAACAGGAAGATTTTAATAAGTATGAAAATATTATTTTAAAATACTATGCTAATCAATTTGATAAAATGAATTAAATGATTATTTTATGACAAATTTTACCCAACTCAATGGCACCCCACTCCAGTACTGTTGTCCGGAAAATCCCATGGATGGAGGAGCCTGGTAGGCTGCAGTCCATGGGGTCGCAAAGAGTCGGACACGACTGAGCGACTTCACTGTCACTTTTCACTTTCATGCATTGGAGAAGGAAATGGCAACCTACTCCAGTGTTCTTGCCTGGAGAATCCCAGGGACGGGGGAGCCTGGTGGGCTGCCGCCTATGGGGTCGCACAGAGTCGGACACGACTGAAGCGACTTAGCAGCAGCAAGACCTCTGAAGATATTTCACTGTCTGCAAATTTCACTAGTGATAACTTTCAGACTTTCACAAAGACAGATAATTTCATATTATATAATTTTTCCAAATACAAAAACAAAAGCTAAGAATATAAAGATTCATTTTATGAAGTCAGTGTAGCACTAATATAAAACAGACAAAGACGGCACAAAAGAACAATAAATACTATCACGGTTTTGTAGTGACAATATTTAGGTTAAATACTCAATGACATGATGAAAACCAAAAAATAAGCAATGTTATTTTTCTTAATGACGTAGTGATTCTAAAGTTCATTCATAGGAATATAAAAAATTAAGAATATATTAAAAAAGGAAAACTGGGCACTTAGGTTAAGGAGGCTTGTCCAACTAGGAATTAAAACATATTGCAAGCAACATCAAACAAAGCAGTATGGCACTAGTTCGAGAACTGACAGCTGATAAAATAGAGCAATAAGCCTTAAAATAGACTCTGGTATACATTCCAGCTTAGTAAAGAAAGCACAACAAAAAATGGGAGAGGTTATTCATCAAATAATTGAAAAAAATTGACTAACTCAAACAATAGCCTCATCATACAGTAGCCCAAAACACCACTGAAACAGATGGATTAAAGAACTATACATAGACAAAAATATAAGTAAATAATTATCAGATTTCTGGAGAGGGAAAGACATTCTAAATATAAGAGCAATGGAAGTAAGTACAAAAGAAAAGCTAAATAGATTTTGCCATTACACAATTAGAACTCCTCTATGTCAAGGAACATCATTCACAATAATAAAATCACAACTTTGGAAAAGTTATTTACCAACAGGGCAGAGGATAATATCATTAAAACAAAAGAAATAAAGAAAAGGAACAAAAGGAAAATATAAAACAAAATATCATTAAAACAAAAGAAAAGGATAATATCATTAAAAGATCACAGAAATTTTAAAGAAATACAAAATCTAATAAACATGTAAAAATATTCACACTCATAACTAATCAAATGCTAATTAAAACAATATCTGTATTTTACTCACCCACTAAACTAGCAAAAACATTTTTTTTAAAAAAAGTTTTCTGTGCTGATAAAAGTTTGACAGAAATTTCCATAATAAATAGCTGGCAGAGGTAAGAATTTGTGTTAGTACAAAAGTCTTTGGTGCTATCAACCTAGGTACTCAAAGCTTCTCAGGTGGCTCAGTGGTAAAGAATCCACCTGCCAAATCAGGAGATGCAGGTTTGATCTCTGGGTTGGAAAGATCCCCTAGAGAAAGAAATAGCACCTCATTCCAGTATTCTTGCCTGGGAAATCCCATGGACAGAGGCCCCTGGCAGGTACAGTCCATGGGGTCGCAAAAGAGCTGGACGCGACTCAGTGACTGAACAACACAACAGCCCAGGTACTCACACTGGTCCCTTCCGCTGGCTCAGGAAGCCCCTTCCAATGAACGTAGCTTAAGAAAAGAGAAACACAAACAGATATGGAAATACAATGCTTTACTTTTTACTACGTATTGAATAATAAGAGACATTGGTTTGATCCCTGGGTCAGGAAGATCCCCCTGGAGGAGGAAATGACACCCCACTCCAATATTCTTGCCTGGGAAATTTCATGGGCACAGGAGCCTGATGGGCTACAGCCCACGGGGCCTCAAAGAGTTGGACATGACTAAACGACTGAGCACATACATACATTGAATAATTATTTATAGTACTGAAAAATTGTATGTGTTCGTGAACAGGTGACTGGCCAGCCACTTAAAAGTTATCCTTCATAAAACATAAGTAGGAAGGGAGCTTAGGGGAGAATGGATACATGTATATGTAGGGCTGAGTCTCTTCTGTCCACTTGAAACTATCGCAAAATTGTTAATCATCTATACGCTAATATAAACTAACTTTTAAAGTTAAAAATAATCATAAGGCAGAAACACTGAACACAGAGCACTATAACCACAGTACCTGTCCCAGTATGTATTTAGGAATACTGGAAGAGCTATCAATGTCAAGGGCCTAGCACTGAGCCTTGCTCATAAATGGCAGATTGTACATTCATATATATTCTGAGTTACCATTTTAAAACATAAACATGCATTAGGATTGTAATTTAAAAGAAAATTTACCTATTTTTAAAAATATATATATACTATATTTCTCAACCCAAATTGCATCGTTTAATGGGAAACCTCGAGCAAACTGGTGTTTCTTACGCACTCTGTTCTAGATCAAAAGCATACAATGAAACCCAGGCTGCGGCTGAAACCAGGCTCCATCCTGCCGAAGTTCTTTTGAATAAGAGATCATATATAAGTCCTTTGATTGTTCTCTGCTGTCTAAGCTCTTATCTCACTAAGAACGCATTCTCTCATTCCCTTTTCCAGAGCCCCCTTCCAAAGTGTTAAGGTGAGAGGGTGTATATACTTGGCCCAGCTCACAAGGTGGTGTGGCCCCTACTCCCCACCGAACCCAAGGATGTTACCAGAGCACACGCTTGTGGAGCTCTGCATCCTTTGAACAGAGAGATCAGAAAAGTCTGGATTCACCAGTCAAGGAGGATCCTCCTTGTGAAAAATGTAAGAAAACCCAGATTTCTCAAAGGAAGTATAGGAACCAGATTGAGACAGAGAAAAGAGTGCTCTGTCCTTTCCTTTCAATGTTGTCATTGAGGAGACTATCCAGAGACCACAGGTTTCTACCTGTAGTAAAATGTGTTGGATGTCAATGGCTAGAAATTGCAGGGACAGGTACAGAGGCGGTGAGGAAATATGGACAAAGAGAAAAGTGGTGTCCTTCAACAGAGAAGAGGCTTTGCGATGAGTGAAGTCAAGCCTTTCTTCGAATAGCAGAAAATTCACAGGCCACCATCCAGGGGCAAGAAACACTTAGGTTCATCTCCCAGCGGCCAAGGAGTCATCTGGGATGAGGTTGGAAATCAGTGAGCTAAGGGCCACGAGGTACAGAAACCAAATGCTCAAGAGTCCTGGACTATCAGCGCGATGCAAAGACAAGCACAAAAGCCAATACTGTGGCTGGAGCTATGAAAGACACAGGGTTCAAGTGGCGGTCACTGGCTGCAGAAATATATTAGGAAGTCTTAGAGGCTATCGATAAATCCTCATGATATGAATCAAGTTCAGTGGCTTAATTATGTTAATGATATTAGAAAAAAAAGGCAATGTGAACTCGGGGTGTTAAACAGCAGTATTTTTCCTTCTAGAAGGGTCTCAACAGCAGTGTCAGTTGGTTCACCGCTAATTTTCACATGAACTTTCTAAATGCCCAGATGTGGATTTCTGACACTTGAGTGGAGGATACTAGCACTCCTGGCGTATGTACACACACACACAGAGTAGAATGGACCTGAACGACCATGTGTTACCAGAAAGCACAGATGCAAGGGACAGTGCTAAAAGGACAAAAGAGCTAGCTTACGGGTCTCCCACTGGCCAAATTGAAACTTGAGCGTCAAAAAGGTTATATAACTGTGATTACTTGAAATATGATGAATTTGAGCAAGGCTATAATTTCATAATGATACTAAGAAAAAATTAATATAAAGTACACTGAAGGAATGAATGTAAAAGTTAGGATGAATTCATTAGGATGAATGTAGAAGTTTGACTATAAAGGGACCGATTTTTTTATTAGTTTTAATGAAAAGAGGTTAATATAAATCAGTATTTTATTTCTTCTATTAACTCTGCTGCTGCTGCTAAGTCGCTTCAGTCGTGTCCAACTCTGTGCGACTCCATAGACGGCCTCCTACCAGGCTCCTCTGTCTCTGGGATTCTCCAGGCAAGAACACTGGAGTGGGTTGCCATTTCCTTCTCCAATTCATGAAAGTGAAAAGTGAAAGTGAAGTCGCTCAGTTGTGTCCAACTCTTAGCGACCTCATGGACTGCAGCCTACCAGGCTCCTCCGTCCATGGGATTTTCCAGGCAAGAGTACTGGAGTGGGGTGCCATTGCCTTCTCTGTCTATTAACTCTATTTGCCTTTAAAACAGAGATATAAACTTAATATCTATCTGTATAAGAAGAGAAGGAGAAATACAGGGAACTGGGAGTTACCAAATCACCTTGGGAAAATATACAGAACCAAGATGGGGAGGGACTAGGCACGGTACTCACACACAGTAACTATGCAGAAAGGAGCTTCAGACTGTTTCAGGATGACTCGAAAAGGCCAAGTGTCTGAAAAACAGCACTCATTGCACAGCCTTAATACTATCTTTCCCGGGAGACAAAACTCCTAAGGGGCGTCTATGAACTATAGCCACTAGTATGGTATCTATACACTGTAAATAATGCTGAGAGACCAGGTTATCACAATAACAGGACAATGAGCTACGTCATGCTGGCCAAGAAAGATTTCAACATTTAGTGGGGAAATTCCAGGCTACTACAAACTAAAATCTGCGAGGAAAGAAGAAAACTATGAACCTAAATTTTTTTTCTTTATTGATGTTAAAAGAGAATATTATCTCAAGACAGAAGTTTCAGCCTGATGTCCATGGCTTTGTTTTGAACACGCTTGGTAAAAAAAACCTGGGTTTATGCCGTAACCAAGAATCAGCTGATTAATGGGATCCTGTAAACCTGGCTGCCCAAACTATTCATTTTCTCTTTGGTTTGGGTTGGAATACTATAACCTTGAGAAAGTTTTTAATTAAGAACTGCTATAATTTTAGGAAGTATAGAAATGTTATTAAAATAATAAAGAGAAGAGTTCCCTGGTGGTCCAGTGGTTAAGACTTTTCCTTCCAATGCGTGGGGTGCAGGTTTGATCCCTGATCAGGGAGGTAAGATCCCACATGCCTCCTGTCCAAAAAAACCTAAAACACAAAGCAGAAGTAATATTGTAACAAATTCAATAAAGACTTTAAAAATGGTGAACAATAAAAAGTTTCTGAAAAAGTAATAAAGAAGTATAGAGAACAAAGAAGTGGTCACCAGTAGGGAGAGAAGTTGGGGGGAGGGGCAAGATAGGGGCATAGAATTAAGATGTACAAAGTGAGTGCATGCTAATTTGCTTTAGTCATGTCCAATCCTTTGTGACCCCATGGACTGTAGCCCACTAGGATCCTCTGTCCATGGGATTCTCCAGGCAAAAATACTGGAGTGGGTTGCCGTGCTTTCCTCCAGGGGATCTTCCCAAACCAGGAATTGAACCCACGTCTTCTGTGGCTCCTACATTGCAGGCAGATTCTTTACCACTGAACCTCCAGGGAAGCCCGTACAAAGTACTATGTATGAAATAAATGAACTAAAAGGACATATAGTACAGTGAATATAGCCACTGCTTTATAACTTCAAATGGACTATAATCTACAAAAATACAGATCCACTATGCTGTACACCTGAAACTAATATTGTAAATCAATAAAATAAAAGTAAAATAGAGAATGAAACAGGATGACATTCTAGGAATAGATTTAGGTATAAGTATAGTAATTTTTTCGGTAATAGTAATATGTCTGACTTCTTTGAAATGTTCAAAAAATGTCAACTAAAACAGACAGTGAAAGGAATGTTCACTAAAACAGTGTTGCAACGAGGATTTTTTTTTTTAATTTATGGATCTTGCAATGTTAGTTTCTATTGCAGCTGGGGGAGCAGAGGCCAGATTCTAATTGGTTACGGAGTAAATAAAACAGGACTGGGGCTGGGGTAAGGCAAGTGAAGCATTTGCCTGTTGGCTGAAGACTTGTCTGATTTTTGATCTTTCAGGTGGTTCAGCTGCTTTGTTCCACTAAACCTGAAATTAACAGTTGAAGTTGAGAGTTAACTACTTCGAGCCCTCCTTCCTTCTCCTCAAAACAAGTGCAAATGTAAGTGGGGAGTGGGATGCAAAACACTAAGTAATCAAAAGTAATAATATTTTAAAGTGAAAGTGAAGTCGCTCAGTCGTGTCTGACTCTTTGCGAGCCCATGGACTGTAGTCTACCACACTCCTCCATCCATGGGATTTTGCAGGCAAGGGTACTGGAGTGGATTGCCATTTCCTTCTCCAGAGGATCTTCCCGGCCCAGGGATTGAACCCAGGTCTCCCATATTGTACGCAGACACTTTTACCATCTGAACCACCAGGGAAGTTAAGGCAGTAGTTTATTTTCAACACAAAAAAATCAATTGTATTTCTGTATTTTAGAAATACACATCTGGAAAATAGTCTTAAAACACCATTTAAAGTATATGCTCAAGAACATTGAAAGCAGGAATTCAAACAGGTGTTTGTACATCCATGTTCATAGCAGCACCATTCACACAACAGCCAAAAAGTGGGAGAAACCCAAGTATCCATTCCACAGATAAATGAATAGGACTTCCTAGGTGGCACAGTGGTAAAGCATCCGCCTGCCAGTGCAGGAGACACAGGAGGTGCAGGTTCAATCCCTGGGTCGGGAAGATCTCTTGGAGGAAGAAATGGCAACCCATGCCAGTATTCTTGCCTGGGAAATCCCATGGACCGAGGAACCTGGTGGGCTACAGTCCATGGGGTCGCAGAGTCAGACACTACTAAAAGCAACTTAGCATGTGAACACGATGAATGAAATAGGATTCATGCATACGATATAACACTGTGGGTGTGTGCTAAGTCACTTCTGTCATGTCTGACTCTCTGTGACCCCATGGACTGTAGTCCCTCAGGCTCCTCTGTCCATGGGATTCTCCAGGCAAGAATACTGGAGAGGGTTGTTGTGCCCTCCTTCAGGGGATCATCCTGACCCAAGGATCAAACTCTTGTCTCACACCTCCCACACTGGCAGGCAGGTTCTTTACCATTAGTGCTATGTGGGAAGCCCACTCAGTCCTAAAAAAGAAAGGAAATTCTGACACATGTTACAACGTGGATGAACCTTAAAGACATCATACTAAGAGAAACAAGCCAGTCACAAAAGGACAAATATTGTGCCATTCCACTTACAGGAGGTACCTAGAGGAGTAGGTGGATAAGGTAGTATTTTAAAATAATAATTAGTGCAAATTTAGGAGGAGCCGTATTTCCACATTTTAAATACTAACAGGGTAGAAATTAAGAGAATTGTGGACAGCAGGTGCATACAGAGGGCTCTTTTTCTGAAGTTGTGTGCAAGGAGACAGCTTTTGCTCAGAGGAAATCCAGAGTTCACGGAGACGAGATGGCTTGGGGGTTGGTTCAAGATGTAAAATAGATAGGCAGTGGGAGTTCGAGGCATGACGAAGGGAACCCAGTCAGTATTCTGTGACAACCGGAGGGATGGAATGGGGAGGGAGGTGGGAGGAGCTGCAAGAGGGAGGGGACATATGTATTCCTAATGCCGATTCCCGTTGATGTGTGGCAAAAACCGTCAAGTAATTATCCTCTATTTAAAAATATATACATATATTATTAAATAAAAAGATGCAAGAACCTGGAGCATATTCATATGCTAAAGCTGGCGGGGGGGGGGGGGGCGGGGGGGACTGAGCCCTTTCCCTCCTCCTCGGGCTGTGTAATTACAGGGAGGCAGAGGAATTGGGCAGTATAGATGGAGATACGTACAAGCCAATTCTTCCCATGTGCATGGTATTGGGGTGTGGGGAAGAAGGGAAGGGCTGTCAGGCGGAGTGGGTGTCCCACCTCAAAGCAGCAAGCAATTCCGTCCTCTTGGGTAATGCACATTTTTTTTTTAATCCTTTGTTCTAGACTGTGGCAATGAGACCCACCCTTCCAAATAGCATCACACACCCATCTCCACCCTCTCCCCATCAGGTTAGACTAACTACAGAGAATGTCTGCCTCAGGCTCACTTTTCTTTTGCCTTAGCTCCTTGGGCTTCTTTTGTGGTTCAGCCGGTAAAGAATCTTCCTGCAATGCAGGAGACCCAGGTTTGACCCCTGGGTCAGAAAGATTCCCCTGGAGAAGGGAATGGCTGCCCACTCCAGTATTCTTGCCTGGAGAATTCCACAGACAGAGGAGCTTGGTGGGCTACAGTCCATGGGGTCAAGAGTCAGAGATAACTGAGCGACTAACACTGGCTCCTTTTATGTTGCCAGGACAGCGCTGGGGGTGGGGTTGAGGAGCCCTACACCTTGTTATTGAAAGTGCATTCTGGGGGCCAGTAGCAGTGGGTATCACCTGGGAGATTGGTAGGAATGCAGACACTCAAGCTCCATCTAATTGAGAAACCCCACTTTTACCTCCTCTGGTCTCTACCTTGCTGAGCATTAGAGACACCTGGGGTCTTTAACAAATGCTAACACCTGGTTTTCACCCACAGACCTGATTCAATGAGCCATCCTCACCTCCACACCCCCAACATGGCGTCAGAAGTTTTATAAACTCTCTTGTGGTTCTAACGTGTAGTAATGCAGCAAAATTTGAGAACCACTGCTCTACGCCTCCTGTGGCTCCACCTTCTAGGCCTTTTTTTTTTCAGAGTCTGTGTGCCATTTCTAGGCAGCAAAAGGAAAAGGGAAAGGACTGTATTTTTTATGGATATATACATATGTATATTGTAATATTTATTTACTTCACTGCATCAGGTCTTAGCTGCAGCATGTGGGGTGCACGGACTCTCTAGTTGTGGCAAGCGGGCTTAGTTGCTCTGAAGAATGTGGGATCTTATTGGTTCCCCAACCAGGAATTAAACATGCAACTCCTGCATGGCAAGGCAGATTCTCAACCACGAGACCACCAGGAAGTCCCTAGGAAAGAATTTCTTCTACTTTTGACCAGGATTATAGGCAGGCAAGATTGAATGATTTTCTTTCCAGGTCCTGTGCATTTAGCTCGTCTATAGGGAAGCCCATCCGTGACCTGGTGAGAATGTTAGTGGTGGTTCTGTGCTGTCTGCAGGGCTGGGTTCCCAGAGCCCACTCCTGCACATGGAAGTGGGGACTCACCTGTTAGGGTGTTGTGTCCAGCTCCCTGTGATCCCATGGACTGTAGCCTGCCAGGCTCCTCTGTCCATGGGGTTTCCCCGGCAACAATGCTGTAGTGGATTTCCATTTCCTCCTCCAGGAGATCTTCCCATTCTAGGGATTGAACCACGTCTCTTGCATCTCCTGCATTGGCAGGTGGATTCTTTACCACTAAGCCATCTGGAAAGCTGTATTAGGGTGTGACTCACCATTTGAAATTCAGATGAGCCCTCCAGTTTGGAATAGCCCTTTGCGTACTGGGCCATAACTCTATCTTTTATTTTCAAACTTCAAAGTTTAGTTTTGAAATAAATGGTTTATTTCACCACATAAGCCTACAGTTTCCCCCCCTTCCCCCGCCCCCAGGTAAAAGTGACAGATTTAAACTTAATCAACTGTTCTGGGACTTTATTGGTGTCAGCTAGTTGGCTGTTTTCTCTGAGAGTGCTTCAGAGTCAACAGCTGAATATTTGCCTTGCTTTTGATCTTTGAGGTAGTCCAGCTGCTTTGTTCCACTAAGCCTGAAATTAACACAAGAAGTCAGGATTTAACTACTTTGAGGCCTTCTTTCTTTTTATCAAACCAAATGCAATTATTTGATCTAATAATCAATAATATAAACTTTAAAGTCAAAAGGAAGATTAGAAGGGTGGAAGAGAAGTTAAAAGAAGATTCAGATACACAGCACAACAGTTTCAATGAGAGATTTGGAGAATAAAACGTGCTAGTACGTAGAGCAGCACTGACCATCTCGTAGGATTTTTGTTTAATTTAAAGATAGATCTTATTCTCTGGTGGTTGTACTCATGCAAACTGAATATAAAAGAAAATAGTAATAGTTTGTGTAACATCACAAATATAAGGACTCAAGCTGCTAGGGCTTCAGGGTGACAGCCTGAAAGTCAAAATGGATTTGTGTTTATGCACTCATAATTTTTATTTTCCGCGTACAGACTGATTTACAACGAAAGTTTTGCTAACCTTGGTAATCTCATTAACCATTTACATGACTTCTTACATCTATGTAGTTTTACTTTGCAGTTGCAAGAATTCCTGTTACCGATGAACTTTAACTTGCATAAATAATAAAATGAAAGAAAAATGCACAGTTAATTACTGCTTGAATGAATAAATGAATGATCCATTAATCTCTCATCATTGCTCTTTATCAAAGCCAAAGCTCTTCTCAGAATGAAATAATGACAGTAGTAGGAAGTGGGGGAAGAGAGGGAAGGGAGATTTATTCTTTTGGACTAGAATGATCAACCTGGGGTCCAAATGCGAGAAAATAAGGGTCTCAGCTGGTGAGAATTCCCCCACATCTCCCACCCATTATGGGGTTTGGCTGCAGGTGGGGGAAATTGCCATCTCAAATCTCATTCCTGGGGACTGCCTCTCCTATTTCTATTTGAGAATGGCAGATAAGTGAGAAAGAGGCAACTCACCACAACTCTCTGAAGTCCTGGAATAGAAGGTGCCCTGCTCCTGTGAGCAAAAGAGACTCCATGAGTTCTGCATGCTAGCATAGCGAGTGCAAGCTGACGTTTAATATCTGCTTGTCACCCAACCCAGACAGAGGATGGAAAATGCTGAACACCCTCCTAGAAATTCACATGAGTGTTTTGGTCATTTAAGAGAAGAGCGCTTGCTCGAAAAAAAGAATCGTGCCTTTCATCTGATGAACTCTACTGTAACTAGGCACTTCTTCAGTGTAGTAAACCATTTACTTCTGTCAAGAAGGTCTTGTAGCAGAACTCTGGAAATATAAGTAAGCTCTTTTTGTCTAGTTGTAATTGTTCAGTTGCTATATTGTGTCTGATTCTTTGTGACTCCATGGAATGTAGCACACCAGGCTTCCCTGTCCTTCACTATCTCCTGGAGTTTGCTCCAGGTCATATCCATTGAGTCAGTGATGCTGTCTAACCGTCTCATCCTCTACTGCCCACTTCTCCTCTTGCCCTTAGTCTTTCTCAGCATCAGGGTCTTTTCCAATGAGTTGGCTCTTTGCATCAGGTGGCCAAAGTATTGGAGCTTCAGCTTCAGCATCAGTCCATCCAATGAATATTTAGGGTTGATTTCCTTTAGAATTGACTGGCAAGCGGACTTAGTTGCTCTGAAGAATGTGGGATCTTAGTTCCCCAACCAGGAATTAAACACACAACTCCTGCACGGCGAGGCAGATTCTCAACCACAAGACCACCAGGAAGCCCCTGGGAAAGAATTTCTTCTACTTTTGACCAGGATTATAGGGACGGGGAAGCCTGGTGGGCTGCCATCTCTGGGGTCGCACAGAGTCGGACACGACTGAAGCGACTTAGCAGCAGCAGCAGCAGCATAGGCAGGCAAGATTGAATGATTTGGATTCCCTGCAGTCCAAAGGACTCTCAAGAATCTTCCCCAGCACAACAATTTGAAAGATTTTTGTCTAATCTTATAACAAACCAGGAACTCAGATCCAGTTTTGAGATGGCCCAGTCAAAGCAGAGATATCCTCAGGTCCTGTTTGCTGTAGTTACGCATGTGAAAAAAATATGAGTTGTGCTTTTTATGATCACTTTCATGAAATCCCAGGAAACACCTGTGGAGCAGTTCTGGGATGAGCATGGACTTTTGCACTGAACTGAAGAGTATGGTCTAAGAGGAAGGGCACCTTCCATACACCAGATGGAAAGCATTCATCCATGAGCCTGTTACAGATCATCGTTTATTCTCCAACGTCATAGTCTGTTCACCTTGTCTGGAATGCTTGGCCCCCAGATATGAGGCTATTCTAAACAAGCAGTGAGAGAGAATGGCTTTAATACTTCCCCACCAAAAGGCATATATAATGGTGGTAATATATCTTGTTAGAGATTCCCATGTCAATTCACAAGGCATTCAGCATAGCAACAGGGCCCAAAATCAAATTCAGATTGAGGAAACAATGGGTGATAATTATAATCAGAGGGCATAACCCCATTTACTTTTATTTTTTTTTGTTGTTGGCAAAATAATGTCTCTGCTTTTTATTTTTTATTTATTTATTTTATTTTATTTTTAAACTTTACATAATTGTATTAGTTTTGCCAAATATCAAAATGAATCCATCACAGGTATACATGTGCTCCCCATCCTGAACCCTCCTCCCTCCTCCCTCCCCATACCATCCCTCTGGGTCGTCCCAGTGCACTAGCCCCAAGCATCCAGTATCGTGCATTGAACCTGGACTGGCATCTCATTTCATACATGATATTTTACATGTTTCAATGCCATTCTCCCAAATCTTCCCACCCTCTCCCTCTCCCACAGAGTCCATAAGACTGTTCCATACATCAGCGTCACTTTTGCTGTCTCGTACACAGGGTTATTGTTACCATCTTTCTAAATTCCATATATATGCATTAGTATACTGTATTGGTGTTTTTCCTTCTGGCTTACTTCACTCTGTATAATAGGTTCCAGTTTCATCCACCTCATTAGAACTGATTCAAATGTATTCTTTTTAATGGCTGAGTAATACTCCATTGTGTATATGTACCACAGCTTTCTTATCCATTCATCTGCTGATGGACATCTAGATTGCTTCCATGTCCTGGCTATTATAAACAGTGCTGTGATGAACATTGGGGTACACGTGTCTCTTTCCCTTCTGGTTTCCTCAGTGTGTATGCCCAGCAGTGGGATTGCTGGATCATAAGGCAGTGGACCTAATTGATATCTATAGGACATTTCATCCCAAAACAATGAATTTCACCTTTTTCTCAAGCGCACATGGAACCTTCTCCAGGATAGATCACATCCTGGGCCATAAAGCTAGCCTTGGTAAAACCCATTTACTTTTAAAAATATGATTTTAAAAGTAATTTATAATCAAGTTTCATCATATTCCTATTTCAGATTTCAAGAGAAATTGATTCGCTGTAATGATATTCTTTTCCTTTGAATATAAACCTGTTGGAGGTAGCACATTAAAGGAATTTGAAACTAACTCTGGCTTCCTCATCTAAGAGGACTTTCCACAGGCTGATCCTCTGTCTGGAAAAGTCAACTCCTTTCCAGAGATGGGAAGGAGTTGGGTCAACGATGGGTCGGACAAACGATGGGTTGTTTGTCCCATCTTCCAGACTTCAGTTTATTTTATGAGCCCAACTATGTGCATCCACCTGCTGCGTTGCTCAGTTGTGTGCAGCTCTTTGCAACACTATGGACTGTAGCCCGTCAAGCTCCTCCATCCATGGCGTTTTCCAGGTAAGAATACTGGAGTGGGTTGCCATGCCCTCCTTCAGGGGAGCTTCCTAATCCAGGGATCAAACCTGAGTCTCTTATGTCTCCTACATTGGTAGGTGGGTTCTTTATCATTAGCACCACCTGGGAAGCCCATGAACTCAATTAGGCACTCCCCAAAATTCGCTTGTTGAGGTCCTAACCCCCAGGACCTCAAAACCTGACTGTATTGGGAGATAGCATCTTTAAAGAGGTAATTAAGGTTAAATGAGGTCATTCGGGTGGGTTCTTGTGCACTTGTGCACTTGTGCCCTTGAAAAAATAGGTCAGGATAGAGATGTAGACACAGCACACACCACGTGAAGACACACGAGAGTGCAACGACCTGCAAGATAGGAAAGGTGACTTCAGAAAAAGTCAGTCTTGCTAACAACTACTCTTGGATTTCCAGACTCCAAAACTGAGAAAATACATTTCTGCAGTTTAAGCCACCCAGTCTGTGCTACTTGTTACTGCAAACTTAGCAAACTCATACAGTTGACACGTCCCTTATGTGTAGGGCCGTCAGTCTAAATTAGTCTAATTATGCTTCCTTGTGTCACTTTTGTCTTCTTTTTCATAATTTTTATCACAATTTAAAACTATTGCATTTTATAGAACCAAAAATGCCATTGACTGTAAAATGCACAATTACTGTATCTACCTCTGAGAAAATTGGATAAAAAACCCAAACACTCAAGGTAGAGAATTTAGCATGGGACTCCATATACGAAGTTGGCTCACCAATGGAAGGGCACATCAGAAACAAACCCAGCCCAGAGAGAAAGGGACAGCAAGGAAACTCCACCTTAGTCCTGGTGGGAAGAAGAAGCAACTCTCTCCTCAACTTTGTATCAGGAGGTGATCATCATGCAGGTGTCTGGTCTGAAGCCCAACTGCAAGTGTGGTCCAGAGAAGCTCAATCAGGGGATACACTGTATTTTTTATCTTTAAATTGTTTACTTTGTGTTGGAGTATAGTTGCTTTACAGTGTTGTGTTAGTTTCTGCTGTATAGCAAAATGAATGAGCCATACATTATACATATATTCCTCTTTTTTGAATTTCCTTCCCATTTAGGTCACCACAGAGTGCTGAGTAGAGTTCCCTGTGCCATAAAGCAGGTTCTCACTAGTTATCTGTTTTATTCATAGTAGTGTATGTATCGGAGAAGGCAATGGCATTCCACTCCAGTACTCTTGCCTGGAAAATCCCATGGACAGAGGAGCCTCGTAGGCTGCAGTCCATGCGGTTGCTAAGAGTTGGAAACAGCTGAGTGACTTCACTTTCACTTTTCACTTTTATGCGTTGGAGAAGGAAATGGCAACCCACTCCAGTGTTCTTGCCTGGAGAATCCCAGGGATGGGGGAGCCTGGTTGGCTTCCATCTATGGGATCGCACAGAGTTGGACACGACTGAAGCGACTTAGCAGCAGCAGCAGCAGCAGTGTATGTATGTCAATTCCAGTCTCCCAATTCATCCCACCCCGGGTCCCCGCTAGTGTCCATCCGTCTGTTCTCTACATCTGAGTCTGTATTTCTGCTTTGCAGATAGGTTCATCCGTACCAGAGTAATGCAGATAAAAATAAGTAAATGGGGCCTAATTAAACCTAAAATGTTTTGCACAGCAAAGGAAACCATAAACAAGACAAAAAGACAACCACAGAATGGGAGAAAATATTTGCAAATGAACCAATTGATAAGGGATTAATTGCCAAAAAATACAAACTGCTCATGCAGCTCAATACCAAAACAACAAACAACCCAATCAATAAAAGAAAAAGTGGGCAGAAGACCTAAATGGACATTTCTCCAAGGAAGACTTACATGTGGCCAGCAAACCAGTGAAAAGATGCTCAACATCACTAATTTTAGAGAACGCAAATCAAAACTACAATGATGTATCAGAATGGCCATCTGATGATGGTCAGAATGGTCATCATCAAAAAATCTATAATCTCTTATAAAAAAGAGATTATATCTCTTATAAAAAATCTCCCTCTTACATCGTTGGAGGGAATGTAAATTGATGTAGCCACTATGGAGAACAGTATGGAGGGTCCCTGGAAAACTAAGAATAGAACTACCACGTGACCCAGCAATCCCACCCCTGGGCATATACCCAGGAGTGTATTTTAATGTAGGATATACTTTAAAAGAGGTTTCATGTTGGGAGTAGCCCTGGGTGAAAAAAATGAATGCAAATACTCTCTGGAAGAACTTGGCTCCCTTCCAGGCCATCTTGATGGTAAGACACGTTCATCATTTAGTGAGACTTTATGTTACATATGCTGTTATGTTGAAAAGAAAATAACTGCTTCTTGAGATAAATGAGATATGGTATGATTTGATTACATGGATATTTGCTTAGTGTCTGAGGTCCATAGATCACATTGGCATCTGTTTGCTCCCACCTTTATCCTTCTCCCAGCAGTAGTGATATATAAGGGGATCTGATAAAGAAGAATAAAATGAATGAGTAAAGCAAAATCTTCTTGAGTTTTACCCACTGAAATTTTGACTTAAAAAAAAAATTCCAGTTCTGTTGGATTGACCAATGAATTGATGCTTTGGAACTGTGGTGTTGGAGAAGACTCTTAAGAGTGCCTTGGCCTGCAAAGAATCAAACTGGTCAATCCTAAAGGAAATCAATCCTGAATATTCATTGGAAGGACTGATGCTGAAGCTGAAACTCCAATACTTTGGCCACCTGATGTGAAGAACTGACTCACTGGAAAAGACCCTGATGCTGGGAAAGACTGAAGGCAGGAGGAGAAGGGGATGACAGAGGATAAGATGATAAGATGGCATCACTGACTCAATGGACATGAGTTTGCATAAGCTCCGGGAGTTGGTGATGATGGACAGGGAAGCCTGTCGTGCTGCAGTCTATGGGGTCGCAGAGTCAGACACGACTGAGCAACTGAACTAAATTGATTGGATTTACCAAAAGGTTCATTTGAGTTCTGCCATAAGATATTATAGAAAAACTTGAATGAACCTTATGGTCAACTCAATATTTCCATTTACTTACATGTGTTGAAGGAATTTTTAATGCAGTGGAAGGAACATTGGACTTGGAAACTGGAAAACTTAGATTTTGGTCTTAACCTCTGTACTGATTAGCCCTTAGATGTTGGGCAAAGGCCTTAAACTTTCTGGGCAACTTTGAACCTCTCTGTAAAATCATTGCCTTGTATCCTGTAATCTCCACAGTCTTTGCAATTCTAATAGAATATTCTCCAGTGGCAAGAAGAGGAGAACCATGAAACACACAACTGGTAGAGATTCACAAGTATTATTATCCTCTGACCTCTCCTGGTGTGACCAGGTAGGCAGTTGACATGATGCTGAGAACTTGGTCATGGATGAAATTCTCCCATGACTCTCTTCCTCTTCACTAACCCCATACTACACAAAGATGACTCCTTTAGTGACTGCTTCAAATATTTTCCTGCAGTGATGTAAATAGCAGTGGATTGTGGATGAAGGGTAAGAAACAGCACCTGGGAAAAATAAAACATGAATGGAAGAATTAGGTATTTGTCATGGGTGAGAGAAACTCCAAGAGTTTGAAAGAAGGCAGAGACAAATTACTGAGATCAAGGCAAATTGTGTGTGAGAAGTAAGGTAGATTTATAAGAAATAGGCCAATATAAACCCTGAAGCTTTGAGGCATGCAAAAAACAACTTACAGACAATCAGGAACAAGGAATTCTCAGGAGCGGAAGTTAGAGACAAAGCAAGGAGAATGCAAGGCTTCCCAGGTGGCTCCGTGGCACAGAATTCGCCTGCCAATTGCTACTGTGACATAGGTTCAATCCCTGGGTCGGGAGGATCCCCTAGAGGAGGGCATGGCAACACATTTTAGTATTCTTGCTTGGAGAATGCTGTGGACAGAGGAGCCTGGCAGGCTACAGTCCATGGAGTTGCAAAGAATCACACACAACTGAAGCAACTTAGCATGAGGGCACATATTGAATGAAAATTTTAAAATAAATATGAAATAAATGTGTGATTTATTCTTTTTGATTGAAGCAATTTGTCTTGTTTTAATTTATATGGCTGTGCCAGGTCACAGTTGTGGCACTCACAATCATTGTTGCAGCATGCAGGATCCAGTTCCCTGACCCGGGATTGAACCCAGGGTCTGCACTGGGAGCATGGAGCCTTAACCACTGGACTACCAGGGAAGTCCCTGTGTGATTTATTCTTCCTAGTAAGTGAAGCAGCAATTTCTTATACAATCCCAGGGAAAACAGAGAGGTCTATGCTACCTACCTCTGGACAAGGGAAGACGTGTGTAGAACAAGTCCCAGTGAAGAGGAAGAAGGGAGTGTCTGCCATCTGCCCCGACAGGCTATGGGAAGGCCAAAAAGAAGAGCATGGGGACACGAGAAGGAAGACCTGGGGTACCACGTCCTTGCTCCAGGCTAAAGAAAAGGCAGCACCTTACGAAATACCTGACCAGCCAGCCACTCTTCCTGGCTTCATTAATATTCAACTCTTGTGTTTTTTTCTGCATATTTAATTTTATCTGCTTGTGAAACCTTATTATATGTGTTTGTATCCACTAGCGATCTCTAAGGAACGAAGAGCAATACACATTAATTATGTGAAAGCCAAAAAAAAAAAGAGGAAAAGCAACCACTGTCTAGGCTCAGTCCAGATAATAATCAGGTCTTCAATATCAGGCAAAACAACTGAAGGTTTTGAAGAGTTTATTTGGAAAATTTAGGAAGTACAGTGGAATCCTAGCTTTAAAATTTTTCCCCTGAGAAATAGTATGTGTGTGTGTGTGTGTGTGTGTGTGTGTGTGTGTGTGTGTGTTACAGGAATGGCAGGCATAGACTTGGTGCTAAGGATGCTTTTAATATTGCATGTAACTAAAATACATAATCATATATTCCTTATAGATCTTCAAGGAATCAGAACATATTATTCATATAATACACACTCATAGACACACAAATATACGTGTACACACCATATGTCAGTTTTCAGAGAATTAGAATGCAAGTTCACTTAATAAAATATGGTGAGTATAACTTTAATCTTTGAGATTCAGGAGCTATTTTTGGCTCCTTCTGCCTCCGGGTGTATTACTATGAACGTAAGTGATTGTGCCATTCTTCACAGTCTAGGTTGTTCGCATTTTTTCCTGATTATTTTATTGTGAATGGATGGGAGCCTTCCATTGTACTTCCACAGTTACGCAGACCTACTCACCAATGTGCAGGTCATTTTGGGGTATGATTGGGCCACTTACAGAAAAACAATAAGACTTGTCTTAAGATGGAAATATATGTGAAAGCTTTGCTAGTTATGTCTTTGGGGTGATTGGTTTCCCATAGCAAACAAACAAAACCCCAAGGAGACAGAGTTCATATTTACTTCAGGAGACAAGAGAAAATTTTAGTGAGGAGGTCACATTTGAGCTTGGCTTTGAGGGGTTAACCCATTAACTAACGGAGCCCAGAGGGGATTCTGGGAGGAAGTCTTAGTGGGAACAGAGGGGCAGAAGCAGCTCGGAGGTGAGTCCCCCACTACTCAAAGTTGGGTCTGGGAGGCAACACCATCAATATCCCTGACCTTTGTGAGAAATGCAGTCTCAGGTCCTCACTCCAGCCCTCCTAAATCAATCTACATTTTGATTGATGATTCACGTGCATATTAAGTTTTAGATGTACTTGTATAGAATGTTGCTTATATTATTTGTAAATATGGCTAAAAATTGGATCCAATTATGAAGGGCCTTGATACTATGCTGAGAAACGTTGACTTTCTGTGATAGGTTATATGTACCATTGACAGCTTCTAAGCAGACACTGATGGGTATGTTAGTTGCTCAGATGTACAACTCTTTGCAATCCCATGGACTGTAGCCTGCCAGGGTCCTCTGTCTATGGAATTCTCTAGGCAAGAATACTAGGGTGGGCAGCCATTCCCTTCTCCAGGCGATCTTCCCAACCCAGGGATCAAACCTGGGTCTCCCATGTTGCAAGCAAATTCTTTACCATCTGAGCCACCTGATGTGCAAACTGAACACCAATTCAGTGGAATCAATGCTGGGCTTACTGTGGGACAGGTCTTACAACTCCCCTGATGTGTCAAGTTCCTCCAACTTGAAGTCTGGGGAGGGAGGCAGTGGTAGCAGCTAAGTGGGCAGGTCATTCTTGGGGGCCTCGACCAGGTAGGTGGGTAGGGCATCCACTGAGTCAGTGGCTATTTACCAACTGCCCATGTGCAAATAATATTGGATTGGCCAAAACGTTCATTGAGGTTTTTCTGTAACATTGTATGGAAACACCAGAAAAACTTTTGGCCAACCCAATACTTTGGGAATGTTGCTCTGGTTTCTCTGTTTTAGATGCACGTTATTAAGGAGAGGTAGAAGACAGGAGAAAATAAGTAAAAGGGTATATGACTAAAACTCAGTGACATCGTTCAGTCACGTCCGAATCTTTGCGACCTCAGGGACTGCAGCCTACCAGCCTCCTCCATCCACGAGATTTTCCAGGCAAGAGTACTGGGGTGGGTTGCCATTACTTTCTCCAGGGGTAAAAGACTTAGTACTTTGTCCACCTGATGCGAAGAGTTGACTCGCTGGCAAAGATCCTGATGCTGGGAAAAATTGAGGGCAGGAGGAGAAGGGGGCAGCAGAGGATAAGATGATTAGATAGCATCACCAACGCAGTGGATGTAAGTTTGAGCAAACTCCAGAAGAGAGTGAAGGACATGGAAGCTCGGCATGCTGCAGTCCATGGGGTGGCAGAGAGCTGGATATGACTTAGTGACTGAACAACAACAAAGGCTCAACTCTTTTGTTTGGGACACAACAGAGAGAAAGGAACAGGATAAAGATAGTTGAGAAACTGCAGAGGCAAACCGACAGAACCACCAAAGTCTGGTTCATTTTTCTATAACGTGCCCGGCATTGTGCTAGGCCCTAGAGTATCAGGACAAAACACATTCTTCCCATAAAGTAGCTCAAAACTAGGGATGGAGGCAGCCATACCACAAACAGGTTCTGGGTGGCACGGTGGAATTTTCAGGGAGGTGAAGATCCTTATCTGGCTGAGCCCCTGTAAATAGAGGAGTGGAGGGCTGGAGACTTGAAGAGAAGCCTGTTCACATCACTGGAGAATGAAGTTTCTGTAAGTGAACTAACAGGGGACCAGGCTGTAAGAACAGGCAGGAGCATGACTCAAAGGACCTTTCTATGGGGCAGTGGAGAAATCCTACTTTATCCCACAGGCCATGGGCAAACGTTGAAGGATGCTAAACAGGAGAATAATATGGAGAGAACTGGATTTTCAATAAATAACTCTGCCAACAATGAAGATGATGAATGAAAGGGAAGCAGTACAATTTGCAGAGAAATCAACGGATGAGAGACATTTGAGAAAAGAGCAGTCAACTGTGTTAGAAACCATGAAAAATGGGCGGAGAGTTGGCGGGGGGCCTGGCGGGGGTGGGACCCATTGTCTTGTTGGTGAAGAGGTTATTGATATCCTCTGAGAAGATAATTCAGTGGAGAGCAGGTGTCTACCAAAGAGCTGAGGCGTGTCGCGGGAACAGGGAACACCTGTGAGTATTTGCAGCTGGCAGGCTATGCAGCCCCATAGGGCGAGGAGAGATCACAGGCATTGTATCTACCAAGTTCTCTGTGGGAACAGGGGTTTTTGCTGTTCATTTTTTTCTAGAATAGTGTTATACAGGTATCTTCTAGTTGCCAAATGCGTGGGGATCTACATAAATGGATGAATGAAATATTTTGAGTCATTTTGCTTTAATTTGGAGTAGCTTCACCTTTCAGTTGCAACACTTTAGTATAGTTTCTAATGAAACTAAGACCATTTGGCTGAAGAGGCTTTCTCATTCAGACTGTTGGGTAATAACAGTGAATGAAAAAAAGTGAAAGGAAAGTGTCAGCTGCTCAGTCGTGTCAGAATCTTTGCAACACTATGGAGTGTAGCCCACCGGTTTCCTCTGCCCATGGGCTTCTCCGGACAAGAACCCTGGAGCAGGTAGCCATTTCTTCCAACAGGGGATCTTCCTGATCCCGGGATCGAACCCGAGTCTCCCAGATTGCAGGCAGATTCTTTACCATCTGAGCCACCAAGGAAGCCCCAACAGCAAATGAAACCCAATCGAGTTGACCAATTTCACGGCCCCTCTTGTCAGTACTGTCCAATGATGCCTAAAATGAGTGTTATGTGCACAACTTTCCTCTCAAAACACAGTTAGTTCAGCTGGGCTTCAGTTTTAAAAGCCTCTGAAAGGCTTATTTGCTCTACACAAGGAGAGAATGAAGGCACGTTGGTGCTGAGTGACAGTGTCATCCACGCCTCTGTGTGCGGAGTCAATGTATGGTCTTTATTGACAAAGAAAGAAAACCAGTATTTGTAGAGCATGTGCCAAGCATTGGTTACTGGGTTAGTGACCTTCATTTCAACAACAAACCCATGAGGTGGTTATTTTCACTCTCAGGCCAAACAGAAGGACAGGGGCTGGCATAGATGGCTCACGCAGTGTTCCTGGGCTCCTAGCGACAGGATGCAGATTCGGGGCTGCCTGACTCCAAGGACTGGGCTTTCTCTCCCTCACCACACTACCTCTTGAGAAAGTAAGATGTAGCAACTCTGGTAATTATTATGTGTTAGTTGCTGAGTCGTGTCCCTCTGTGACCCCATGGACTGTAGCCTGCCATGCTGCTCTGTCCATGGGATGTCCCAGGAGAATACTGGAGTGGGCAGCCATTCTTTTCTCCAGGGAATCTTACCAACCCAGGGATCCAACCTAGGTCTCCTGCACTATAGGTGGATTCTTTACCAGTCTGAGCCACCAGGGAAGCCCAATTATGCCAATTATGATAGGAATGAAAATGTTAAGTAACATGAATGGAAAAAGGACACGTGAAATGAAAGAAATGTGGGAAGTCTGAGGGTCTCTGGGGTGGCCTGTGAGCTGTTATAGATCTGCCTTGTGGAATGGGGCTACTTCAGTGTCTTTCGGAAGAGATCTCAGACATGGATGAAGCTCAAAGCTTTGAAAAAAAAGAGTGTCCTCTTCAAACAGGAGATGTATGATGTAGATTATGGAAATTTGTGTAAGGTAAAAATGGCAGATTTTGCCCTATGATTGGGTTTGCAAAACACACCAATTGTAGGTTCTGGAGTTATCATTACTAGTTCAAGTTTAGCCATTTGACTGTGAGTTTGGGGATTTTAGCTTCCCTGGTGGCTCAGACGGTAAAGCATCTGCCTGCAATGCAGGAGACTCGGGTTTTATCCCTGATTTGGGAAGATCCCCTGGAGAAGGAAATGGCAACCCACTCCAGTATTCTTGCCTGGAAAATCCATGGTTGGAGGAGCCTAATAGGTTGCAGTCCATGGGGTCGCAAAGAGTTGGCCATGACTAAGCGACTTCACTTTCTGGGAGGATTTTGATCTTCAGAAGCCTGTAAGCTTCCTCTGAGTTCCCACTCTGTCATCTACGATACAACCAATGGTGGCCATTTATTCAGTGCTTACTACAGCTGGGTCTCTGCTCTTCATATTTATAAGCTTCCTGATTATTACAACTGTCCTGTGAGGTAGGTATTTTTATTCCTACTAGCACATGTGGATAGTGGAACTTAGAGAAGTGGGAAAATTTGCTTCAGTGTACATAGAAAGTGAAAAACTGTGGTTTGGACTTAAATCCATGCTGATTGGAAGGGTGAGTTCTCAGAGCCACCATGCTCTGCTGCCTTTTTGCATCTGTTTTTTTTTTTTTCCTGATTGTTCACTTCACTGAATTTCCCACTGGGCTTTGAAGCACTTGAGGGCAGAACTGACTCATCTTTGGACACTTGGAAGATAAGTCAGTGTCTGACACATGGTAGGTCCCGAAGAAACACTGGGAAGAAGGAAAGGATGGATGGAGGGAACAAGGGGAGGACTAACTATTAATATTTCATGTCTATCCTAGTCTTTTCCATATGTGAACATAAATTTTCTCTATATATATTTAATGTAAGAGTATCACAATAGTTATACTATTTCTCACTTGTAGTGTATAGTGAGCTTCTTTCTATGTCATTATATAGTCTTCTAAAAATTATTTTGACATTTAAAAAAATAATGTTATTCCCTGTTTCCCTCTTTTCCCACCAGAAAAATAAGTTGCTTATTGGGAAAATTTCAAAATGCATTACCTTTTTAAGACTTCTAGATATGAGTTGGACTTCCCTGGTGGCTCAGAAGGTAAAGAATTTGCCTGCAATGCAGGAGAAACGAGTCCAGTCCCTGGGTTGGGAAGATCCCCTGGAGAAGGGTATGGCTACCCACTCCACTATTCTTGCCTGGAGAATCCCATGGACAGTGGAGCCTGGTGGGCTACAGTCTGTGGGATCGCTAAGGGTCGGAAATGACTGAGCGACTTCACTTTCACTTTTTACTTTCATGCATTGGAGAAGGAAATGGCAACCCACTCCATGTTCTTGCCTGGAGAATCCCAGGGATGGTGGAGCCTGGTGGGCTGCCGCCTATGGGGTCGCACCGAGTCAGATACAACTGAAGTGACTTAGCAGCAGCAGGAGCAGCAGCAGCAGCAGATATGAGTTGGACTTCCCTGGTGGTTCAGAAGGCAAAGAATTTGCCTGCAATGCAGGAGAAACTAGTTCAGTCCCTGGGTTGGGAAGATCCCTTGGAGAAGGGTATGGCTACCCCCTCCAGTATTCTTCCCTGGAGAATCCCATGGACAGTGGAGCCTGGTGGGCTACAGTCCATGGGTTCGAAAACAATCAGACACGGCTGAGCGACTAATACTTTCACTTTCACTGAGATTCTCTCATGGGTTATACAAGCCCCTAGAACTCTATTCAAAATTTAATTTTCACCAAAAAAATTTAGCCATCTTAAAGGTAGGACTAGATATACTTACAAGACCAAAGTTTGGTAAGGTTATTTCCAAACTTAAAAATCTCAGAGCCACACCATTTTATGAAATGAAACAAAAGGCCCCCAAAACAGCACAAAATGAAACTCTCAAGCTCTACATAAATTGCATTGGTACTGCAGATTTTTGTGTTTTAAAAGGAAAAACTAGGTTACCACAAGACACCGTGTATTTAGACAGGAACATGTTAGGCTGGTGTTCTCTGCATGTTGATTGCTGCTTGGATTTACTAGGTTAATCTCTTTCATCCTTGTTTTCAACAACTCAACATTTTTCTATTAAGGCTTAGTGAGGGGCCAGGAATGCATTTAGGGATTTGGATCCTTAGAATTTAATCCCCAGGGTGTGTTGTGTTTGGAGAATTCAGGTAGAGTCTTGTGGATCTTGCCTTGAGTTTGGGCATTTGGTTTCTGCGGTTCTGAACCAGCCTGGACCTCGCTGCCAGTACTGGAGATTGGACGTGTGTGAAGCCATCTTGAGAGAGGGAGTCTCTGCTAAGAGAGACAGTGGCTGGTTCCTATCTGCCCTGTGCAGGTCCTGCCCAGCGTCTTGCTCTGGAAGCAGACCTGGCTCTTCCCATCCTAACCAACCGAACCTGTTCTCATGCTATTTTACCGGAGCTGATGGCAGTTACAACTCCATGGGACCTTTGGCACATGTTGGCTGGGTCACTGGCGTTCTGCGGAGAGGAAGGGGAAGAACAAGACTCTAGCTGACAGGAAAGCAAGTGCAGAAACACAGCTCAGTGTGGCTGGACCCTCAGTCTAGGGAATGCCCCAGATTCATGTGTGACTCTCAGCTCCCAGAGTCACAGGGAGGCCATTATCTACTTGCATCATCTTGCTAAGCCTTGGAATGCCTGTCTGTAAAACAGGCATGAAAAACACACTTTATAGAACAGCTGTGAGAATTAAACAAGAAAGCTTGTGTAAACTGAATAACACAATACCAGTCACGTAACTAAGGTCTTATCAATCACTGAATCAACAAATAGGTATTGAATACTGACTATGGGCCAGTGCGCGGAGGTAAGTCAGCAGATGTGGTTCCTTTCTGTAAGGAGATTATGTTCCATAAACTCAACAATGTGAGTAATGTTTTGCTGCTATTATTATACGGTATGCTGCTGCTGCTGCTGCTGCTAAGTTGCTTCAGTCATGTCCAACTCTGTGCGACCCCATAGGCGGCAGCCCACCAGGCTCCGCTGTCCCTGGGATTCTCCAGGCAAGAACACCAGAGTGGGTTGCCATTTCCTTCTCCAATTATATGGTATGCTTCTGCTAAGTCGCTTCAGTTGTGTCCGACTCTGTGCGACCCCATAGGCGGCAGCCCACCAGGCTCCCCCGTCCCTGGGATTCTCCAGGCAAGAACACTGGAGTGGGTTGCCATTTCCTTCTCCAATTCATGAAAGTGAAAAGTGAAAGTGAAGTCGCTCAGTCGTGTCCAACTCTTAGCGACCCCATGGACTGCAGCCTACCAGGCTCCTCCATCCATGGGATTTTCCAGGCAAGAGTACTGGAGTGGGGTGCCATTGCCTTCTCTGATTATATGGTATATTAGCTATCTATTTCTATATAACAATTCATCTCAAAATACAGACACTTAAACAGCAATCTTTATTTTCTTCATTCTATGGGTCAAGAATTGGGGGTAGATTAGTTAGGTGGTTCTGGTTGGTGCTACAGGGATGAGAGGGCTTCCCTGGTGGCTCAGTGGTAAAGAATCCACCTGCAATTCAGGAGTCACAGGAGATTCAGGTTTGATCCCTGGGTTGGGAATATCCCCTGGAGGAGGTCATGGCAACCCACTCCAATATCCCTGCCCGGAGAATCCCATAGACAGAAGCGCTTGCTGGGCTACAGTCCGTAAGGTCACAAAGAGTTAACACAACTGAAGCAACTTAGTACACACAGGGATCGGAAAGCTTGACTAGTCCTGGAGAATTCAATTCCAAGATGGCGCAGTCACATGGCTGTTGGCAGGAAGCCTCCATCCCCTACACATGGGCCTTTTCACAGGGTCTGATGGATCATCACAACATGGCAGCTGGCTTCCCCCAGAGTGAGTATTCCAAGAAAGAGAGGAAGGAAAAAGCTGTCATATCTTTTATGACCTATTTTTCAGGAGATACAGTCTGCCACCATATTCTATTTGTAAAATGAGTCAAGAAGTCTAGCCCACACTCAAGATTAGGTCCCACCTTTTGGAAGGAGGAATTTGGAAGTACCTGTGGACATATTTGAAAGATACATATTACCATGTGTAAAACAGATAACTAGTGGGAAGCAGCTGTATAGCACAAGGAACCCAGCTTGGTGCTCTGTGATGACCTAGAGAGGTGGGATGGGAGGTGGGTGGGAGGCTCAAGAGGGAAGGCTGATTCATGTTGTTGTATGGCAGAAACAAACACAACATTGTAAATAATTGTCCTCCAATTATTAATAAAAGGAAGTTTTAAAGAAAATCACCCCATAAAGTACAGGAAAGAGATCAGAGAAGAGAGTGGAGACATTGCTAGAGGTCAGCTCAAAAGGGTCCAGGATGGCTGTTTCCAACTGGAAGCAACAAAGAGTATCTTGCCATTTTGGTAGGAAATAATATGCTTCCCTGGTCTCTCAGGTGGTAAAGCGTCTGCCTGCAATGCAGGAGACCTGGGTTTGATCCCTGGGTCAGGAAGATCCTGTTTCCAGGAAATGGCAACCCACTCCAGTACTCTTGCCTGAAAAATTCCAGGGATGCCTGGTAGGCTATAGTCCATGGGGTCGCAAAGAGTTGGACACAACTGAGCAACTTCACTTATTCACTGGGGAGTGGAGTTTCCCAGATGCCCAGCAAGGAACCAGCTACTAACGAATTAATATGTGAACATCAGATATATGAACAGAGCATATTGAGATCATGGAATGGCCTCACCTGAGTTCTCTGTGCTGTTCAAAGTCCAAAAGAAGGAAAGACCTGTTTTCTAGAATGTTCCTGCTTTTCCTTACATTTCTGCAAAGAGACCTGTTAGGAGAGCCTTGTCCCTTCTGAAGTTCAGAGAACTGGACTTAAGACTCTTTCACTTTTTTATCTATACAGAAACCTTTGCAGGTTTGAAAACTTCTTAATATTCATAAAGCCAGAACAGTATGTTCAGTCATCATAAGGAAGCACAGAATTTCTGATTTTACTAGAAACAGCTGAAAACCATAGATACTCATGTCCTTTCTCTTATGACACAGTTTTATCTCTGAGCTGATGAACACATGCTCACTTCAATAACAGGAGTGAAACCAACCTTTGCCTCATTTATTTCTTCTAAGAACCCTGAGCACTGAAGAACTGATGCTTTTGAAATACAGTGGTGGAGAAGACTCTTGAGAATCCCTTGGACAGGAAGAAGATCAAACCAGTGAATCCTAAAGGAAATCAACTCTGAATATTCACTATAAGGACTAATGCTGAAACTCCAATACTTTGGCCATACGATGTGAAGAGTCATTGGAAAAAAACTCGAATCTGGGAAAAGATTGAGGGCAGGAGGAGAAGGGGGCAAGAGAGGATGAGATGACTGGATGGCATCACTGACTCAATGGACATGAGTTTTAACAAACTCTGGGAGATAGTGAAGGATAGTGAAGGATGGCTTGCTGCAGTCTGTAGGGTTGTAAGAGTTGGACATGACTGAGCGACTTAACAACAACAAACTCTTGCATAACTCAAAGGGCCTGGGATCCTTTAACAGAGAGAGAACATTCCCCACACATCATTCAAAGCAACTGATAATGCCAGAAATCAGTAGTTACCCATTGCTGAATTTGATTCCTATGCATGTTTAGTTTTACTAACCCACCATCCTGGGTGAGTAGGCACTTTAAAATCTGTTGGTTTGTAGACAAAGCAAATAAAACTCATCTGTTTATCATATAACTGTTTTGAGAATGAGAATTGCTATAAGATTTCCATTGGCAAAGTGTTTTAGAAGCCAGGTTGGGCCCTCTGTGGCTTTTCATGGACTATTTGTTGCCACAGACAGTTCACCTTATGATGAGCTGGGCCAATACTCTCAAGAAGAAAAAGCATGAACACCATCCCCTTCTTACTTCTGTTTCCTCCCCCTCTCCATAAGGTGGGTGTTTACTTGACCTCATTTCCACTGGCTAAATAAGGAAGAGAATTTATACCTAATTTAGTAGCTCAATGAGGTTCCATTGCTCTTTGGAGAAAGACAAAATTCCTCTTTTTCATCCACGGAACTCTGCCTATCCTGCCCTGTCTCCCTCTCCAGTTGTGCTAGATCCCATTCTTACCCTTGATCTCTCTGTTTTAATCACATTGGCTTTCTCTTAGTCCCTCATGGTTCCTACCATCTTCTTCCACAGGACCTTTGCACACACTGTTCCCTCTGCCCATAATGATCTTCAACTCTCAGTTCTCCAGGCACATCAAGGAAGCATTTCCCAAGCTCCCTGGCTAGGTCAAATCCCTCTTTAAAGGCTCTGCAAGTGCTATGTAATTCTTTCTAGTCTTGGGTTTGCTGCTATTCTAACACATGTTGGTTTGTCCAATGAATTTCTTTCTATTCATCTTCCTTGGTAGATGAAAGTTTTGGGCTATACCCTACATGCCTACAAGGGCTGTGCTTGCCCAACTTCAAGACAGAAGAGAGAGCCCAGAGTCAGCAACAGAGATATCAGTGATTTAACTGATGCGTAAGCTTACACCTCTGAAGCAGAGTCCTGTAGTGGCACCCCACTGTGCAGTGGATGGCGGGCAGGATATAGTGGCAGTCTTTGCTCCCAGAGGGGAAGGGGAGGTTACCAGTTGTAGGGGAATTGACGTCGCGTGGGCTATTATTCACCAGGGAAATCAGTAGAGGGACACGCCCCTCACTGCTCCTTTGATAAGAACATCACTGACTGGGGCTTGGGGCAAGTATGAAGGAAGGTCAGTCAGGTGAGTAGGGTAGAAGTGGAGCAGGCTCTGGTCAAGCAGGGGATATGCAGAGAGCAAGAGAGCAGTCATCTTGAGTGGCCTGATCATACAGAAGATTAGACTGTATCTGTTTTTAATCACCTTGGCACCTAAGTTCTTGGCACAGTGTCCGGGATGTCATAGGGGCTGACTCACTATTCACTGAAGGCACCAGGGTTTGACCTCTTCCATCATTGTTTTCTAACTGTGAATTTTGGCATATTACTTAACTCTGTCCTCTTCAAATGGAGTTGGTAATATATACTGATCTCTTGAGGCTGTCATAAACGTTAAATGAAGTAATTAATGTAAAAATACTTAACACTTAATACTGAACATATACCAGGCACATACCAGAAGATAAATGGTGGAATATTCATGTTATTCTTCAACCATCACATATATCCTCAAAAGAAGAAAACAGATTTCTTAAAAGTCCATATTGATCACAGTGCAGGAAGAGCTTGAAGATGGTCTGCCTGTCTCCATCCCCAGAGAGGGTTCCAGCAGGCTCCCTAATGTGTGTGTTAAATTTGATGCCTGCCCCACAGGCCAGCACTTTAATATTAGCAAATGAGCCCTTTTCACTTTAAATCTGGAGCTTTTATGTGAATATGTGGTAATTGTTTCAGTTGTGTCTGACTCTTTGTGACCTCATGGACACCCAGGGTCCCACCAGGCTCCTCTGTCATGGGATTCTCCAGGCAAGAATATTGGAGCGGGTTGCCATGCCCTCCTCCAGGGGATCTTCCCTACCCAGGGATCAAACCTGCATCTCCTGCATTGACAGGTGGGTTCTTTACCACCAGCGTCACCTGGGAAGCCCTTATATGTATCTGGCACCCTCATTTTCGTGGTTGTCACCCAAGGGATGCCTCTTGATCACCTGGCTCTGGAGGCCAGATGAGTGTGTGTTCTTGGTCCTGTGTGGGTGTAATATTTAGGGTCACCCAGAAAGAAGCTCAAGGGCTTCCCAGGAAGTGCAGTGGTAAAGGATCTGCCTGTTAATGCAGGAGACACAAGAGATGTGGGTTCAATCCCTGGGTCGGGAAGATCCCCTGGAATAGGAACTGGCAACCTGCTCCAATATTCTTGCCTGGAGAATTCCATGGACAGAGAAGCCTGGTGGGCTACAGTCCATAGGGTTGCTAAGAGTTGAATGTGACTGAGTGACTGAGCATGCACGAATGCACAGAAGCAGCTCACACCCCTGTACACTATCCTGAATTTTGTGACTGCTACCAGGGACACCTCTATATCACCTTGCTCTTGTGGCCAGGGGGGCTTATGCTCATGGATCCCAGAGGACATAAGCAATGGAGAATGAGTTCTTAAATAGTCACCACCCGCAGGGCACAGCAAGAGGCAACAGACCCAGAGGCCTGGTCTGTCTGTGAAGGAGGCTTATTAACTAATCATTATGACTGTGGCCTGAGGGGCAGGTTTCTAATTAAACACACATCCAAGAATCTAGGCACTGACTGTAATCCTTTCCAGAAGACTTGGAGGATGGGTACTATCTTTACAGTCACTCTCCTGGGGGGGAGCTTTATGTGCATCTGGCCCCATGGTTTTTATGTCTGGGCCCCAGGTTTTGTGACTGATGCCCTGGGGATATCCCTTGATCACCTAGCTCTGGTGGCCAGGGAGGCTCGCGTTCCTGATTCCTGTGAGACTGTGGCAGTTGGAGAGACGGTTCTTGGGAGGCTACCACCCCCAGAGCACCGCACGGACAGTGTACTGAGGCACAGCCCAGGCTCCTGGTCTTTCTGTGAAGGGGCCTCTTTGCCTGTCCTAGCGCTCTGGGCTGGGCTTCACATCTGGCACATGTCTAGCAGATTATGGAGTTTCTCTCAAGGAATGCAGGCTGTGGATGCCATCTCGGTGTTCTCCCTCTGTCTTGATCCAGCTCACCGGCATCTTCCAGAAAGGAGCATATACACTAGTCTGGAGCCCTGATATTTGTGACTTCTGCCCAGGGAACAGCTCCAGATTGCCTGGCTCTGGTGGCCCATGGGGCTTATGCTTGTGGTCTCACAGATCTGTATATAACTGCATACTTTTAAAAACTGCTGCCTGAAAGCCTGGCTTCTAGCACCTGAATCTAGAGGTTGAGATCCACCCCTTTGGGATACTGGCAGGTTTTGGCACATTTTCAACTACTGGAAGCTACTGGAAGTATAATAGTCTGCTTGGACAAGCACACAGGTTTGAGAAACAAAGAGCTGGGGCAGCGTTGAATAGCAAGGTTCATCTCCTATACAAGATCAGTCCTTCAAGACTAGAGGAGATGATTGTTTTATATACTGTGAAGAAATCAACACAGAGAGTCAAGCAAAATGAAGAACCAGGGAGGCACGTCCTGAATGAAAGAATAAGAAATGGAGATAACTAATTTACCTGATGAAGAGTTTAAGAAATAGTCATAAAGATTCTCACTGAACTGTAGAGAAAAATGAATGAGCACAGTGAGGACTTCAGCAGAGAATGGAAGTATACCAAATAGAAATCACAAGCTGAATAATACAGTAACTGAGTTGAAAAATACACTAGGAAGTTTCAACAACAGACTAGATGAAGCAGATCTTCTGTCACTTGAAGACAAGGCAGTGGAACTCACCCAATCAAAGTGGCAAAAAGAAAGAAAAATGAAAACAAGTGAAGATAGCGTAAGGGCTGTGTGTGTGTGTGTGTGTGTGTGTGTGTTAGTTGCTTAGTTGTGTCCGACTCTTTGTGACCCCATGGATTGTAGCCCGCCAGGCTCCTCTGTCCATGGGATTCTCTAGGCAAGAATACTGGAGCGGGTTGCCAGTTCCTTCTCCAGGGAAGGGAATTATGAGAGAACATCAAATAAACTAACATTTGCACTTTATGACTCCAAGAAGAAGAAAGAGAAAGAGGCAGAAATCTAATAATGGCTGAAAACTTCCCTAACCTGGGATAGGAAACAAACACTTAGATCTATGGAGCCCAGAGAGTTCCGAAAATTATAAATTCAAAGGCACCCACAGGAAGGCACATAGCCAAATGTCAAAAGTTAAAAACAAGGAGAAAATTGTAAAAGCATCAAGAGAAAAGCAACTTGCTCTGTACAAGGTTACCCCCATAAGACAATCAGGAGACTTTTTAAGCAGGAGCTTTCAGGCCAGAACAATATGCTCAAAATATGTGTGGATAGGCTACTGGTGGCTCAGTGGTAAAGAATCTGCCTGACAATGCAGGAGACATGGTTTGATCCCTGGTCTGAGATGATCCCACATGCTGCAGTACAACTGAACTTGTACACCACCACTACTGAGCCTGGGCTCCAGGGCCTAGGAGCTGCAGCCACGGAAGCTGGCACACCCAGAGTCCATGCTCTGCAACAAGAGAAAGTACCACTGTGAGAAACCCAAGCCCTGCAAGTAGAGTAGCCCCCACTCACTGCAACTAGAGAAAAGCCCACACAGCAGCAAAGACCCACCACAGCCAAAAGTTGCCAAATAAAAATTGTTTAAAAATACCTTAAGACAAATGAAAATGGAAATGTAACATACCAAAATTTATGTAATGCAGCAAAAATTTTCTGAGAGGGAGGTTCATAATGATAAGTGCCTACTTCAAGAAACAAGAAAAATTTCTAATGAACGACCTAACTTTACACTTTAAGGACTAGAAAAATAAAAACAAATGAAGCCCAAAGTTAGTAGGTGGAAGGAGATAGCAAATGTACAGTAGAAATAAATAAAATAGAGGAAAAAAACCAAAGCAAAACAAAAATCCAGAAAGATCAATGAAATTAAGAGCTGGTTCTCTAAAACAACAAAACTGATGAAACTTTAGACACACTGAAAAAGTAAAGGAAGAGGATTAGAAGCAAATAACATCAGAAATGGAAGAGAAGATATTACAGTTGATGCCAGAGAAATACAAAAGATCATGAGACTCCTGTGAATAGTTATATGCCAATAAATTGGACAACTCAGAAGAATTAGATAAATTCCTAGATGCATACAGTCCACCAAAACTGAATAACAATAAAATAGAAAATCTAAACAAACCAACTACTTGTAAGAAGATTCAATCAGTAATCAAAAACTTCCCAACAAACCAAAGTCCAGGACCAGATTGCTTCACTGGTGAATTCTATTAAACATTCAAGGAAGAATTGTTACCAATTCTTCTCAAACTAGAAACTCTCCAAAACTCAAACTCTTCAAAAAGAAAAGGTAGAAACTATTCTAAACTCATTTAATGAGGGCAGCATCAGAATGCAGTGAAAGTCGCTCAGTCAAGTCTGACTTTTTGCGACCCCATGGTCTATACAGTCCATGGAATTCTCCAGCCTCTCATGCAAAAACCAGACAAAGATGCCACAAGAAAAGAATATTACAGGCCAATATCTCTAAAACAATCTTGCAAAAATCTTTAACAAAATATTAGCATACCAAATCCAACAATGGCTCCTATACCATGATTAAATGGAGTTTATTCCACAGATGTAAGGATGGTTCAATATCTGCAAATCAGTCAATGTGATACACCACATTAAAAAGTAAAACATTAAATAAAAGTATTAAAACTAATAAACACTTGCAATAAAATTGCAGAGTACAAAATCAATATGTAAAAATCTGTTGTGTTTCTCTATACTAACAAGAAACTATCAAAAAGAAAAATTAAGTAAGCAATCTGGTTTATAATTGCATCAAAAATAATAAAATACCTAGGAATAAATTTAACTAAGGAAGTGAAAGGCATGCATAATGAAAATGATAAGACATTAATGAAATAAATTGAAGATACAAATAAATGGAAAGATAGTCTGTGTTCATAGACTGGAAGAATTAACACTTAACATTTAAGAATTAACTGGAAGAATTAACACTTAACATTAACTGGAAGAATTAACATTTAACGTATGGAATTAAAATGTCCATATGTTCCAAAACAATACACATATTCGATGCAATCCCTACCAAAATTCCAATGGCATTTTTTCATGGGAATAGAACAAACAATCCTAAAATTTGTATGGAGCCACAAAAGACCACAAATAGCCAAAGCAATCTCAGGAAAGAATAAAGTTAAAGACATCATGCTCCCTGATTTCAAACTACATTACAAAGCTGTAGCCTGACATAAAAACAGGCACATAGATCAAAGGAATAAAATGGAGAACCCCCAAAATAAACCCATGTATATATAGCCAACTAATTTATGATGAAGAAAGCAAAAGTATACAATGAAGAAAGGACAGTCTCTTTAATAAATGAATAAATGGTGTTGAGTAAACTGGATAGCCATATGCAAAAAAAAAAAAAAAAGAAACCACTATCTTACACCATAACAAAACTTCAAGCAAAGTGTATTAAAGACTTAGTGATCATTTTTTTAATCCAACACCAAAAAAAAAAAAAGCAAAAATGAACCAATGGGACTTTGTTGTTGTTCAGTTACTAAGCCACATCTGACTCTTTGTGATCCGTGGACTGCAGCACGCCAGGGTTCCCTGTTCTTCACCATCTCCCAGAGTTGGCTCAAATTCATGTCCATTGTGTAAGTGGTGCTATCTAAACATCTCATGCTCTGTCACCCTTTTCTCATTTTGCCGTCACTCTTTCCCAGCATCTTTTGCAGTGAATTGGCTCCTTGTATCAGGTGGCCAAAGTATTGGAGCTTCAGCATTAGTCCTTCCAATGAATATTCAGGGTTGATTTCCTTTAGAATTGACTGGTTTGATCTCCTTGCTGTCCAAGAGACTCCTGAGAGTCTTTCTCTAGCCCCACAGTTGGAAAGGATCAGTTCTTCGGTGCTCAGCCTTCTTTCTGGCCCAGCTCTCACATCATTACATGACTACTGGAAAAACCAGAGCTTTGACTAGATGGACCTTTGTTAGCAAGGTGACGCCTTTCCTTTCTAATACACTGTCTAGGTTTGTCGTAGCTTTCCTTCCAAGGAGCAAGTGTCTTTTAATTTCATGGCTGCAGTCACTGTCCTCAGTGATTTTGGAGCTGAAGAAAATAAAATCTGTCACTGCTTCCACTATTGCCCCTTCTTTTTGCCATAAAGTGAAGTGAAGTGGGACTACATCGAACTAAAATCTTGTGCACAGCTCAGGAAACCATAATCAAAATGAAAAGGCAGCCTTCTGATTGAGAGAAAATATTTGTAAGTCAGATATCTGATGAGGGGCTAATATACAAATTATATAAAGAACTCATAAAACTCAATAGCAAAATAAACAAACAAACAAAACACCCTAGTTAGGAAATGGGCAGAAGATCTGAATGGATATTTTTCCAGGGAAGATATATAGATGGCCGACAGGTACGAGCAAAGGTGTTCAGCATCGTTAATCATCAGGGAAAAGCAAATCAAAAACACAAAGAGATATCACCAAATACCTGTTAAAATGGCTGTCATCAAAAGGACAAGAAATAAGTGTCGGCAAAGATGTGGAAAAAAGGAAACCTCTGTGTTCCGTCGGTGGAAATGTAAATTTGTGCAGCCACTATGGAAAATAGTATGGATGTTCCCGAAGAAAAATTGAAAATAGAACTTCCATATGATCTAGCAATTCCACTCCTGAGTACTTATCTGAAAAAAAAAAAAAAAAAAAACCCAAACACTAATTTGAAAAGATACATGCACCCCCATCTCATTGCCACATGACTTAGAAAAGACAAGATGTGGAAACAACCAAGATGTCCACTGATGGATGAATGGATAAAACTGGTACATATGCACAATGAAATGTTATTCAGTCATAAAAATGGATGAAAGCTAGCCATCTATAACAAAATGGTTGGACCTCAAGGGTCCAACCCATTATGCTGAGTGAAATAAACCAGAGAAAGACAAACACTGTACCACCTTTCACAAGCAAGATCTAAAACAAAAACCCCAAACAGAAACAAAACAAACAAGCCCAGAGCTACAGAGGACTGGCTGTTGGTTGTCAAGAGTAGGGTGTGGTGGAGGGTGGGGGAAGAGGGTTAACCGATGTATGTTTAGTTTGCTGCTGCTAAGTCACTTCAGTCGTGTCCGACTCTGTGACCCCATAGACGGCAGCCCACCAGGCTCCACTGTCCCCGGGATTCTCCAGGAAAGAACACTGGAGTGGGTTGCCGTTTCCTTCTCCAATGTGTGAAAGTGAAAAGTGAAAGGGAAGTCGCTCAGTCGTGTCCGACTCTCAGCGACCCCATGGACTGCAGCCTAACAGGCTTCTCTGTCCATGGGATTTTCCAGGCAAAAGTGCTGGAGTGGGGTGCCATCGCCTTCTCCTATGTTTAGTTTAAATAAATAGAAAAAAAAAAAAAAAAAGATCAAGAGGGCTGCCATTAATTAATTCTGTGAGATTCCCTAACGTGTACGGCAGGCCAAATTTCCTATGGGCTTTGTTCTCACTATTGTTTAGAAGTCAAGAATTAAGTTAAACTGAAGAAGTCTAACTTGTTTTTGGTCATCATATTGTATTATCACTGGTATAAAATAACATAAAATGTTAAGAAAAGTCAAGCACAGTTGGAGTTTCCATAACTTATTTCTTCAAGTTATACCTGGGGAAAAAGTAAACAAAAGAGGCAGAGTGTTTCTTCTATTATTACAAAGTCTCCTTAATTTGGAATTCATTTCCTGAGCACCTCTGGGAGATGGTTTGGAACGTAGCTTGATCTGTTTCTTCTCCAATCAGTTGCAGCTATTAATGACTCCATAACATCAAGGTGTTTAGACCAAAGAAATGTTAATATGACTTTTAATACAGTCTAGACTAATGCTTTTCCATTTTACAGATGAGGAAATGGAGAAAGAGAAGGGTTTAGTTTCTTGCCCAAGCTCAGTGGTTAATGAAAGTTCATTCTTAATTTCGGCAATGAGGACATTACTTTCTTAAGCCCAAAATTCACTTATAAGTGAATAAATTAAGAAGCTAGTAACCTTTTTTTTTTTTTTTTTAATTTCTTGTTTTAGGCTTTTCCTTCTTATCAGAGCCTCCTCCCTCATTTTTTCCCGAGGCCCTCTCTTCCCTCATATTTGCACCTGAACAAATGATGTACTGTGAACACTCCATCCAAAGCACTCAATTTAGATCTTGGCTGAGGATGGGATTCCACTGTTTGTGTTTCATCTCATGTTCACAGAAGCCCCGCCCTAGCAGAGGAGAGACAAAAATGGTATCTCCCTGGATGGATGGTGTCTAGCTCTCATCAGACAGGCTGCATCCTGGGCCTGAGGACATAAGAGGAGCTCCAAAGCCCACTCACTGGTGGAGAGTGCTGACCTCACCCTATACATTTAAATGGGACTCACTCATTCACACAGCACATAACTCGAGGCCAGTGTAGACAGGCTACAGACATTCCAGTTTTGACATCACACTGCCTGGGACCACTTCACTCCCATTCAGATCCATGGTTTTGTCTACTGTTTTCTGAAACTTTCATTATTCTTTGGACTTGCTAACTGAGTTTGGTATCCTCAGATTGGTCCTCAGCTCTGAAGATGGTAATGATGATAAAATAATAATTCATATTTATCACATACCTATCATGTGCCAAACCATTATATTGGATTATACTGTTTGCAATCTATAATAATCCTTTATGATACTCAGTTTGCAGACAAGGAAACTAAAAGTCATAGGTATGAAATAATCTCAAGGCCACACAATTTATAAGAGACCATGTTGAAATTTGTACTTAGACCTTCCTGCACCTAAGCTTTGGCCTTCCTACCAGATCACATTCTTTCTCTCAGGACCTTGTATTAGGCACATCGTTGCTCTTGTTCTCTTCTAGGTTTCCTTGAGAAAGTAATTTCTTTTAGCTTCTACTCTCTATCAAAAGACAAACCCTAGATATTGTCCTCACTGAGACCATGCCAGTTGCTAGTAAAACAAGGTTATAGAAATCTCCTTAATTCTGCCAGATATTGATAATACTGTTTCACTATTAAGAAGACATAGCAAGAATACACAGAAGAACTGTACAAAAAAGATCTTCATGACCAAGATAATCATGATGGTGTGATCACTCACCTAGAGCCAGACATCCTGGAATGTGAAGTCAAGTGGGTCTTAGAAAGCATCACTATGAACAAAGCTAGTGGAGGTGATGGAATTCCAGTGGAGCTATTTCAAATCCTGAAAGATGATGCTGTGAAAGTGCTATACTCAATATGCCAGCAAATTTGGAAAACTCAGCAGTTGCCACAGGACAAGAAAAGGTCAGTTTTCATTCCAATCCCAAAGAAAGGCAATGCCAAAGAAAGCTCAAACTACCGCACAATTGCACTCATCTCACACACTAGTAAAGTAATGCTCAAAATTCTCCACGCCAGGCTTCAGCAATACATGAACTGTGAACTTCCAGATGTTCAAGCTGGTTTGAGAAAAGGCAGAGGAACCAGAGACCAAATTGCCAACATCCGCTGGATCATGGAAAAAGCATTGACTATGCCAAAGCCTTTGACTGTGTGGATCACAATAAACTGTGGAAAACTCTGAAAGAGATGGGAATATCAGACCACCTGACCTGCCTCTTGAGAAATTTGTATGCAGGTCAGGAAGCAACAGTAAGACCTGGACATGGAACAACAGACTGGTTCCAAATAGGAAAAGGAGTATGTCAAGGCTGTATATAGTCACCCTGCTTATTTAACTTATATGCAGAGTACATCGTGAGAAACGCTGGGCTGGAAGAGGCACAAGCTGGAATCAAGATTGCTGGGAGAAATATCAATAACCTCAGATGGACAGGGAGGCCTGGTGTGCTGCGATTCATGGGGTCGCAAAGAGTCGGACATGACTGAGTGACTGAACTGAACTCAACTGATTGAGTCTAAGTTCTTCCATACCTGCTGATTATGGGCAAATGATAGAATAAGGTAAGATGTAGGAGGAAGGAGCTGCTAGGAAAGCGATACAGCAGGACTGCAGGGCATGGGAAGGATAGAGAGACAAAAGTGTATTCAGCAGCCCGTCAAAGGGGCTTCCCAGGTAGCGCTAGTGGTAAAGAACCCACCTGTCAATGCAGGAAATGTAAGAGACGTAGGTTTGATCCCTGAATCTGGAAGAACCCCTGGAGGAGGGCATGTCAACCCACTCCAGTGTTTTTGCCTGGAGAATCCCACAGACAGAGGAACGTGGTAGGCTACAGTCCATAAGGTTGCAAAGAGCTGGACATGACTGAAGCAACTTAGCAGCAGCAGCAGCCCATCAAAGACTTTTTTCATGGCACAATAACCCATTAAACTGTGAGACCCATTTGTAATGGGGCCTCGTCCAAGGGTGCATTTATTTAATCTTAGTCCCTCTTCTACCCCACCGCCACAAGGCCCCCTTGGGCATCCTAGCATGGAGGATGTACAGTTTTATTTCATAATTGACTGGTCCCAGAAGGCCTGAATGCTTCCTCAGGAACCAGACCATTGAAGGAGGCATAAAGACTAAAAAGTTTGTGGTTATTTTAATGACTCTACTGAATGGACTGACCAAGATGCTGGAGACCTTTGGTGGTGGCACTTAAAGCAATAAATCACATGCAATTTCAAAGATAATGTTAGATTTCAGCATCTTTAGCTTAGAGCCATTTTCACCAAGCACAATCCAATGGTGGTCTCAAAATAGCTGTTGTCTTTTAATGCCTCCATGTGGGTACCAGCCACATCTTTTCCAAGCCATGAGGCACTCTCAATCTTTCTCTGTTTCTCTCTCTCATACACACAAACACAAAATATTGGCTGTTTTCATCTTAGATAACGTCTTCCTCCGACACAGAAATGAGACCAAGATGATCTCTGTGTTTTGACCTGGTTACATTGATAAGCCGTGTAGCAAGAATGGGCTTCCCAGGTAAAGAACTACTACTGGTTAAGAACCTGCCTGCCAATGCAGGAGACAGAAGGGATGTGGGTTCGATCCCTGGGTTGGGAAGATTCCCTGGAGGAAGGCATGGCAACCTACTCCAGTAACCTTGCCTGGAGAATCCCAAGGACAGAGGAGTCTGATGAGCTACAGCCCATGGGGTCACTAAGAGTTGGACACAACTCAAGTGACTTAGCACGCATGCAAGTAGCAAAGATGACTCAACGTTGACCCACTACTCCCTAGGAGCATCCTGTCAAGCCAAAGCAGATGACTGCAATGGACCCTTTTGATCCTTGACCACTATGAAGTCAGTTTAGACCACTGCAGTATGTTTGTGGAAAGGAAATGGAAGCCTCTTTTGACCTGGACAAGGCCTGCAATAGCCTTCATTCCCCTCTGGCCATAAAGAAGCCCACGTTGTGTCTGTTCTGAATTAGCAGCATGTGGAGGAAGTGATTCTGATGGTGATGTTGCCTTAGATTGCTAGCATAATTGCTGCTTTCCAATAGGCTTTTATAATTGCTGCTTTTCAATAGGCTTTTAGGGACATGAGGCTCATACCAACAGCGAAAGCCAGAGTTACTGCTCAGATGTGGTCTTTCTATTGCTTGTTGACTTTATTTCTTTCCCATAATAAGAACAAAATTGTACAAGCAATCCACATTTGGGTGGATTTCATCACGTAGTCCTTGACTTTTATTTAATAATGACTAAAAAAAATCTGTAAGCTTGCTTTCTCTGAAGTTAAAATCTTGTCAGCTATATATTATTTTTTAACTTAAAATATATATATATATACATATATTCTTGATGTGCAGTTTTCCAGCCTCATTTCCTGCTTGCTTTCACCTTTCATTCATTGGCAACCCTAGATTGTTTTATTATCTCTCCTCTGTGTGATACCCTTTCCCCATTTTATGAATCTGGACACATTTTCTCAACTCTCTCCTGACTCTCCCTGTGAATTATTTCACCAGGAAAAGCCTAATGTTCCTTCAAAACCCAATTAGGCACAAAGAGAGCTGTGGCAGTGACAAAGGGAACTCTCAGTTTCAACAACAGGTAGAAACCACAGGAGGAAAGATTCTCAACTAACTTCTCAGCTGTCTCTTCGTTTATGCCTGCTGCCGAAATAAGAGCTCCACGAATATTTAACTTATAAAAATTAAAAAATTCAGACACTAGCTTCTTTGAGAAGCTCTGGGTCTCTTTCAAATGCCAGAAAGTGAAAGCATTAGTTGCTCAGTTGCTTCCCACCCTCTGCGGCCCACCAGGCTCCTCTGTCCGTGGGATTTCCCAGGCAAGAATACTGCAGTGCCTTGCTATTTCCTAGCATACACAAATGTGGACTCAAGAAAGCTTAATATTGAAAGAGTGTGGGCTACCATATAGAGAGTGTTATGGCCACCATGGCATGTAGGGTTTTTGTAAACAAGGAAAGAACCTTAGTTCTCAGTCTGAAGAGATTTGGGGCAAGGGCACTGAGAAAACCTAATGGGGCTAGAGGGAGCATTTGTAAACCACTGTATTCTGAATTCCCCAGTTCCTTGCCCACCTGGTTTCTAACATATGCTAATATGTATACCATATAGTCCACAGCTGCTTCTACAGCCCAGACCTTGGCTTCTAGCAGTTGGAGGGGTAATTGTGTCCCACACTTAAACTGAGTGATAAACACACTGCCAGAGGCCATTCTGGGGACAGTCTTCCATATCTGCAGAAAGCATAAAACTAAACCAAATAAATATAAACAGAATCATCCTGGGTGGCCCCGAGGCTGACCTCTGCACAGCGCTAACATCCAAAGGACGTAAAGTTGGGCTTAAAAGAGCCTTGAAAACGAATGCGAGTATTTGGAGATCTTCTGAGGAGGCAGAGATGAGGGAAAAGATCACAGAATGCACTGAATCATAATATTCTTAAACCTCAAAACCTTACCAAATTCAACCCATTAGTAAAATGAATTCCTCCGAATGCATGTACTTGTTTACTGCTACTGCTAAGTCGCTTCAGTCGTGTCCGACTCTGTGCGACCCCATAGACGGCAGCCCACCAGGCTCCCCCGTCCCTGGGGTTCTCCAGGCAAGAACACTGGAGTGGGTTGCCATACAGCTCCTTAAATAACCTGCATATCCAGACCGGAAACAAGTATCTAACCAACAAGAGGGAGAAAATTTAAGGAGTGATGCTGGCCTCGGTATTTGGGTGGCTGTACACCACAAGATTGGCATTTCCAGAGCAGTCTGTTGGCTACCCTGTGTGATGCAGGATGTCTAACAAGCGTATTTTATATTCACGTCATTGTGATCTTATATTAGGGGACTTTAGCTTGGCAAAAGATAGCTTTTAGGAAAAATAGGCCTTTCCGTGTTCGTATCCCCTTCTTCTCACTAAAGAAAGGACTCTATAATAGATTTTTAAAAATATCTTTTCCAATGGCATTAAATTGTACTTCTTAAGAGGGGAAAAAAAAAAGAACAAAGAGCCATGTCTCATTTTGCTCTCTTCGGTACTAAAACTCTGCTTACCTTATCAGTGGCTGTGCAACTGAATGTCATTCAGCTAACAGACTTCTTTTTTCGAATTTTAGATTTGCACATCAGTTTAAGCAAACACACTTATTACCACTGACAATAATGCTTGATGATGAGACCATGTGGTAATGCTTTACATTTTAAAGTTGATTTTTAAAGAAACAATGGCTAAATAGGCATTCTTCTCTATCTTTATGGTATGCCCTTCATAATTTTCAAATGTATCTTTGAAATAAAAATAGATTACTGTCTGTGTTTCAGACATTCAGCGTTATCTTGACATTAAATGGATGACGGGTTCTGTGATACACATTCAGTGAGACAGATGGATGGAACACCCGCCAGAGAAGGTCACCTGGGTTGATGACTGTGGGGGTCAGGTCAGCCTGAACAGTTCCAGCCTAGCCCTAGAGTATGTTGCCAAAATGTGGTGTTGTGAAGCCAGCTGAAAGAAGCCACGGTAGTAACAGAGAAAGGTCGGCAACTAGGATGAACAGGAAGTGCTCATGCTCAGTCAGGTCCAACGCTCTGCAACCCCACAGACTGTAACCTGCCAGGTTCCTCTGTCCATGGGATTTCCCAGGCAAGAATAGTGGAGTGGGTTGCCAGTTATTACTCCAGAACAGGGAAGGGAGGCTGACTACTGAGGTTGGTGCCCAGGAGAGGCAGAGATACACAGGGTGAATGTGAGGTGCATCCAGGGTTAGCAACTCTGAACTTTGTCCAAGAGAGAAGTGATCAGAACTCTTGATTGACATCAGTGTTGCAGTGGTGGATGTGAAGAGCAGAAGGTGGCAACTGTCCCCCTCTACCAATCCACTGTGTGACAGAAACTGTCAATTTGGCACCAACATCTCTTCTCCCCTTCTTGCTAAGTATAAATATCTAAACATTAGTTGAAAACTTGAATGCCAGGAATCAAAGACTACATTTTTCAGACTCCCTTGCAGCTAGGTGCTACTGTGACTGTGTTCTATTAGGATGTGAACAACAATGGAAGTGCCTGAAAACAGTGAAGCCTTGCTCTTCTTCTCTACCTTTCTCTTTGGAATGGTGATGTGATGGCCAGAATGCAGCATCCATCTTAGGCCACACATTGAAATGTTCCACTGACAGCAGAAATATAAGGTGGAACAATGCAGCTCAGGACTGATAAAATTTTCATGAGAAGGAAATATATTACTTTTGTGTTCTTCATGGCCCTGTTATTTTGTTATTTCAGTTGCTTGTAGTCAATGTTATGCAATACAAGTAGAAAGGAAGTAAAGAATGACATTCTCTCTTCTTGGTTTTCATTCTTTCTTCTCAAAGAGTAAAGTTGTAAAAACATCATGGGGAACCCTGGATTGACTTGGAGAGTAAAGGGCTGAGCAAGAAGGAGTTTGCAGACTTATTGGTTATTCCTGACATCTCAATTTGCATTATAACAGCCCATGATATTAAAAGACCATCAGATTCAACAAAAAGATGAACTTAAAAAAATGTTTACTTATTTTTGGCTATGTTGGCTCTTAACTGTGGAATATGTTGTAGTGTACAGGCTTAGCTGCCCTATGGCATGTGGGATCTTAGTTCCCAACCAGGGGTTAACCCTGCATCCTTTGCATGGGAAGGTAGATTCTTAACCAATGGACTGCCAGGAAAGTTTCCAGAAAGGTAAGCTTATCCTGACATATCAAAGGCCACCTCAATCCTTGCATGCACTTCAAAGAACACAGACATTTTTCTCCAGATTTCCTTTGCCTTTCCTCAAATCTACTTTCCAGACACCAATAGCACTCTTCCTGCTTCCAAACTGGGGTGGGGGGGGGTGGTGGGAGGGGTGGGGGGGAGTAGAGTATAGTAGGGTCAGCAGTTGACAAAGTATAGCCCACAAACCAAATCTAACACACCACCTGTTTTTGTATAGCTGGAGACAAGAACAGTTTTTATATTTTTAAATGTTAAAAAAAGCTAAAAAGAAGACTATTTTGTGGCACGTGAAATGATATAAGATTGTATTCTTGAGTCAGTAGTGAAATTTTGCTGGCGTGCAAGCATGCTCATGGGTTTACTTATCTGTTGGTTGTTTTCACAATCCATCAGCAGAGTTGAGAACTCAGGCTAGAGATTGTATGGCCGATAAACTTAGAAGATTTAGTATCTGGCCCTTTATTGAAAAAAATTGCCAACCCCTTGTAGTTGGTAAAAGCAGCAGATTTGGTTTAAATCCTGGCTCTATCGCTGACTAGCTGAGTTGAACTTGGACACACCTTTTAACCTCTCTTATCTTCAGTGTCCTTCTGTGTAGAAGTTGGATAATAATACCTTTTTTGATAGAGTTTAGGGAGAAGAAAGTGAGATAAACACTTAGGAGATTGCTTAGCTTGAAGTATGCACTTAAATATGATGTGTGTGTGCTCAGTCACTCAAGCATGTCCGACTCTTTGTGACCCCATGGATTGCAGCCTCCCAGGCTCCTCTGTCCATGGGATTTCCCAAGTAAGAATACCGGAGGGGGTTGCCATTTCCTCCTTCAGGGGATCTTCCTGACCCAAGAGTCAAACCCACGTCTCTTGTGTCGCCTGCACTGGGAGGCAGATTCTTCACCACTGTACCAGCTGAGAAGCCCTTTAAATATGATAGTTACTATTATCTCAGATCCCCTACTCCTGGAAAGCTGAAGTCTTCTAAGATGACAATCTTTCTCTATGAACACAGGATTTTTTTTTTCCAGATATAAATCTGAGTAGCTAATGTTGATTGCTGATTAAATCAAATGGCACTAGAGTGTAACCCATATACATGTGCCTCCAAGAGTGTTTTTAAATTTCAACAAGGGGGACTTATCTGTCAGTCTAGTGATTAAGGCTTCACCTTCTGATGCAGGGGTGCAGGTTCCATTCCTGCCTGGGGAGCTACGATCCCACAAGCCTTGTGGCCAAAATACCAAAATATAAAGCAGAAGCAATACTGTAACAAATTCAATGAAGACTTTTAAATGGTCTACATAAAAAAAAAAAAAATCTTAAAAAGAATTTCAACAAGAGCTCTTGACCCAAGTAGGTCTCCATTTGATAAACTGTACTGATGATTCCTCTGTTGGGCTGCTGGTTCTTATATATTTCTGGATTATTCTGAAAACTATAACTGCACTGGTCCTCTGGAACATATGTGGAGCTTGCTCGCCTCTTTTGTAGTGCCTAAATAAACTGCTGACATTGTATATTCAGTGAGTGCTTATTAGGCTTCTACTACGGTGGTGTTGGAGAAGACTCTTGAGAGTCCCTTGGACTGCAAGGAGATCCAACCAGTCCATTCTGAAGGAGATCAGCCCTGGGATTTCTTTGGAAGGAATGATGCTAAAGCTGAAACTCCAGTACTTTGGCCACCTCATGCGAAGAGTTGACTCATTGGAAAAGACTCTGATGCTGGGAGGGATTAGGGGCAGGAGGAGAAGGGGACGACAGAGGATGAGATGGCTGGATGGCATCACTGACTTGATGGATGTGAGTCTGAGTGAACTCCGGGAGTTGGTGATGGACAGGAAGGCCTGGCGTGCTGTGGTTCATGGGGTCACAAAGAGTCGGACACGACTGAGCGACTGAACTGAACTGAACTGATGTCGGTGAGAGGTGCTATGCTAGGTTCCAAAGATAACCTGTAAAAGTGACAATCATGGTCCCTGCTTTCCTGGAGCTCCCTGTCCATAGGAAATCACAGGTAGAACTGAAGCTGTTTAGCTCCGACTGGGACTTGAACCCCCATGGCTGGGACTTGAACCTGGCTAAAACCCACAGTCTTCCAAATGAGATCACACACCTGGTTTCAGGACCTAACGAAGCTCAGGCTCTTGATGTCTCATTGCAGAAAGAGTCCAATGAGAGACAAAGCGATTGGTAAGAAAAGGATTTATGTAGAGAGAAACACATTCCACAGAGTGTGGGCCATCTCAGAAGGCAAGAGCAGCCTTGAAATGTGGTGTGGTTAGCTTTCACAGGCTGAGTAATTTCATAGGCTAATGAGTGGGAAATTACACAGCCCATAAAAGCTAAGAGGAGCCTGGTGGGCTACAGTCCATGGGGTGGCAAAGAGTTGGACATAACTGAGCAAATAACATGTTCACTTTGGGCTTCCCTGATGGCTCAAGCAGTAAAGCATCCCCCTGCAATGCAGGAGATGCAGATTTAATCCCTGGGTTGGGAAGATCCCCTGGAGAAGAAAATGTCAACCCACTCCAGTATTCTTGCCTGGGAAATCTCAGGGACAGAAAAGCCTGGCAGGGCTACAGTCCATGGGCTTACACAAGAGTTGCACACGACTGAGCACAACGAGTGGGAGGATTATTCCAACAATTTGGGGGAAGAAGCAGAGATTTCCAGGAATCAGGCCACTGCCCACTTCTTGACCTTTATGGTTGCTCTTGGAAACTGTCATGGTACCTGAGCATGCATCCTAGCTTGCTGATGTGTTACACTGAGTGTATACTGAGGCTCAAGGTCTAGTGGGTCTACTCATCAGTCATTTGGATTTATTTGGTTCTAATCAGCTTATGCCATGTCCGTGGGCTATGTCATTATTTTAAAGGCTGTGCCCTACCCCCTCGTGTTTCAAAACCTTTAGGGGAGAAAAAAATAATGTTTATGGTCAGTTAGATGATTAATAAATGATTTAGGTGGAATATTGTTCATCACTGATCTGAAAAGAAATGTAAGAAGTCCTGATTGATATATATCTTTGTATTCTTCTGTTATTTCTACTAGATCACCTTGTGACAATCACAGAATATATGTGTGTATGTGTGCATGTATGCTCAGTCATGTCCAACTCTCTGCAACTCCATGGACCGTAGCCCATCGGGCTCCTCTATTCTTGGGATTTCCCCAGCAAGAATACTAGAGTAGGTTGTTATTTCTTCCTCCAGGGGATCTTCTGGACCCAGTGATTGAACCTGTGTCTTCTGTGTTGGCAGACAGGTTCTTTACCACTGTGCCACCTGAGACACCTTCATAGGATAGCAAGTCTTATGAAACTGTCTTTCCTCTAAAGATTGTTCTAAGCTAAGTTATAAGAATATTCTTGTGTGCTCACATAAGGAAAAACTTCAAAGCAATGATATAATAATCTTACTGAATTATAGGAAATACAAGCTCTTGATAAGAAATTCTACACTTCGTTTAAGTTAATAAAGCTTTACAGGAAGCAGGCCATCTGATGGGAGTGTTTTTCTTCAGGTCTTTGAACTTGGTCTTCCCAGGGAAGAGAACACCTTTGCATTGTACTATTTGGATTCTCAGTCTCACAAAAACCAAACAACACACCAAGGTGGCTTTATCATACTTCTGCGCATCAAATTCAAGGTGGTTAAATAATTGCATTTTAAAATCATTAAAATATATTAAATTTCATTCCTATTTGTGGTAGTCAGATTAGATGAGAATTTTTTTTAACACACCCACCTGGAAATTTTTCAACAATTCATTTTTCTTTTCTTTTTGGTGTATCTTCTTGCAATACAAATAATCAAAATAGCTGGAATTCCATTATAATGTCATAAACTTCAGAACAAAAAAAGGAGAAGATTCTTGAAAGGCACAATCAAAAAAAAATTTTTAAGAGGATGTTTTTGTACTATGAGCTATGTCTCTTTCTAGTAGGATCTTTTCCCATTATATGCCTGAGAAGTCCTAGCTTCCTTCAGAACTCAGATAAAACATTACCTCCTCTACAAAACCTTCCTGTGTATGAAGTTGTGTCTGACTCTTTGCGACCCCATGAACTTCAGCAGGCCAGTCTTCCCTGTCCTTCTTCACTGTCTCCCAGAGCTTGCTCAAACTCATGTCCATTGTGTCGGGGATGCCATCCAAGCATCTCATCCTCTTGTCCCCTTCTCTTTCTGCCTTCAACCTTCCCAGAATCAGGGTCTTTTCCAATGAGTGAGGTCTTTGCATCAGGTGGCCAAAGTATTGGAGTTTCAGTATTAACCCTTCCATTGAATATTCAGGGTTGATTTCCTTTAGGAGAAACTGCTATTCCTCAAAGGTATATACTATATATTATTTATCTCTGGATCTTCTGCATTGGAAGCATTGTACAACACTTATCAGGGCTCTGTAAGTATCAGATAAAGAAGTTAATAAGGAAAAGACCTAATAGGAAATCAACACTAAATCGAGTTTGCCCCAGGCTCCCCTTGTCAAGATAAAGGTCTGGCTTTCCAAGCTGCTCCTTAGTTGAGAACAAGGCTCCAGATTCCCTCTCTCACATCTGCCAAAAATTAAATCTTTGACTTGTACGATTTAATTCTAACTTCTGCTTTCTCCACATCATTCTGCTCATCAAAGGCTCCCGTTGGTATTTGCCATCCAGACAGTATTTTCAAAATTTCTCAGTGGATAATAATCTTACTGCCCTTCATCCTTCCCTCCCCTATCCATTTTCTTTACTCTTAGTGGTTTTTGCCTTTTTTATACTTTCTTACAGGGCTTCCCTTGTGGTTCAGCTGGTAAAGAATCTGCCCACAAATTGGGAGACCTGGGTTTTATCCCTGAGTTGGGAAGATCCCCTGGAGAAGGGAAAGGCTATCCACTCCAGTATTCTAGCCTGGAGCATTCCATGGAGCTGACTGTGGCTGAGATCATGAACTCCTTATTGCCAAATTCGGACTGAAATTGAAAAAGTAGGGGAAACCACTAGACCATTCAGGTATGACCTAAATCAAATCCCTTATGATTATACAGTGGAAGTGAGAAATAGATTTAAGGAACTAGGTCTGATAGATAGAGTGCCTGATGAACTATGGACTAAGGTTCGTGACATTGTACAGAAGACAGGGATCAAGACCATCCCCATGGAAGAGAAATGCAAAAAAGCAAAATGGCTGTCTGGGGAAGCCATACAAATAGCTGTGAAAAGAAGAGAAGTGAAAAGCAAAGGAGAAAAGGAAAGATATAAACATCTCAATGCAGAGTTCCAAAGAATAGCAAGAAGAGATAAGAAAGCCTTCTTCAGTGATCAATGCAAAGAAATAGAGGAAAACAACAGAATGGGAAAGACTAGAGATCTCTTCAAGAAAATTAGAGATACCAAGGGAACATTTCATGCAAAGATAGGCTCGATAAAGGACAGAAATGGTATGGACCTAACAGAAGCAGAAGATATTAAGAAGAGGTGGCAGGAATACACAGAAGAACTGTACAAAAAAGATCTTCATGACCAAGATAATCACAATGGTGTGATCACTTACCTAGAGCCAGACATCCTGGAATGTGAAGTCAAGTGGGCCTTAGAAAGCATCACTATGAACAAAGCTAGTGGAGGTGATGGAATTCCAGTTGAGCTATTTCAAATCCTGAAAGATGATGCTGTGAAAGTGCTATACTCAATATGCCAGCAAATTTGGAAAACTCAGCAGTGGCCACAGGACTGGAAAAGGTCAGTTTTCATTCCAATCCCAAAGAAAGGCAATGCCAAAGAATGCTCAAACTACCGCACAATTGCACTCACCTCACACACAAGTAAAGTAATGCCCCAAATTCTCCAAGCCAGGCTTCAGCAATACATGAACTGTGAACTTCCAGATGTTCAAGCTGGTTTGAGAAAAGGCAGGGGAACCAGAGATCAAATTGCCAGCATCCACTGGATCATGGAAAAAGCAAGAGAGTTCCAGAAAAACATCAGTTTCTGCTTTATTGACTATGCCAAAGCCTTTGACTGTGTGGATCACAATAAACTGTGGAAAACTCTGAAAGAGATAGGAATACCAGGCCACCTCACCTGCCTCCTGAGAAACCTATATGCAGGTCAGGAAACAACAGTTAGAACTGGACATGGAACAACAGACTGGTTCCAAATAGGAAAAGGAGTACATCAAGGCTGTATATTGTCACCCTGCTTATTTAACTTATATGCAGAGTACATCATGAGAAATGCTGGGCTGGAAGAAGCACAAGCTGGAATCAAGATTGCCGGGAGAAATATCAGTAACCTCAGATATGCATTTGACACCACCCCTAAGAAGTAAAGAGGAACTAAAAAGCCTCTTGATGAAAGTGAAAGAGGAGAGTGAAAAAGTTGGCTTAAAACTCAATATTCAGAAAACGAAGATCATGGCATCTGGTCCCATCACTTCATGGCAAATAGATGGGGAAACAGTGGAAACAGTGTCAGACTTTATTTTTGGGGGCTCCAAAATCACTGCAGATGGTGATTGCAGCCATGAAATTAAAAGACGCTTACTCCTTGGAAGGAAAGTTATAACCAACCTAGATAGCATATACAAAAGCAGAGACATTACTTTGCCAACAAAGGTCCATGTAGTCAAGGCTATGGTTTTTCCAGTGGTCATGTATGGATATGATAGTTGGACTGTGAAGAAAGCTGAGCGCTGAAGAATTGATGCTTTTGAACTGTGGTGTTGGAGAAAACTCTTGGGAGTCCCTTGGACTGCAAGGAGATCCAACCAGTCCATTCTGAAGGAGATCAATCCTGGGTTTTCTTTGGAAGGACTGATGCTAAAGCTGGAACTCCAATACTTTGGCCACCTCATGCAAAGAGTTGACTCATTGGAAAAGACTCTGATGCCAGGAAGGATTGGGGGCAGGAGGAAAAGGGGATGACAGAGGATGAGATGGCTGGATGGCATCAAGGACTTGATGGATGTGAGTTTGAGTGAACTCCGGGAGTTGGTGATGGACAGGGAGGCCTGGCATGCTGCAATTCATGGGGTCACAAAGTGTCAGACACGACTGAGTGACTGAAGTGGACTGAACTGATACTTTCTTACTTTAGTGGGGTTTTGGATATGAAAGAAGACCATAAAAAAATACTCTGTATGCCATATAAATGAGAAACTCATGATTCCCAAAAAGATAAATGGAAGACAGAAAGATTGGGATTCCTCTTCTCACAGTATTTCACTTAAGAATGAAGGTTGCAATAATCTTTTGTGCAATATTTGCAATTCATGTGATGCAGTACTTTTTAAAAATTGATATAAATGTCATGTTGTTAATAGAGATTCAGTGCCCACACAAAGGAGATGGGGGTGAACTCAGTCCATTTAATTCTCTACCAGTCAGAGCTCACCTGGCCAAAATGTTCCCCATTCAAAAGGCATGTATCCAAATGGAAACAGACAGGATGAAAAAGCCTAGGAATAATGCCATATAATGAAAATTTGAAGAGATGATATGGTATTAGAAAACATGAATTAGTCCAGGACAAGCTCTTTCTGAGGAGTAAGCATGCAACTTTGGAAAAAATTTGGACTGTGAAATCTAATGAACTTTTTTTTAAAATAATTATTTTCATTTATTGATTTGACTGCACCAGGTCTTAGCTGCAGCATGTGGGACCTAGTTCCCTGACCAGGGATCAAACCCAGGCCCCCCAAATTGTGAACACAGAGTCTTAGCCACTGAACCACCAGGCAAGTCCTTCCAATGAACTAAGTTTTAAACTTACTTTTGTAAGGACCCATCCACTTATTATAAATTGAGGAAAGAAAACCTTTCATTCCAGGATTATCTTCGGTATCACAGGAGATCAATCAGCCTTGTGCTAGATTAGCTCTGTTATAATTCAGTACCTGGGTACAGATATGTTGCCTACCTTAATTTTGATCAAAACTCAGTAAGGCAAGCCCTGTTCCTCCTGATTTACAAATGAGGAAAACGATGCTTACAGAAGTTAAGGAACTTGCCCATCTTTGTAAGTGGCATTCTATGTAGAGAGGAAAAGTAAGAAGAAAGAAAGTGGAATTGCTCAGTTGTGTCCGACTGTTTGTGACCCCATGGACTGTAGCCTACCAGGCTTCTCCTTCCGTGGGATTTTCCAAGCAATAGTACTGGAGTGGGCTGCCATGCCTTCTCCAGGGGATCTTCCTGACCCAGGGATTGAACCCCACCTTCCCACATTGTAGACAGATGCTTTACCATCTGGGCCACCAGAGATGTCCCATGTAGAGAGGAGGCCCTCAAAAAAAAAAAAAAAAAAAAGTCGATTATTAGCACATGAATGAAGAAGGCATTTTATTCTAGGTTGCTCCAGAAACTATCACAAGCCTTTCAGCATGAGAAAATTATCAGCTTAAGGAAAATTCTTATTACATTTTGGAGCTATCTAGCAGTAACAGTTTTCTTAAAAACCCAGAAAACTCCTTGTCCCTTGATTTGTTCACACTGGGGCTGGCAAAAGAGTTTCCGAGAATCTAGAACTGAGATTTCTTCACTGCGTGGAAGGCAAGACTCCAAGGCATGTAACTGTCTCCAGCTGCTGACAGTTATTTCATCCAGACACCTGTTACCCAAAAAATGCACGCCCTGACATCTATGTCATTCTCTACTCCCTTACCCAGTGGTATCTTCCTTCATAGCAGTGAGTCTCTACATGTGGTAATACATATTATTTCTTTATTTGTTACACTGTATTTCCTGCCATCCAGAGCAGAAAGAAAGCTTCATGAGGCCAGGGCCTGGGTCCTATCCCCTGCTGAATCCCCAGAGCAGGGGCTAGCCCTCATAGACACTGGGGAATATTTGTTGAAGGAATGAATACTGAATGCCCCAAACCACAGTGGAAAAGAATATTTAAAAAGAGTGTATACACATGTATGAGGAGGGTATGGCAACCCACCCCAGTATTCTTGCCTGGAGAATCCCATGGACTATAGTTCATGGGGCTGCAACGAGTCAGACACGACTGAGCGACTAATCACAGCACATACATATGTATAACTGAATCACTTTGCTGTACAGCAGAAATTAATACATTGTAAATCAATTAAACATTAAGTAAAAAAAAATGAATATCCCACTTATATCCTCAAATTCATGAATGGATTTAGAAACACATCCACTCTCCTACTTGTTCTTTCCCCGGAAATCCTTCATCCTGCCATGATACCATCACCTTCCCACAGACACAGTTTGGATGAATCAGCGTTCCCATGTGGAAGGGTTCCTTTGCCATTTTATGAAAGCCCTGAGCTTGACTGCTGGTAACACAGCCAAGTCCTGTGCAGGGTGCTCTAGCCATTTAGCAGTCCATTTGCCACTGCCATGAACATATGGAAATCCCTTATGTGTCAGCCTACATGTGACAGAGACTATTCTCATCCAGTGTACCATTCCAAGGACCACAGTGCTGAAGAAGGAAAAGAGGTGGTTCCTTCTCTTTGAGAGAGAAATGGCAAATGAGAAGAAATAAATGAAAATCCACTATTGGGAGCATTGCATCTCCCCCCGCCCCGATGTATCCTTCTGTGAAGAGCAACATCTGTTAGAGAGAAGTGCTCAGCCTTTCTCTTCTCTCTGGCTTATTTATCTCTGGAAGAGAGTGGCTTTTCTGAGTGGGAAAAGCCCATTTGGGAGAAGGAACCAGCCATTCCTTCTTCTTCTCTTGGAAAATGGCAGCTGAGAGGAACTTGTGCTCTAGCTTGTTCTTTGCCAAATGGTCTGCTTAGCAGTCATGGCTCTGCTCCTGTGGGAAGACTTGATGTTTCCTAACACTGTCTGAACTTGTGTGGATTGATTAACTGGGGTGCAGCTTTGAGCCGCTCATTATAATTGCACATCTAAACTATATCTTCCAGTTGAGTCTTAATCAGTAATAAAGCACCTATCGTAAATTCATTTCTTTGACTGCCTTTTGTCTCTCTTTCAACTGGTTTTAAACTTGAATGAGAAGAAGGGACCCAGCTTATGAATCCCTTTATATCACAATAAAACTGAGAAGGACCATAATACAGTTAAAGAACTCTCTCTCACCCAGATAAAATGGGATAAGAAGAGTTAAGCTTTCTTAGATTTTTCTCCCAGGTCTAGGACAGTGATGGTTCCCCATGTCTTTTTGTTTCTTTGTGTATTTAAGTGGAGATTTATTGGAAATAGGGTACCAAGGGCTTGAGGGCATCGCCTGGAAGCTAAGCTAAAAAATTCCGATGATGGGTAAAAACATTTCTCTTCCAAGGAAGTTAGAAATCACTGCTCCCTCCATTGCCAAATGTGGTTTGAGAATGCCCATGGCCTATCTTGAACTCTTCATATGAATCTCCTGGAACCTCCAGCACATGGCCAGTAACTCAATATTTTCTCCAGGTCTCCACTTCTATGTCTGCCTCCCTTCAACAGGCTGTGAGAGGATGAGTCCTGTTACCATCAGCCTAATTGTTTTGCTTTTTTGATCAGATCTCAAAGACGAGCTAAATTCTAGTGGGATCTAACTCTGGTTCACAATCTTGCATAAGATTCTGACTTTTGGTCAACTCTCAGAACATGGACGATGATGGTGGTCCCACACGATGACCTCATTCTCACATCAAACATGTGGTCAGGCTGAGGACATGGAGAGCAGCCCTCTATCCTTACCTTGCAGCTTGACTTCCAGGCTCTTCCAACATCCTTGTCCTCTGGAACCTGGGAGACTTGGTGAACACAAATTAACTTGCTGGAATTCATCTGCCCCTTATCTCTCCCTGTTTACCTAAGTCTGAAGCTCCTGATCATTTCCTTCTGGTACAAATCTTACTACTTTTGTTAACCACTCTTTCCTCTTATGTTACTAATAGAACCATAATAATAGAGGTCTACGTGGAATCTATAGACAGATAATCAATTATTCCTGCCCCAGAAGGGTAAGAATAATGGCATCATTGAGAATAATGGGATTAGTAAGGGGTGAAGAATAAAATTCAGTAAGCTGTATCCTTGTAATGTGTGCTATTTTATTTTTACTTCAATCCCTAACATTTCTTGATCATTTGTTTTTAAGGCCATGAACAGACAGTTGCAAACAGGACTGAACTGTACACCAGGAAGAGTGGAGCCTGAGGCATACAGAGGTAAGGAAGAGATTCAGTGATTAGACACATGCTAAAGGCTTTTTTTCTTTTTCTTTTTTTTTAAGATATATAAAAGGTCCTTACAAAAGGTGTATATATATGCAGTCCATGGGTTTGGGAAGACATGGACATGACTTGGTGACTGAACAACATAAAAAAGGCGAATATTTCTTAATCACTGATTTGATCCCAGATAAAAAGATAAAGATGGGGGTCTTGACAATATTCACACACAGAGCAGGCCAGGCACCATGGCTGGAGTCACAGCTAGTTCTCCAGGTGGATTTGCTCATGTGTTGCCTCAGGACCTAGGTACTAGGCCATGCCCTTTATACACATTGCCAAGTGTAATTTTCACAACCCTTCTGTGAAGTAGGTGTTTGCTTCTTCAAACAGGGGAAGAAGTGGAGGCAAAGAGAGGGTAAAGTAACTCGCAAGGTGAAAGGGTTTGTGAGCCCAGAGGCTGGACTTGAATGAGCTCTGTCATCTCTAAGGCCAGAAGTTTCATCCCAGACCCTTTAATTGATCCCCCTACTTTGTGGGGTTCTCTCATTCATCTTTTTTTAATTGAAATACATTAAAAATATAACTGTAATTTTAAGGTATGCCCCATGTTGACTTGATACATTTGTATGAAGTGAAGTAAAGTGAAGTCGCTCAGTCGTGTCCAACTCTTTGTGACCCCGTGGCCTACCAGGCTTCTCCGTCCTTGGGATTCTCCAGGCAAGAATACTGGAGTGGGTTACCATTTCCTTATCCAGGGGATCGGGATCGAACCTGGGTCTCCCGCATTGGAGGCAGATGCTTTAACCTCTGAGCCACTTGTATGCTGTAATATAATTGCCACTGTATCTTTACTTAGCACCTCTATCACATCACATAATTATCATTTCTTTCATTTTGGTGGCAATAAGTAAGACCCAGTAAAATGTGGTGATTAGACTATATCATTGTCTGTATTCACTGTACTATGCATTAAGAACTCCAGGACTTGTCTACTAGTTGGAAGTTTGTACCCTTAGACAACATCTTTGATCCATTCACTCAACCACTAGTGATTCCTTGTCCCCTCTAGTGGCTCAGCGGGTAAAGAATCCACCTGTAATGCAGGAAACCTGGGTTCAATCCCTGTGTTGGGAAGATCTCCTGGAGAAAGGAACAGCTACCCACTCCAGTATTCTGGCCTGGAGAACTCAGTTTGTACCTTTAGACTATGCCTTTGATCCATTCAATCAACCACTACTGATTCTTTGCCCCCTAGAAGGGACAAGGACACTGCCTAGTGTCCCATAGGAGCAGGTCTGTCAGCAAGCTCTGGTGGGGGGACTGGGACCACTGTGGGGGTGCTGTCTGCTGGCCCTGCTAGGTGGTGGCACACAAACACATTCCCATGATGTGTTGTTGTTCCTGGAAGACAATCCAGGAAGGGCCAAGGGTGCTTTTCTTCCTTGGAAATCCCTTCTCCATGAGAAAAAGAGAATCTGAGCACGTAGGGATGAAGATGGTAATGAGGCGCCAGTAACAAGTCTACGTGGAGGCTCATAGCAAGTTGGCGAATATTAGAAACCACCACAATCTTCTCCTACCTCCCTAAGACCTCAGCTAAGACACTTCACATGCCTGGCTCCCTGCAGGTGAGGTGTCCGTGCTTGCCTGCAGCAAGGAGCTGGTGAGACTTCATGACAGTGCCGTCTTGCTTTATGAAAACTCATCATACAAAATTGGGTAGTTATTAGCTTTATAAAACTATCCTGCTTACTTAAATAGTCGGTGAAGGTCATATAGAGCGTGGACTTCCCTGATGGCACAGTGTATAAAAATCTGTCTGCCAAGGCAGGAGACATGGGTTCAGTCCCTGGTCTGGGAAGATTCCACATGCCTTGGGTCAACTGGGTCTGTGTGCCCCAACTACTGAGCCTGTGTGCTGCAACTGCTGAAGCCCATGTGCCTAGAACCCTATGCTCCACTACAAGAGAAGCCACCCCAGTGAGAAAGCCAGGTACTACAACCGTGGGCAGGCCCTGCTCACTTGCAACTAGAGAAAGCCTGTGCACAACAGTGAAGGCCCAGTGCAGCCAAAAATTAATTAATGAACTTAAAAGATCAGATAGAGCATGAATTGGGTTATGGAAATTCAGTTAGGCTCAAACTTGAGACCAAAACATGAAACATAAAAGATAGACCCAGTTTTACCCGTTGGATTGGAAGCTGGTGGTGAGAGAGCAGGACATAAGCATAAGATTTTGGAAATAATTTGCAACCAAGGTGCAAAGACTGAAATACATGTCTGATTACTTTCCTGTGCATGGCCTTGCTGAGGTTTCTAAATCTGCCTTGGCATCCTCTCCTGGCCAAGGACACTGACATTTTCACCTCTTGCCATCTCACCCTCTAAAATCTGGGGCAGCCAGCAACACTATCCACGTTTGGGGCTGGGGAGACTCAAGCCCCAGCCAAAGGGCGCTGCTGGGTTATCGCATCAGGCCGTCTCAGATAGCTGCTTAATTTTTAAAAACCCACACTTAACCCTTGGGCCCCAGGTCTGCACTGGTTCAGAGCAAGGGCACAGAGGGACAGTCTGAGCTGTTTGTGTGGCTGCTACTTCGTGAGGATCAGATGGACAGATCACACTGTGTCCCACACCAGTCATACCCTCTCAGCAGGAATTTATTCTGGGCTCTGCTTCACAGATACTAACACTCGCCACTTGGTTTGGGGACTGGAAATAGCACACGCCCTTTTTAGAACCTACACATGGCTCCCAAGAAACTCACCTCGAATAAAAACCCTGAGCCCTATTTGGAAGACTTTCCCATGTCAAATCCTCAACCTGCTTATCCAGACAAGCTGTTCTAGTTCTCAATTTTCTGCACTTACGCCCCAAGACCTAGATAACACTGCCAATCTCGCCTTTGAAGTTAAGCTTTCCTCCCTCCACCATCCTACCAGGAGTTTACCGTCATGAGGACAATGACAACATCTGTCTATTTTTACTTATGCTTATATCTCCAGTGTGTGGTCCATATCATCAGATGTCAAGACAAACTCTAAAGCCACAGCAATTAAAGCAGTGTGAGAGACCAAGGCACAAATAAACAGATTCTTGGGACAGAAGAGATAGCCCAGGAACAAACCGAAGGATATGCAAAAACATAGTGTTGTAATCTGTTCTCTTTACAGATACTGGGCAAGTGCACACACCATGCTTGACAGTGGGAACATTTGGTGAATAAGCCAGATATGTTCCTGGCCCTAATGAAGCTATCAGTGGGTCATAGGAAAGGCAGACTTTAAATGGATAGTTTTATTTGTAATAAGTACTCAAAAGTGATGGATTTTATGCTCCCATCTCAGGAACTTTATAGTCATCGCTCCCTCCACGTGGAATTCGCCTTCTCTCTTTACCCTAAGATGCTGGCACGGCTGTTCCTCCACTTCATTCAGATCTCTACTGAATGTCACCGCCTTCTATGAAAGGAAGGAAGAGCCTTCTATGACCCACCCTTTCCTGAACATCAGTTTCTCATGACCCTCTAAACATTGACCCTCTTCATTTTTAATTTTTTGATTACACTTTTATATCTAATAGTATCCCAGGGATGGGGAGCCTGGTGGGCTGCCGTCTATGGGGTCACACAGAGTCGGACATGACTGAAGTGACTTAGCAGCAGCAGCATGCTATATATTAGTATATTTTGTAATGTTTTTTTGTTTGTTTGTTTGTTCCTGCTCCTTGAATGAAAGCTCCCCAAGAATACAAGCATTGCTTGCTTTTGTATTCCCGGGCCCTGGAACAGCACTTACCTGGTGGTAGGTACTGATCAAATATATAGTGAGTGAATAAGCATGAGCTTAATGAGGAAGAGTCTTTCCAATCAGCAGAAAAAGCACACATAAATCAATATAGGATTTGGGGATGATTTTCTGTATACCCTACGCATAAATGCTAGATCATTTGCTTAGTAAATTTATTAGTGAGGCATACATGAAAAAAGGAAGACAACAGGTTACGCAGGTATAGCCAGATAGCTTATCACAAAGTGATTGCCATGTAAGTGCCACTCTGGTGTAGAAAGAGATCAACAACTCAGCAGAGGCACCACACAAAATCCTGCCAATTATAGTGACCAAACCATTCAAGTTTGTTTGAGATTAACCCAGTTCTAACACTGAATACCCTGATTAAAGTCTCAGTCCCAGGTAAATCAGGTCAGTTGGTCACTGTATTGTCAGTTCCCACTATGCCGTTCTACCAGTCTCCCCTCTCCTAATTTCTAATACCGTAGATTAGCCTCATCTATATTTGAGCTTCATATAAGTGAAATAAAGCAGGTTTTTTGCTTATTCTTTTTATAAGATCTATTCATATTTTTCATGTAGAAGGAACTCATTCATCTCATTGCTGTAAAACATTCCACTTATTTATTCCTTCTTCTACAGATGGTTATTTTGGCTATTATCAATAAAGTCATTGTGAGTATTCTTAATCATGTCTACTGCTGAACCTGTATGTTGATATCTGTTGGGTACATCTATCTATTCCTAGGAAAGGAAGTGCTGAATCACAGAGTATAAATACGTTCAGCCTTAGCAGGTAATGCCATGCAGTTTTCTGGAGAAGTTGCATTCTACCAGAAATATATGAAGATTTCAGTTTCTCTACAACTGACCATTTTGATATGATAATTAATCCTTTTAATTTTGATTAATTTGATAATTAATCCTTTTAATTTTACCTATTCTAGTGATTATTAATGTTTTTAATAGTGACTGTTCAACTCTTTTTTCTGATTTTCAATATATTTTTTCTTATGTTTCTATCAATATTTTCTTTATTCTTATATTCTCTTTGGGTTCTGGCTATGAGTCTTTTGTTCGTAATATAGATTAAAATATATTCTCCAAATGTGGTTTGTAATTCCACTCTCTCAAAAAGTGGCCAATGTATGTGTTTTCCCTTATAAATGGTGCCTATATTTTACTGTGTAAATAATCTTTGCTAAATCAAATAGTCCTAAAGATATCCTTCTGCACCTTCAACAGTCCATTAAAACTTGAGCTGTGTATGTGGGTTGAGGTAAGACTCATGTTTTGGTTTACCATGTTTTATTTTTTCTTATAAATCTTAAGCTGATTCAGCATCATTATTGTCAACAATATCCTCTTTTAATTCTGTCTGTGTTTTATGTATAACTCTATGGGCTTTTTACTCTGTTTCACTGGCCTACTTGTCTGTTCTTGCGCTAATTAATATATTAATTACAATGCCTTTATAACCAGTTTTGACATCAGTTGGTGGAAGTATTTCAAGTTTATTCTGGCTACCTTTGGTGTTTGGCATTTCCATATGAAATTCGAAATTCAGATTCTCAGTTCCCAAAAATAAACCTCCTGGTATTAAAATCAACCTGGAAAAGTCAACAAATTTGCAACATTGTCTCTTCTAATCCAGGAAACAGGATATAGTCTTACACTTACTTAGGTTTCATCTGTATTCTTTTAATATGGTTCTTCTGCATTGTAAAAGCCTTGCACATTGTTTATTTTTAGGCATTAGAACTTTGGGGATATTATCCTACATGGTATTATTTGTTTAATTCATTTGTAAAAATTGTTGGATGCTGGACAATGGGAATAAATTTATTTTTTATATTAATTTTTATCTAACCACCTTACTAAATTTATTTACTAATTCTAATGATTTATATATTTTTAAACACTTTTTGTGTGTGTAAAATCATGTTGTCTGTGAGTAACAACTTTATTTTCTTCCTTTTTAATCCATTATGTTTATTTTGTAGTAATATACTGAAGAGGTCACAGCCTTCAATACAATATTAAACAGGAATGGAGAGGGCAGAGTCATTGTCTTCATCCTAACTGCCAATAAAAATTGTAATAATTGATCATTAAATATGATGTTTGTTTTTTGTGTGTTGTAGATATGCTGTCAAGTAAGGAGGCTCCTTTTTTATAGTTAGTTTACTAAAAGATTATTCTTTAAATAACAAATCAGGGTTGAATTTTGTCAAATATTTTTTCTTCATTATTGAGAAAATTATTTGGTTTTTCTTTCTTCTATTAATAGGATGAATTGAATCAATTGATTTCTGAATTTTAAACCAATATTTATTCTTTGAATAAGTTTAAAATTGATCCTAATGTGATATTTTAAATAAATTTAGCAAGGCAAGTTTTTTTTTTTTTAATATACCCTTGATCTCTGTGTGAAACAATAGTTTTTTGAGAAAGATGTACCTGTAATTTTCATTTCTTATAATGTATTGCCAGTATGGGGAATCAAAATTACACTGACCTCATAGTATTAATTACAAGGTATTCACTCTATTCTCTAAAAGATCTTATATAAGACTATTGTGGTCTTTCCTTTAATATTTGTAACTATTCCTCAGTGGAGACATCTGGCCTTGGAGTTTGCTTTGGAAGGTTTCGCACGTGTTTTGCTGGTCAAGAATTGAAGCAAGATGCAGGAAAAGAAGCTCCTGTCTGTTCTGTGAGGCATGAGAAAAAATACATTCATCATTTACATCCAGAATTTATACGTATGTTTATCACTGAAGATAATCTAGTCAATCTGTATTCAAGTCATCTGGTCTTAGAATATTTTTGTCTGTAAGAAGTTTCTTTTTTAACTCTGTATGGAGTTCAAATAACTTTCTCAATCTTTGATTTCACGCTTTTTTTCACTTTTCTGACTTTATTCTCAATTATCTCTTCAAATATTGCTTCTGTTCCAATTTTTAATCATTTCCTTCTGGTATATGAATTATCCAAATATTACAAATATTAGATCTTCTTAATGTATCTCAGGTCTATTATCCAAATATTACAAATATTAGATCTTCTTAATGTATCTCAGGTCTAATATAAACTTTTACACACTTTGATGCTTTTTGCTCTACATTAGTTGATCTGAATATTTTCTATTGACCTATCTTGCAGTTCACTAATCCTCTTTTCTACTGTGTCTAATCTGCTCATATACTAATTAACTTAATTAGTCCTTAATTTTTATACTTTCATTAGTCTCTTTTCAAAATGAATTATCAAGTTTGTCATCATTTCTGTTTTCTCTCTTGATTTTTAGTTTTTAGTCACTTTTCTTAACTCCTAGAATGCATGATAATTTCTTTATTGAGAGTCAAATATTATGTATGGGAAATTATCAAGACTCTGGCTGACATTCCACAAAGAGTTTATTTTTCCTTTCTGGTAGGCAGAATTGAGTCAGATCCCTTCAATCCAGTTTGTGATTGAGCAGTTTGAAGACTGGTTTCAGTTTTTAGGATGGATAGTCTGTTTCCAGTTCATTGTTGCTCTGGTGTGCTTACCAGGGTTCCATCTATCTGGTGAGCTCTGACCTTGAATGTCTGCCTTCCCAGCTCTGTGAGATTACCAACATCTTTGCTCAGCCGCTCAGCCTCTTAGACACAACTTTATACTCTACCTCTTAGTCTCTTGGCTCTGAGCTGCTTCAGTATAGTAATACCTCAAGGGGGAAACATGTCTAGAATGTCAGGCTCACATTAATGTGCTTCTCTGCTGCTTTCTTTTTTAAGGACGATTATCTGTTTCTCATGGTGATCACTTATATTTTTTTTAGTTATTTATTTATCAAGATATAATTAACACTTGATGCTAAGTTGCTTCAGTCGTGTCTGACTCTGTGTGACCCCATAGATGGCAGCCCACCAGGCTCCCCCGTCCCTGGGATTCTCCAGGCAGGAAGACTGGAGTGGGTTGCCATTTCCTTCTCCAATGCATGAAAGTGAAAAGTGAAAGTGAAGTCACTCAGTCGTGCCCGACTCTCAGTGATCCCATGGACTGCAGCCTTCCAGGCTCCTCCATCCATGGGATTTTCCAGGCAGGAGTACTAGAGTGGGGTGCCATTGCCTTCTCTGAATTAACACTTAACATTATATTAATTTCAGGTATACAACATAATAATTCAATATCTGTATATTTGTGAAATGGTCACAATATGCCTAGTTAATATCTGTCACCATACATAGTCACATTTTTTTCTTGTGATGAGAACTTTTATGATTTACTTTCTTAGCAACATTCAAATAACAATACAGTATTATTAACTATCGTCACCATGAAGTGAAGTCGCTCAGTCGTGTCCAACTCTTTGCGACCCCATGGGCTGTAGCCTACCACGCTCCTCAGTCCATGGGATTTTCCAGGCAAGAGTACCGGAGTGGAGTGCCATTTCCACCATGCTGTACATTATATCCCCAAGACCTTTGTCCTGAACTACTGGCTCTGATTCTGTATTTATATACATTATTGCTCTTGTTGGCTTCAGATCATTATACCCATTCTCCAACTTTGAGCCCCATCTCATCTTTCAGCCCTGGGGTTTGTGTCTGTTTTCCCAGCAAAGACCATGCTCCTCTCCTTAACTAAAATCTCTATTTGATTCTCTTCCTTGTTACACTGCCTCAGGCCAGCAGGAATGGTGATGATCAGAACAGATGGGATGACATGGAATCATGAAGATGGATGGTTTGGCAGGCATATTCAGTGCCCTAAACGTTGTCATTAATAAGGACACAGCTTCTTTCCTATATTTTCCATCCTAGTTTTTCACAATTTCACTTTTTGTTCTCCACCCAACCCCACTATAGTACTCCCTTCCAATGGGACTCAGAAGACCATGTGAAGCTCATCCCAGGTTCTCTTTCTACCTTATCTGCATGTGGCTTTGCTTCTTATACATCATTATCATGTGCTCAAGGGTCCATAACAGGACAACCAGGTCCAGTCTACATGGTGACTTCTGCTCCTCTAGCCAGATCCTAAACATTTTTTTCTTCTCACCTCATTGTATGGATCTCAAGAATATAGAATTTTCATGGAATTTTACTCTATAGGACTATACCTGTATCTTCAACTTATTGACTAGTACCTGTTCTAAATCCACAAGATTAAAATATCATATTTTTACACTATATCATAAAGAATATTTATAAGAAGATTAACCATATAATTTTATTTTTAAGACCTTCTAATATTAAATTATGTCCTTAATTTTTAACCTAGTAAATATCCTTCAATTCAGTTCAGTCACTCAGCCATGTCCAACTCTTTGTGACCCCATGAATTGCAACACGCCAGGGCTCCCTGTCCATCACCAACTCCCGGAGTTCACTCAAACTCACGTCCATTGAGTCAGTGATGCCATCCAGCCATCTCATCCTCTGTCATCCCCTTCTCTTCCTGCCCCAATTCCTCCCAGCATCAGAGTCTTTTCCAATGAGTCAACTCTTCGCATGAGGTGGCCAAAGTATTGGAGTTTCAGCTTTAGCATCAGTCCTTCCAAAGAACACCCAGGACTGATCTCCTTTAGAATGGACTGGTTGGATCTCTTTGCAGTCCAAGGGACTCTCAGGAGTCTTCTCTAACACTACAGTTCAAAAGCATCAATTCTTCGGCGCTCAGCTTTCTTCACAGTCCAACTCTCACAGCCATACATGACCATAGGAAAAACCATAGCCTTGACTACATGGACCTTTGTTGGCAAAGTAGTGTCTCTGCTTTTGAATAAGCTATCTAGGTTGGTCATAACTTTCCTTCCAAGGAGTAAGTGTCTTTTAATTTCATGGCTGCAGTCACCATCTGCAGTGATTTTGGAGCCCAGAAAAATAAAGTCTGACACTGTTTCCACTGTTTCCCCATCTATTTCCCATGAAGTGATGGGACCAGATGCCATGATCTTAGTTTTCTGAATGTTGAGTTTTAAGCCAGCTTTTTCACTCTCCTCTTTCACTTTCATCAAGAGGCTTTTGAGTTCCTCTTCACTTTCTGCCATAAGGGTGGTGTCATCTGCATATCTGAGGTTATTGATATTTCTCCCGGCAATCTTGATTCCAGCTTGTGCTTCTTCCAGCCCAGTGTTTCTCATGATGCACTCTGCATATAAGTTAAATAAGCAGGGTGACAATATACAGCCTTGACATACTCCTTTTCCTATTTGGAATCAGTCTGTTGTTCCATATCCAGTTCTAACTGTTGCTTCCTGACCTGCATATAGGTTTCTCAAGAGGTGAGTCAGGTGGTCTGGTATTCTTATCTCTTTCAGAATTTTCCACAGTTTATTGTGATCCACACAGTCAAAGGCTTTGGCATAGTCAATAAAGCAGAAATAGATGTTTTTCTGGAACTCTCTTGCTTTTTCCATGATCCAGTGGATGCTGGCAATTTGATCTCTGGTTCCTCTGCCTTTTCTAAAGCCAGCTTGAACATCTGGGAGTTCATGGTTCACGTATTGCTGAAGCCTGGCTTGAAGAATTTTGAGCATTACTTTACTATCCTTATTCCAGTATAATAAATTCCCTTCAGTTAATACTACCCATTAAAAAGGGCAATGACTTTGAAAGGATATATTTCAAAAACCAAATCTGTCATTGTTTTTCCCCTTGAAGAATGTTCAAGGGGAACATTAGCTATGCTACTGTTCTGCGCTCCATTCCTCTAAACCAGGGGTTGGCAGACTACTGCCTATGGGCCAAATGTAACTCTCCTCTTGTATTTGTAGGGCCCAATGAATTAGGAATGATTTTCACATTTTTAAATGATTACATTCGAAATGCTTGTATAGGTCTTTGCTTTTGCCTCTGGGCTTGCAAACCTAAACCAGTTATTATCTGGTCCTTTATGAAAGAGCTTTCTGACCCCTTGGTGAGCTCATAATAAACCCTATGCCTTTAAGGTGCCAACAGAGGTCAAAATCACTGGTTCTCTTGAGTGGAGCTGCAGGACAATAGGTTGTTTGTGTCAAAAGCCACCGGGCTATGCTCTGCTCATTATTATTATTTTTTAATTATAGCTTGGACACTTCTTTTTTAAAATATTTATTTATTTACTTGGTTGCATGAGATCTTAGTTGTGGCATATGGGATCTTTAATTGTGGCATGTGAGATCTCATTCTCTGACTAGGCGTGAAACCTGGGCCCCCTGCGTTGGGAACTCAGAGTCTTAGCCACTAGAGAAGTCCCTCCGCTCACTTTGAAATAAAGACACGATGACTTTCTGGAAGGTCAAACTAAAAGATTCTGTAGACTGCCAAAAAGAAGCTTTGGTTAAAATGTGTCCTTCTCCAGAGACATTATTGGAATTTCCTTCCTCCTAGTCAAAGACCCAACTAATGCTGGGAAAGATTGAGGGCAGGAGGAGAAGGGGGTTACAGAGGATGAGATGGTTGGATGGCATCACCGACTCAATGGACGTGAGTTTGAGCAAACTCTGGGAGTTGGTGAAGGACAGGGAAGCCTGGCGTGCTTCAGTCTAAGCGGTCGCAAAGAGTTCAACACAGCTTAGCAACTGAACACCAAATGAAACCGGAAGTTCCTATGCCAGTGCACAATTGTTTAGATTTCCATAGTTAATACTCTGCCAGTCTTGTTTCTCCAGGCTGGGGCCATGGGGGAAGAAGCAGAACTGGGAAGGCAGTGCTCCATGAGATGAGACATTTTGGAATCCAGTCCTTGGTTTTGTAGGCTCTGGAACATGACTCTTTTTATCACTCAAGTCTGATCAGGCTCTCGGGCAATGACTCACACTAATTCAATTCATGACCAGATGCCAGGTTGCTGATTTGCACTGGGAGGAGTACTTGTCGTGAGACACAGGGCTGGCTATTTCTGCTGCTGGAAGAACTCTCTCTCTCTGGGAGAGTGGATTGATACAGGAGGCCAAACTGAGGTTGTCAGCAAGCTCTGCAAGGTCTTAGAGACCCAGAAGGTTTTTAAGGTTATCTGCATTACGGTCTCATAGTCATTTAGCACGTTTTTGCCTAAAAAAACTTTAGTTCATCTAGACCAGGGGTCAGCAGACTATGGCCGGTGGGTTGGTCACCTGTTTTTGTAAATAAGTTTTATTGAAATACAGCCGTTCTCATTCATTTATGCATGGTCTGTGACTGTCTTCTGCAACAGAAACTCTATGGCCTACAAAGCCTAAAATTTATTATCGAGCCCTTCAGAGTTGTTGTTGTTCAGTTGCTCAGTTGTGTCTGCCTCTCTGAGACCCCCTGGACTGCTCTTTAGAGGCCAGATAGTAAACCTACATTACTAATCTAATCTACTAATTTGCACTAGTGTTTCTCAAGTTGTAGTTTCGACCTATTGGTGTTTTAAAAAATCATTTTAAAGATTAATGATCAGCATTTTATTTCAAGTAGAACAACAACAATGGGACATATCAGAGTCCATTTTATTTTCAAGGTAAGTATTACACTGTGAAATGTTTGTTTTTGAATGCTGTAATGATTAATTTCAGGTGTCAACCTGATTGGCCCAAGGGCTGCTCAGATGTCTGTGAGAGTGTTTCTGGAAGAGATGAGCATTTGAACTGGTGGATTTTGTAAAGCAGATTCAGTTCAGTTCAGTTGCTCAGTTGTGTCTGACTCTTTGCGACCCCCTGGACAGTAGTACACCAGGCTTCCCTGTCCATCACTAACTCCCGGAGCTTGCTTAAACTCATGCTCTTCGAGTTGGTGATGCCATCCAATCATCTCATCCTCTGTTGTCCCCTTCTCCTTCTGCCTTCAATCTTTCCCACCATCAGGGTCTTTTCTAATAAGTCAGTTCTTCACATGAGGTGGCCAAAATATTGGAGTTTGAGCTTCAGCATCAGTCCTTCCAATGAATATTCAGGACTGATTTCCTTTAGGATGGGCTGGTTTGATTAAATGTGATTAATTGATGCACATTTAATTTAATGTGCATTAATTTTTTAAAACATCATCCTTGTAGAGAAGGGGGACAAAAAGAAGCAAATGTAGAAAAACATGGGAAACCTATTGAAAATGTGTTCATTTCCCCAGTACCCCTTGCTGTCCAAAGGACTCTCAAGAGTCTTCTCCAATACCACAGTTCAAAAGCATAATTTCTTCGGTGCTAATCCTTCTTTAAGGTCCAACTCTCACATCCATACATGACTACTGGAAAAACCATAGCTTTGACTATTCAGACCTTTGTCAGCAAAATAATGCCTCTGCTTTTTAATATGCTGTCTAGATTGATCATAGCTTTTATTCTAAGTAGCAAGCATCTTTTAATTTCATAGCTACAGTAACTATCTGCAGTGATTTTGAAGCTCAAAAAAATAAAGTCTGTCACTGTTTCCCAATCTATTTGCCATGAAGTGATGGGACCGGATGCCATGATCTAAGTTTACTGAATGTAGAGTTTTAAGCCAACTTTTTCACTCTCCTCTTTCACTTTCATCAAGAGGCTCTTTAGTTCTTCTTCACTTTCTGCCATAAGGATAAAGCAGATTGCCCTCCTCCAAAGTGGGAGAACATCATTTAATCTGTTAGTGCCCTGGATAGAACAAAAAGGTAGAGGAAATCTGAATTCAGCCTCTGACTGATTGAGTTGTGGCATCAGTCTTTGTCCTTGATGTTCCTGGTTTACAGGCCTTCAGACTCAGACTATAATCTACACCCCCAGCTTCCTGGAGGGCTTCCCAAGTGGTGCTAGTGGCAAAGAACACCCCTGCCAATGCAGGAGACGTAAGAGACGTGGATTCGACCCCTGGGTCATGAAGATCCCCTGGAGAAGGGCATGGCTACCCACTCCAGCATTCTTGCCTGGAGAATTCCATGGACGGAGGTGCCTGACAGACTGTAGTCTATAGGGTGGCAGAGTCAGACACGACTGAAGCAACTTAGGATGCATGCATGCTGGCTTCCTGGGATTTCTTTAGAGTTGATAGAGAGCAGATCATAAAACTTTTCAGCCTCCATAATTACATGAGCCAATGTTTAAATAAATCTCTCTGTATACCTATTGGTCTTGTTTCTCTGGAGAATTAATACACATGTACATACACAGATATGTGTTATATGTATCCTGGCTCCTAATGTAAAATGACTTTTCTTATTGATGGTCATGTTAAATAAAGTTTCAAAAACACTGACCTAAAAAAAAATTCCTGTATTCTTAGACAATTTTGAGAACACTGAAGAACTCTAAGTTTCAGACTTTCCTTTTGACTTTCATTATTATTTATAATAATAATATTGTATGGTACATCATAATTTTTAAGTGTCTTTCACACAGATCCCCACAAATTTTCAGGGCAAACTGCTGAACAAGGAACTATTACCCTTCATGTAGAGTTGAGAAAACTATGGTCCCTGCGTTTAGCTGTCTTGGTCAAGGCCACAATTCCTTTGTTTTGGCCCCACTGTGTGGCAAGTGGGATCTTAGTTCCCCAAACACAGATTGAATTTGTGCCTCTACTTTGGGAGCACAGTTTTAACCAGTGGGCCACCAGGGAAGTTCCAAGGCCACCCTTCTTAAAGCTGAAGTTTGTTTTGAAACCCCTGTCTTCTGACTCATCATCCAGGGCTTTTCCAACCATGAACTGTCTTTTCAGAGTCTAAGAAACTCCTTCCTGTCTGATAATCCCTCTTAAAAGGCTTTAGGATTTTCAGGATTATCTTCTTTATATTCTCTTTTATGCTGATAGCTTTGGGATAAAGTGCTCTAGAGGGATGCCATCTACAGGGATGCCAAAACCATCCCTGTAACTCTTTGCAAGGCCAGGACATGACAGCTTCACGGTGTTTCTCACCCTCCTCTATGGAGCATTTACGAGGATAAGGATCTTCTACTACCAACCTGGCAAAATTGACTGCTTCAAAATTGGGAAAGGAGTATGTCAAGGCTGTATATTGTCACTCTGCCTATCTAACTTACACGCAGAATGAAGTGATAGTGACTCAGTTGTGTCGGACTCTTTGTGACCCCATGGACTGTAGCCTGCCAGGCTCCTCTGTCTAGGGGATTTCCCAGGCAAGAGTACTGGAATGAGCTGCCATTTCTTTCTACAGGGGCTCTTCCTGACCCAGGGATCAAACCCAGGTCTTATGCATTGCAGGTGGATTCTTTACCATCTGAGCCACTAGAGAAGAGTACATCATGCAAAATGCCAGACTGGATGAATTACAAGCTGGAATCAAGATTGCCAGGAGAAATATCAACAACCTCAGATATGCAGATGATACCAGTCTAGTGGCAGAAAGTAAGGAGGAACTAAAGAGCTTCTTGATGAAGGTGAAAGAGGATAGTGAAGAAGCTGGCTTAAAACTCAACATTCATAAAACTAAGATTATGGTATCTTGTCCCATCACTTCATAGCAAATAGATGGGGAAACAATGGAAACAGTGATAGACTTTATTTTCGTGGGCTCCAAAATCACTGCAGATGGTGACTGCAGCCATGAAATTAAAAGATGCTTGCCCCTTGGAAGAAAAGCTATGACAAATATAGACAGCATATTAAAAAGCAGAGATATCACTTGGCTGACAAAGGTCTGTATAGTCAAAGCTATGGTTTTTCCAGTAGTCATGTACGGATGTAAGAGTAGGACTATAAAGAAGAATGAGAACTGGAGAATTGATGCTTTTGAATTGCACTGCTGGAGAAGACACTTAAGAGTCCCCTGGACAGAAAGGTGATCAAATCAGTCAGCCCTAAAGGAAATCAACCCTAAATATTCATTGGAAGGATTGATGGTGAAGCTGAAGCTCCAAGACTTTGGCCACTAGATGTGAAGAGCTGACTCACTGGGAAAGACCCTGATGCTGGGAAAGATTGAAGGCAGGAGGAGAAGAAGATGAGATAGTTGGATGGGATCACCGACTCAATAGACATGAGTTTGAGCAAACGCCAGGAGATAGTGAAGGAAGGGAAGCCTGGCATGATGCAGTCCATGAGGGTGCAAAGAGTTGGACACGACTTAGCGACTGAACAACAAGAACAATCTGGCACGACTGGGAATGCAGAGTGACAAGGACCCACCCGCTTGGTCTCTACCCTTCCCCACCTTTCCCAGGGGTGAGCAAACTTAATTTTAAACTGTCAGATAGGGAGGGGCCAATGTTTCTTCATGCATTGGGAGCTGGGTAACATCATTTGGGAGGTTTGTCTTTGGCACTGGAAAATGTGTTCTGCCTTGACATTGGAGAATTAAGAGAACTTGAGGAAGAGTAGTGGGAGACAGAAGGGAGCTCCAGGTGTCACCCCTGACATTGAGAGCTTGCCCTGCACTGAAAGCTTTTACCCAGATAAGCCCAGTTCAGCTCCCACAGCTCTATGTGACAATGAAGTTTGAGATAAGCTGGTGGTCTGTGTAAAGCCACAGAGATGGCAGTGGCAGAACTGGGCCTCAAACTTAGGCAATTTGACTCCTGAGCCCATGTTTAATCACTGTAGGTACTGACACCCTCCCACCCCCCAACTACCCCCTCTCTGCCTCTCTCTTTTTTTTTTTTTTTCAGTTTTGGCTGTGTCATATAGGATCTTAGTTTCCTGACCAGAGATTGCACACATGCCACCTATATTGGAAGCACAGAGTCTTAACCACTGGATTACAAGGGAAGTCCTACTCTCCCTTTTTGAATGAAGGGAGTATAAACGCTCTTGAGGTCGTCTCCTTCTAGGCTGTGCAGTATAACCCACCAGATAGCAAAGTAGGGCCTGGGTGAAGCCTACTTTGGGGTCAGTGCACATTTGACCTGATCCTCCTTTGGGCTGTAAGTGTCTGGACTTGATCACAAAAGATGAAAGGTGCCAAGGGCAGTAGGGAACACTTAACATTTGCTGAAGATGGCTAGACAAATAAAAGACTAACAGCATGGGGACAAAGGTCCCCCTCCAGTTTTGGGAAAATGGGTAGGAGGGTTAAAATCTTGCTGGTAGTCACTTTGATATTCAAAGGGAAGATAACTGTCTTGAAGATTATGGTGTAAAGTTGACTTTCTTCCCCTGCTCCTTTCTTCCTGTAAATCCTAGGAAATAAAGAGGGGAGTGAGAACTAAAAACAGCAACCCCATTTTCATCACTGGGACCCACCTTCTGTAAGGCCACTGAAGGGTGTTGGGAGTGTGGGGATATTCCAGGAGCCCTGAATTCCGAGGTTCTTCCCAGGCAGTGCCAGTGGCTGCTGAGATAGCAGGAGTGGTAGGAGTTGCCTCCATGTCCCTTCAACGGACACAGCTAAAGACATTTTCTGAACATTCTTCCAGTCCTTGGGGGAGCTTACTGCTTAATAACAATGAGGCCTGATCCTCCAGGAATAGATTTTATTTTTTTAAATTTAATTGTATTAAATTAATGTTATTGGAGTATAGTTGCTTTACAGTGTTGTATTAGTGTCTGCTGCTGTTGCTGCTGCTAAGTCACTTCAGTCATGTCCAACTCTGTGTGACCCCATAGATGGCAGCCTACCAGGCTCCTCTGTCCCTGGGATTCTCCAAGCAAGAATACTAGAGTGGCTTGCCATTTCCTTCTCCAATGCATGCATGCTAAGTCACTTCAGTCATGTCCGACTCTGTGCGACCCTATGGACAGCAGCCCACCAAGGCTCCTCTGTCCACAGGATTCTCTAGGCAAGAATACTGGAGTGGGTTGCCATGTCCTTCTCCATGTATTAGTGTCTGGGCAACGGCACCCAACTCCAGCACTCTTGCCTGGAAAATCCCATGGATGGAGGAGCCTGGTGGGCTGCTGTCTATGGGGTTGCACAGAGTTGGACACGACTGAGAGAGTTCACTTTCACTTTTCACTTTCATGCATTGGAGAAGGAAATGGCAACCCACTCCAGTGTTCTTGACAGGGTGGGCTGCCGTCTATGGGGTCGCACAGAGTCAGACACGACTGAAGCGACTTAGCAGCAGCAGCAGTACAGCAAAATGAATCAGACATGCATATACATATATCGCCTCCCTTTTGGACTTCCTTCCCATTCATGTCACCACAGAGCATTGAGTAGAGTCCCCTGTGCTATACAATAGGCTCTCATTAGTTTCTATTTTATATATAGTATCAATAATGTATATATGTCAATCCCAAACTCCCAATTCCTCCCAGCTTCTCCTGCTGTTCCCCCTTGGTATTTTTGTTCCCTGTCTCTGTCTCTTAGGCATTGATTTTAGATGCTGAAGCTTCCTTGTCTAGTTTCCAGTGACTGTTGTAAATGGGAAGGTGGTGGGCAGATAATAGCCAGTCAAAGGCTGTGATTTCAGTAGTCACTGGTTTTGAAGGACTGGGCCATTAAATAAGCTAAGTTGGGGTTGATGACATGTTGAGGAGGAAATCCATGTGACCCGGGTGGGTAGGGGGGGTGGTTTCTAATCAGCAGATTAGCACATCCTAGAGACTGATGTGAGGTCTCTAACCAAAACCCCAGGAGTTATGGAAAAGGGAGGAGGCAAGGACAAAGAAAGGTGCCGAACTGTAAGGGAGTTAGAGAGGGGAAGGGAGAAGAGAGGGGAAGGGAAAGGAGACGCAAGAGAACAGTCATGAACTGGCAGCTACAAAGTACTGTCTCAGAGTCTGAGAAACTTTTCAAAGTAGCTCAATCTCTCAGATACTTGTATATTAATTAGATAAGGTGCTCATTTACAAGCCTTCTAGTTCCTTCTGGGGACACCTATGTTACAGTTTATTTTGAGCTCCCACAGTCCAAAATAAGGTCAGGAAAGAGATAACAAAGGGTATAGGAGAGGAAACAATTACTTCTACCCTCTTAGATTCTGCAACTTACATCTGCAAATTAAACTGAAAAAGAGTAACCAAAGAAAAGGCCTGTGCATTTTATTTGATGCTAATGTTGACATGTACATAAGGAGTTCACAGAAAAGAAATGAAGTTCCAAAGAGGCAGTTAGACTCAGAAGTTTATATACCATTTTAACAAAGGGTGATTAATTGTGAAGACATGACTTGACAAAGATAAGGTGTTTGGGCTTCTAGGAGTGGTAAACTATGAGAAGATAAATATTTGGTGGGGTAGGGTGGAAGGCTTGCTCATTGGAAGAAAAGCTATGGCCAATCTAGACAGCATATTAAAAAGCAGAGACATTACTTGCTGAGCAAGAGCTGAATAGTCAAAGCTATGGTTTCTCCAGTAGTCATGTAAGGATGTAAGAGTTGGACTATAAAGAAAGGTGAGTGTCGAAGAATTGATGCTTTTGAACTATGGTGTTGGAGAAGACTCTTGAGAGTCCCTTGGACTGTAAGGAGATGCAACCAGTCCATCCTAAAGGAGATCAGTCCTGAATATTCATTGGAGGACTGATACTGAAGCTGAAACTCCAATACTTTGGCCACCTGATGTGAAGAACAGACTCATTGGAAAAGACCCTGATGCTGGGAAAGATTGAAAGCAGAAGGAGAAGGGGACAACAGAGGATGAAATGGTTGGATGGCATCACTGACTCAAAAGACATGAGCTTCAGCAAGCTCTGGGGGTTGGTGATACACAGGGAAGCCTGGCGTGCTGCAGTCCATGGGGTTGCAAAGAGCTGGACACAACTGAGCGACTGAACTTAACTGAACTGAACTAGGGGACATTAGGAGTTATTTAGTAAGCTTCTGTTTGTGCTTGACACATCCCAGAGCTATCTCTGCTCATAAAGATTGTTCTTGGGATGTCCCTGTTACTCCAGTGGTTAAGATTCTGCCTTGCAATGCAGGGGACATGGGTTTGATCCCTGGTCTGGGAATTAAGATTACCACATGACACAGGGCAATTAAGCCTGTGCGCCACAACTACAGAGCCCACAAGCTGCAACAAGAGATCCCACCTGATGTAGTGAAGACCCCATGTGCTGCAGATGCTTTGCCATCTGAGCCACAAGCGAGGCACAGAAAGATACACCCATTTAAATGCAGAGTTCCAAAAAATAGCAAGGAGAGATAAGAAAGCCTTCCTCAGCAATCAATGCAAAGAAATAGAGGAAAACAATAGAATGGGAAAGACTAGAGATCTCTTCAAAAAAATTAGAGATACCAAGGGAACATTTCATGCAAAGATGGGCTCGATAAAGGACAGAAATAGCATGGACCTAACAGAAGTAGAAGATATTAAGAAGAGGTGGCAAGAATACACAGAAGAACTGTACAGAAAAGATCTTCACTACCCAGATAATCACGACGGTGTGATCACTGACCTAGAGTCAGACATCCTGGAATGTGAAGTCAAGTGGGCCTTAGGAGCATCATACAAACAAAGCTAGTGGAGGTGACAGAATTCCAGTTGAGCTATTTCAAATCCTAAAAGATAATGCTGTGAAAGTTTGTTGTGCCAGCAAATTGGGAAAACTCAGGAGTGACCACAGGACTGGAAAAGGTCAGTTTTCATTCCAATCCTAAAGAAAGGCAATGCCAAAGAATGCTCAAACTACTGCACAATTGCACTCATCTCACACGCTAGTAAAGTAATGCTCAAAATTCCCCAAGCCAGTCTTCAGCAATACGTGAACCGTGAACTTCCAGATGTTCAAGCTGGCTTTAGAAAAGGCAGAGGAACCAGAGATCAAATTGCCAACATCCACTGGATCATGGAAAAAGCAAGAGAGTTCCAGAAAAGCATCTATTTCTGCTTTATGGACTATGTCAAAGCCTTTGACTGTGTGGATCACAATAAACTGTGGAAGATTCTTCAAGAGATAGGAATACCAGACCACTTGACCTGCCTCTTGAGAAACCTGTATGCAGGTCAGGAAGCAACAGTTAGAACTGGACATGGAACAACAGACTGATTCCAAATAGGAAAAGGAGTACGTCAAGGCTGTATATTGTCACCCTGCTTATTTAACTTATATGCAGAGTACATCATAAGAAATGCTGCGCTGGAAGAAGCACAAGCTGGAATCAAGATTGCTGGGAGATATATCAATAACCTGAGATATGCAGATGACACCATCCTTATGGCAGAAAGTGAAGAAGAACTAAAGAGCCTCCTAATGATGGTGAAAGAGGAGAATGAAAAAGTTGGCTTAAAGCTCAACATTCAGAAAAATAAGATCATGGCATTCGGTCCCACCACCAGATACAAAGAGCTGACTCATTTGAAAAGACACTGATGCTGGGAACATTTGAGCAGGAGGAGAACGGGATGACAGAGGATGAGATGGTTGGAAGGCATCACTGACTCAATGGACATGAGTCTGAGCAAACTCAGGGAGTCTGTAATGGACAGGGAGGCCTGGCGTGCTGCGGTTCATGGGGTCGCAAAGAGTCGGACACGACTGAGCGACTGAACTGAACTGTGCTGCAGGGATCTGAGTTGACACAGTCAAATAAATACATAAATAAATGTGTTTGTGTGTTTTTTTTTTTAAAGGATTGTTCTCTTTGTGATGTGAGAGGTGGGCACCTTCAGTAAGGAAAAACTATGCCCTTGTTTTAGACAGATTGGGTAAGGTTAGGAAGCTTTTCCAGTGTTTGCAATTTCTCAATTTCCTTTAGCTCAAAATAATCTTTACATCAAAGTGGCACATGTTGGGCCAGCATATTCTGATCCCCTTCTAGGAAGAATGCCTGGCAGCAGAAGTAGTGTTACAGTGGGCAGAAGATAGTCCTGAAGTAAAAACTGATAGATACAAGAATGGTATACAGGGCAGCATAACCACATGCTGCTGATTGTCAAAAGACTCAGTCTCTGGTCATGGAGAAGATAATACTTGAAAATCTTTAAAAATAGGGTAAATATTATTTTTAAAAATTTTCCTATGACTTTGGATCAAGGTTGATATATTGGGTTGGCCAAAAATTTCATTCAGGTTTTTTGTAACACCTACGGAAAAACCTGAACAATTTTTTGTCCAACCTAAGACAGCCAAAACAGCAAAAGTGCCACCCATCCATCTGTCCACCCATCCATCTGTCCATCCATCCATATGTCCATCCATTCATCCATCCTAATCAAGTATGTGCCAGGAGCCATACAATGCAGGCTAGACACTAGAGACACAGAAATGTCCATGCTCCACATACACAGAAACTCATGGTCTTGCACAGGAGAAAGACACATGCATGAATAATTCCACTGAAACTCGATTAGTGATATGATCTAGTTAGCAACCAAATATGCCAGAAGAGCTGAGTGTGGGTGTTATCCCACAGGTGTGGCAAATGGTTCTTGCCATCACTGGGGATACAGAGCTGGGCATGGCATTCCTTCTCTTGTCTGGATGCTGGATGAAATCCTAAAGTGGCTTACTAGTTTTGTCTAAGGAAGATGGTGCTCTGTTTCTCGAAGCAACTAGTGAACTGGGGCTGCTGCTGCAGCTCAGCCAGCACCTGAGTTTAAGAACTGCTGACTTAGGGGCCCTGGGAAGACTCTTACCAGCAGGTGTGTTTACAATAAAAGACAGAGTGATGTTAATTCAGTTTAGCAATAATAATTTCTTAGTGAGGAGGGGCTGAAAATTAATGTTGAAACCAAATACCACACCTGCAGTTAATTTGAGGTGTTGTGCATGCGTGTGTGTGTGTGTGTGTGTGTGTGTGTGTGTGTGTACATATGCACCCTCAGGCACCTAGTGTCTGGATATAGAAACATATATGCATAAACATACATTATGAAGATGTGTCTAAGCTTATGTCAACCTATTAGGAAACCAAATATAAATGTGTATCCTTGAAATAACTTTTTAAAAAGAGCATGGGTTCACTTTTCTTAAACATTTTTTTCATTAAAATTTTGAAATTCAAAGAAGGAAGATTAAGTATAGCTATCATTCACCAAAGGACTACTATGATCCAGATTCATTTATATTTATGACTTTCTGAAATAGGTACTGCTTATCTTACTGTAAAGACAAACAGAGCCTTAAAGGAGATTACATTTAGTACTTTGCTCACCCAATTAGTAATTACCAAAGATGCACCTTGAGCTCAGCTTATCTGATTTGGGGTTCATTCCCCTTTTTATCACATTATGCTGCTTCCTCCTACTGAGGAGAAATAACTTCAACCAAAGGCTGTTAACTCCCTAGGCCTTTAGGATCCTGGTACCCAGAATGGGTAGACCTTGGAGGCCTTGCAGAACAGACCTGAATGAAGCGGCACCTACAGAAGGGCTGACTTCCATGAAGCACCCTCATGTGCAGGCAGAGAAGAGCATCCACAACGAGTAAGCCACTGGTCCACCCCAGCTTGTTGCTGAGCCGGGTGAGCGCAGCATAAAGCCAACCAGGCCAGCAGCCAGGCCTCATGGAGTGTTGCTGTGCCAGACCCTTTGAACATGGAGTTTTAAAAATGACTTCTCTGCTCTGAGGTCCATGTATGATTTGAAGAGAAGGACAATTTTAAGTCAAATCAAGCTTCCATGAAAACACATGCCCAAGAACCCACAGATACTTAAGGAAGAAGAAAACTTGTCTTCTAAGAAAACAGACACATAGGATGGGGTTAACTGTGTTCCAGAAGATCATTTGGCCTACCAAGGACTTCCTATGGCATAATAACAATCTCCTCTGCTGCTGCTGCTGCTAAGTCGATTCAGTCATGTCCAACTCTGTGCGACCCCATAGACGGCAGCCCACCAGGCTCCCCCGTCCCTGGGATTCTCCAGGCAAGAACACTGGAGTGGGTTGCCATTTTCTTCTCCAATGCATGAAAGTGAAACGTGAAAGTGAAGTTGCTCAGTCGTGCCCAACTCTTAGCGACCCCATGAACTGCAGCCTACCAGGCTCCTCCGTCCATGGGATTTTCCAGGCAAGAGTACTGGAGTGGGTTGCCATTGCCTTCTCCAACAATCTCCTCTCCTCTAGTAGTTTTCAAATATGACCTGGAGAGCAGACAGGCTTTCTCGGCTCTCCTACAGGAGTCTTGCCATTTGGTAATGGAAGGCTTACACTTTGACCAAGAATGTTAGTCACTCAGTTGTGTCTGACTCTTTGTGACCCCATGGACTATAGCCCGCCAGGTTCCTCTGTCCATGAAATTCTCCAGGCAAGAATACTAAAGTGGATAGCCATTCCCTTCTCCAGGGTATCTTCCTGACCCAGGGATTGAACTGAGGTCTTTTGCCTTGCAGGTGGATTCTTTACCATCTGAGCCATCAGGAAAGCCTTTGATCAAGAGAGACCTGCTAACTCTAGCCACACAGTTTTTCAAGTTCAAGGGGATTCAACAAAAAGTCAGGGGAAGAATCTGATCTTGGACCACTTGATGGTGGAGAGGTTGTTTGTTAATGATCTTCAGGAGCAGAACATGTGTCACTGGAAGGGCACGGAGAGTAAGGTGTCGCGTTTTGAGGTCAGAGATAGGCATGAAGGATGACCAAGGAGCTTGGCCTCCATGACTGGAAACAGCCAGTCAGAGAGGAATAAGAAGAGTGCATGTCATGCAGATGAGGGTCACCCCTGACCTGCAACCTCCTGACCCCACCCCTTCCTTGTGTCCTTACAACAAAGTTCACGTGTTCCTGGAATCTCACCAAGTCATCTCAGTCACCCTCCTGTCCCTAGGAGAGCTCACCTTCCTCTCTTATTATGCAGAGCTGCTACTTCACTCCTCCACAGGGGTCCTTAGCACATGTGACCTGATCTTGTATCTATTCCGGTTTGTGTCCTATCATCTTTACTAGATTATAGAATGAGAGTCGAGGTCTTTCTTACCAAATCATTTCTTTTTTTAAAATTGGGATATAGTTGCTTTACAATGTTAGTTTTTGCTGTACAATGAAGTGGATACACACACACACACACACACACACACACACACACATATATATATATATATATATATATATATATATATATATATATATATGTATGTATGTATATCCCCTCTTGGGTCTCTCTCCCTCCCTCCCACCCCACCCTGTATCCACCTAGGTCACTACAGAACACGGAGCTGAGCTTCCTGTGCTTACAGCAGGTTTACACGTGGTGGTGCACATACATCAATCCCAATCTCCCAGGTCATCCCATCCACCCCCTAGCCCTGTGTCCACAAGTCTCTTCCCTTGGTCTGTGTCTCTATTCCTGCCCTGCAAATAGGTTCATCTGTACCATTTTTCTATATTCCACACATATGCATTAATATATGGTATTTGTTTTTCTCTTTCTGATTTACTTCACTCTGTATGATAGACTCTAGGTCCATCCATGTCTATCCAAATGACCAATCTTGTTCCTTTTCATGGCTGAGTAATATTCCACTGTGTATCTGCACCATATTTTATCCATTCATCTGTTGACAGACATTTGGGTTGCTTTCATGTCATGGCTATTGTAAATAGTGCTGCAAGGAACATTGGGCACATGTGTTTTAGTTCTATTTTACCAACTTATTTCCCATGACACTCAACACAAAAGCTGGTTTTTGTCTTTTTATACCTAGAGCAGAACACAGCTGTGCAATGGAATGAAAGAATCCTAGGGACTCAAAAGAGCTCTTGGTGACTGAGTGAGTGATGTGCTGACCCACCGAACATGGAGGGAACTAGCAATCCTGTTGGCTTCTGTAAAATGGGATAAGGCTCAGGCTTTGCCCCAGGTCTTCATAGAATCACTGACCCTCACATCTCCACAGCTGCAGGTTTCTCAACTGGGGAACCTGTGATGACAGAGACCCTCCCGGGGAGCAGCCTCATCTGGTATTTGGGCACACAGAGGTCCAGGGCTCTAGGCTTAGCACCTCAGCAGCAGGCCAGGCTTGGGGTTGGTTCCTCCTCAAACCTGAACCTCTGGTCCAGTGACTGAGTACTCAGTCATCTGCCTCGTTCTCTGTCCTGTTCTCCAGTTTCCAAATAGATGCAGACCCTGGACCTGAACACCACTCCCCTTGAGCTGGCTTTGGACCTCCCTGGAACCTCTCTCCTGCTTCCTTGTGCTTCTCTGAACATATCTGATGAATTTATTAGCCACTGTCTCTTCCCTGTCGGTCACCTTGCCCTTGCTCAGGTACAGCTCCTAACCTAGGCACTGGATTTGGACCAAAGGGCCACACATCCTTCTCTAGAAGAGTAGCTCTTATCCTAACTCCCTGTTCTGATTCTACACCTTCATCTGGTTGACTGGGCCAACACTTGATCCCTGGTCCTTCTCAGTGTGAGGTGGAAGGAAAATAGCATTTTGGAGATCACCTGACCAGAGCTCAAGATTCCACCTGGGTAGACCTTGGAAGAGTTATTTGACTTCCTTGAACCTTGTATCCTCTACTGTAAGAATGTGGACTTTTAGATTTACCCAAAGGGTGATGGTGACAGTTAGATGAGATATTCTGAATTCAGAATTAAGCATGGTGCTTATCATGGAAAGGACTCAACCAAGACTCACTTCTCCTTTGCTTGCTCACCTGATTATTTTTCCCATCACCAGTTATGATGGAGTCAAACTCAACATTTCCTAAAACCCTCCATTTGCTTAACATACATTCTTAACTATTCCAGAATACTGCCATTAGAGTGACATTTGCATTAGATTCACAAGCAGGGGGGTTATGTATAAAAGTTGAATTTTTTGACTAGAAGGGATTTTCTTGTTGGCAGCATATTTTCAGTATTTAATTTCATGATTTAACTGATCTTTGCTTCCATCCCTAAACTGTGAACTTTGGGGCAGGTGATGTTCCTGGCTGAGGCATCCTTGGGTATGGGGAGGAAGTAGGTGGCAGTGGGAGAGGTGGTCAGGGTTTCGGATTGGGAGGCAAGCCTAGCAGGTGAACAGATGCTCCATTTGCCTGGACTTGTCCTGCCACCATGGTGTCTGGATGTGATGGGCAGAAATAAAAGGAAACCTCCTGAAAGATGCCAACCCTGGCAGCCGGCAAGATGAAGCCAGGGCACTGTGAAGATCCTTGGCATGCTCTCAAGGCAGGGGTGGTAGTGCCAGCATTAATCATAAATAATAAAAGGCCAGAATCTTCCATGAGCTCTAAAGAGTGAGAATCTGGAACTTTGCTCTATTTTTAATACCAACTTTCTCCCAACCTTGCTCTCCTCTCATATATAAAGATGACCTCAAGTGCAAAAATATGATTCCACTAAAGTGGAAGAGAGTCAAAGAATTTCTAGATGATTAGGCTTGGGAATTTTTTTCCCGTTTCTGCTACAGTGAAATAGATATTGGCAAATAGTGAAACCTGCGGGGAATCAAACCGAGTATGGAAGAGCCTGGTCAGTTATAATTAGAAGAATTACATCATTCTCCTTTTCCCAAAGAGCAAGAGAGTGTTATTTAAAGGGCCAGTGAGACACATGCAAACAGCTTTGACTCAGCAACAGTCGAGAGCCCCCTTATAAATGACTGTACATTTTGCCAAAAAGTAATTAAAGCTCTAATTTTTTTCTCTAATGCACCTAGACCTGGTTGATATAAGGTGGTTATATGTCAACAACAAATTGCATCCATGTTTTATCTGCAGTTTTTATTGAGCCTTTATGTATTGATGACGAAGATGATTAGTCTTTTAGGGAAAAATTAGATAAGTACATTTAAATCGAATGCATATAAAAAGACCTGTTCATTTCTCCTGGCTCTGATGAAGGCAGTAGGAATGTAATTTCCTTTTGTATAAACAGCTTGGTTGCATTCAGTTGTATTAGACAGACAGGGATTGAGCACCAACCCCACGCTGGCCTCCTGCTGACAGGGGAGGGTGGAGGACTCAGGGCTGGGCGGGGAGATGCAGGCTGTCTAGCTAAACAGTCAAGGGCATTGACTTCCAGGACAGATTGGACTCCAAACTTCTCCCAGCTCCTTTCTGACCTCATGACCTTGTCAGACCTTAAGTAGCCATAGGGGTGTCAGACCTTACACAGGACTGGGAAAAAGACTCTTGGAGGGGACAAACAGAACCTTGTGTGCACCAGGACCCAGGAGAAAGGAGCAGTGACCCCACAACAGACGACCCAGACTTGCCTGGGAGTGTCCAGGAGTCTCCAGTGGAGGCGTGGGTTGGTGGTGGCCTGTTGCAGGGTTGGGAGCAGTGAGTGTAGAATTACATGCATGGAATCTCTGAAGGAGGTTGCCATTATCACCTCCACCACAGTTTGGCCCCAGGCAAATAGCAAGGAGGGAACACAGCTCCACCCATCAACAGGAAATTGGATTAAAGATTTACTGAGCATGGTCCCACCCATCAGAACAAGACCCAGTTTCCCGCTCAGTTAGTCTCTCCCAACAGGAAGCTACCATAAGCCTCTTATCTTTCCCCATCAGAGGGCAGACAGATTGAAAACCACAATCACAGAAAACTAACCAATCTGATCACACAGACCGCAGCCTTTTCTAATTCAACGGAACTAAGCCATACCATGTGGGGCCACCCAAGACAGATGGGTCATGGTGGAGAGTTCTGACAGAATGTGGTCCACTGGAGAAGGGAATGCAAACCACTTCAGTATTCTTGCCTTGAGAACCCCATGAACAGTAGGAAAAGGCAAAAAGATAGGACACTGAAAGAGGAACTACCCAGGTCGGTAGGTGCCCAATATGCTACTGGAAATCAGTGGAGAAATAACTCCAGAAAGAATGAAGGGATGGAGCCAAAGCAAAAACAACACAACAACAACATCCAGTTGTGGATGTGACAGGTGATGGAAGCAAGGTCCAATGCTGTAAAGAGCAATATTGCATAGGAACCTGGAATGTTAGGTCCATGAATCAGGGTAAATTGGAAGTGGTCAAACAGGAGATGGCAAGAATGAATGTCAACATTCTAGGAATCAGCAAATTAAAATGGACTGGAATGGGTGAATTTAACTCAGATGACCAGTATATCTACTACTGTGGGCAAGGATCCCTTAGAAGAAATGTAGTAGTCATCACAGTCAACAAAAGAGTCTGAAATGCAGAACTTGGATGCAATCTCAAAAATGACAGAATGATCTCTGTTCATTTCCAAGGCAAACTATTCAATATCACAGTAATCCAAGTCTATGCCCCAACCAGTAATGCTGAAGAAGCTGAAGTTGAATGGTTCTATGAAGACCTACAAGACTTTTTAGAACTAACACCCAAAAAAGATGTCCTTTTCATTATGGGGGACTGGAATGCAAAAGTAGGAAGTCAAGAAATACCTGGAGTAACAGGCAAATTTGGCCTTGGAGTACAGAATGAAGCAGGGCAGAGGCTAATAGAGTTTTCCCAAGAGAACACACTGGTCATAGCAAACACCCTCTTCGAACAACACAAGAGAAGACTCTACACATGGACATCATCAGATGGTAAACACCAAAATCAGATTGATTATATTCTTTACAGCCAAAGATGGAGAAGCTCTATACAGTCAGCAAAAATAAGACTGGGAGCTGATTGTGGCTCAGATCATGAACTCCTTATTGCCAAATTCAGATGTATTTTTGAAGAAAGTAGGGAAAACCACTAGACCATTCAGGTATGACCTAAATCAAATCCCTTATAATTATACAGTGGAAGTGACAAATAGATTCAAGGGATTAGATCTGATACACAGAGTTCCTGAAGAAATATGGACAGAGGTTCATGACATTGTACAGGAAGCAGGAATCAAGACCATCCCCAGGAAAAAGAAATGTGAAAAATCAAAATGGCTGTCTGAGGAGGCCTTAAAAATAGCTGTGAAAAGAAGAGAAGCAAAAAGCAATGAAAAAAGGAAAGATCTACCCATTTGAACGCAGAGTTCCAAAGAATAGCAAGGAGAGATAAGAAAGCCTTCTCCAGTGATAAGTGCAAAGAAATAGAGGAAAACAATAGAACGAGAAAGACTAGAGATCTCTTCAAGAAAATTAGATATACCAAGGGAACACTTCATGAAAGATGGGCTCAATAAAGGACAGAAATCGCATGGACCTAGCAGAAGCAGAAGATATTAAGAAGAGGTGGCAAGAATACACAGAAGAACTGTACAAAAAAGATCTTCACTATCTAGATAATTATGATGGTGTGATCACCCACCTAGAGCCAGACATCCTGGAATGTGAAGTCAAGTGGGCCTTAGGAAGCATCTCTATGAACAAAACTAGTGGAGGTGGCAGAATTCCAGTTGAGCTGTTTCAAATCCTGAAAGATGATGCTGTGAAAGTGCTGCACTCAATATGCCAGCAAATTTGGAAAAATTAGCAGTGGCCACAGGACTGGAAAATTTTCATTCCAATCCCAAAGAAAGGCAATGCCAAAGAATGTTCAAACTACCACTCAATTGCACTCATCTCACACACTAGTAAAGTAATGCTCAAAATTCTCCAAGCCAGGCTTCAGCAATATGTGAACTGTGAACTTCTAGATGTTCAAGTTGGTTTTAGAAAAGGCAGAGGAACCAGAAATCAAATTTCCAGCATCAAATGGATCATGGAAAAAGCAAGAGAGTTCCAGAAAAACATCTATTTCTGCTTTATTGACTATGTCAAAGCCTTTGATTGTGCGGATCACCACAAACTGTGGAAAATTCTAAAAGAGATGGGAATACCAGAACACCTGACCTGCCTCCTCAGAAATCTGTATACAAGTCAGAAAGCAACAGTTAGAACTGGACATGAAACAACAGATTGGTTCCAAATTGGGAAAGGAGTACATCAAGGCTGTATATTGTCACCCTGCTTATATAACTTATATGTAGAGTACATCCGTAGAAGGCAATGGCACCCCACTGCAGTCCTCTTGCCTGGAAAATCCCATGGATGGAGGAGCCTGGTGGGCTGAAATCCATGGGGTCGCTAAGGGTCGGACATGACTGAACGACTTCACTTTCACTTTTCAGTTTCATGCATTTGGAATAGGAAATGGCAACCCACTCCAGTGTTCTTGCCTGGAGAATCCCAGGGACGGGGGAGCCTGGTGAGCTGCCGTCTATGGGGTCCCACAGAGTTGGACACGACTGAAGTGACTTAGCAGCAGCAGCAGCAGAGTACATCATGAGAAATGCTGGGCTGAAGGAAGCACAAGCTGGAATCAAGATTGCTGGGAGAAATACCAATAACCTCAGATATGCAGATGACACCACCCTTACGGCAGAAAGTGAAGAAGAACTAAAGAATCTCTTGATGAAAGTGAAAAAGGAGAGTGAAAAAGTTGTCTTAAAACTAAACATTCAGAAAACGAAGATCATGGCATCTGGTCCCATCACTTTACGGCGAATAGATGGGGAAACAGTGGAAACAGTGGCAGACTTTATTTTTCTGGGCTCCAAAATCACTGAAGATGGTGATTGCAGCCATGAAATTAAAAGACGCTTGCTCCTTGGAAGAAAAGTTATGACCAATCTAGACAGCATATTAAAAAGCAAAGACATTACTTTGCCAACAAAAGTCCATCTAGTCAAGGCTATGGTTTTTTCCAGTGGTCATGTATGGATGTAACAGTTGGACTATAAAGAAAGCTGAGTGCCGAAGAATTGATGCTTTTGAACTGTAGTGTTGGAGAAGACTCTTGAGAGTCCCTTGGACTGCAAAGAGATCAGTCCTGGGTGTTCATTGGAAGGACTGATGTTGAAGCTGAAATTCCAATACTTTGGCTACCTAATGTGAAGAACTGATGCATTTGAAAAAACCCTAATGTTGGGAAAGATTGAAGGTGGGAGGAGAAGGGGACGACAGAGGATGAGATGGTTGGATGGCATCACTGACTCAATGGACATGAGTATGAGTAGTCTCTGGGCATTTGTGATGGACAGGGAGGCCTGGCATGCTGCAGTCCATGGGGTCACAAAGAGTCAGACATGACTAAGTGACTGAACTGAACTGACCTGTTAACCTCTCCCAACCCACTGTATGTAGTAATTCTACTGCATACAAAGGAGTTCAATACCAAGAACACATTCATAAATCCAGTTCATTTGTAAGTCCAACAAGGTTAGCCTAGGTACCCAACTATCAGGATCAGCTATATACTACTGTGTTGTAATAGGTTTATAATACTGTTCACACAAATAATACACACAAAGAAACACACAAAAATAAAAATAATGTTTTTAATCTTACAGTACAATTCCTTGAAAACTACAGTAATACAGTACAACAGCTGGCTTACAGGAACTGGCAAGAAGGACAAGTAAGAAGAGTTCCTGATGGAGTTGAGAGAGGAGGTGAGAGATGGTAGAACTGAAGAATCGGCAGCAATAGGAGATGGAGGGCAAGCTGCCATTTCACTGACGCCTGACGCTGGTGGCACGGGTTCTGATTCCTTGCTGGATTTAATTCTATCTACCCTCCTGAATGAGATGATGTAGAGTCTGGGTAGTAGCTATTTTTTTCTCATACAGATGACACGGTAGCACTGGATTGCTTTGTGAACAGCTGCTGCAACCTTTGTGTAGCCTTCTATGTTCAAGGCCTGTGCCTCAAAAGCTAAAAGCACCCCCACAAATACAGAAAATCCCCTTCCTTCTCCTGCATCGTGAATCCCTTTAGCTCTTCAGTTACTTCTTCTTTGTCATATCTCTCTTCCTCCTTTCTCTAGGCACATTTGGATTTTTAAAAGTTTCCAACTTGAAGGCTTACATGTAGGGGACTTACTGTATTTGCAAAGCAGGAATAAACATAATGCCTAGATTAGATCCAGCTGTTTTTTGGTTGCAATCTTTTGGATTTTCTGTATATAAAATCATGCCATCTGCAAATAGAGACAATTTTACTTCCTCTTTTCCAATTCCGATATGTTTTATTTCTTTTTCTTGCCGGATTGCTCTAATTAGGACTTCCCTATCATGTTAAAGAGGCGTGGTGAGAGTGGGCACACTTTGTCTTGCTCCTGAACTTAGAGGAAAAGCTTTCAATCTCTCTTCATTGAGTATGATGTTAGTTGTGGGCTTGTCCCAGTAATATATGACCTTTACTTTGTTGAGATAACGTAGTATCTTAATATGTTGAGATAACACAATGGACACTGGGTCCGTTTTGGAGAAGGCCCCTAGGGTGAAGGTGAGTATGCAAACCGGACATTACAATATAACACAGTAAGTACTATAGTAATACTACTCTCTGTCACAGAAGGACCACTGTGGGCTTAGGAATTAACGCTCAGTTGCCTGGACTCAGCACTGAGTTGTGTTCTAAAGGAGGAAGAAGAGACTCAGGTGAGCAAAGCATCATAGATACAGGGGATAACGTGAGCAAAAGTGAGGCGCAAAGCACCACAGGGGATGCGAGGAGATGACCAGTGGTGCTGGCCCACAGTTCCCCTGGGTGCTGCGAAATGACCACAAAGAAGAGCAGTGGGAGGGGGGCAAACAGACGGCCAGAGTGGGGCCAGGTGAGCAGGACAGAGTGACAGAGCAACAAGAACGTAAGCTACAAACATCTGTCTGTCTGACACTTTCAAGGTTCAGAGGTTTTGATAGAAAGTGAAGTTGCATGATAAAGACAAGAAGGAGGCTTCATATTTGCAACAATATGGATGCAACTAGAGATTTTCATACCAAGAAAGAGAAAGACAAATCCCATATGATATCACTTACATGTGGGATCTAAAATACGGCACAGATGAACCTATCTATAAAACAGTAACAGCCTCACAGACAGAGAGAACGGATTTCTAGTCCCCAAGGAGGGGCCGGGAGGAGGAGGGAAGTGTGGGTTTAGCAGATGTAAACTATTATATATAGGATGAATAAACAACAAGGTCCTACTGTGTAGCACAAGGAACTCTATTCAATATCCCGGATAAACTGCAATGGAAAAGAATATGTACCAGAAAAAGAACGTCTGTATGTGTGTAACGAAAAAGTCGCTTTGCTATACAGCAGACATTGGCACAGCATTGTAAATCAATTATACTTCGATTAAAAAAAAAAAAAAAAAGAAGTAGGAGGCTTTGGTATTCTTGAATTTTTCGACACAGAGCTGTGTTTACAAGGCCTGTATGATCGTGAAATGATTCTTTAATTTACTAGAAGTTGGCAAAAATGGGGCCACAGTTGATGTCTCAACAGAGAGATGCATGGACCAGGCAGGGACCAGGAGGTAAGAGGGAAATGCATACAATATCTTCCGGGTCTTAGGCAAAGTGACAGGGCTGGGGGTCTGTGTTAGGTCTTCCCAGCTGGGCAGGGGAGATGGCCTGTCTTCCGAGGAATCAAAGGGAGAATGGGGTAGTGAATAATGGGGGTGGGGGTTCAGACTGTGACCTCCCCTGTATCTGTAAGTGGATGGAACATCCTTCAGGCCCAAAGACATGCTGTATGAGAGGCCATTGGGCTGCCTGCAGTGTGGGAGACGTAGGTTCGATCCCTGGGTTGGGAAGATCCCCTGCAGCAGGGCATGGCAACCCACTCCAATATTCTCGCCTGGAGAATCCATGGATAGCAGAGCCTGGTGGGTTACAGTCCATGAGGTTGCAAAGAGACTAAGCACACACTCACTGGTCTTAAGGTATCAGAAATTCTCAAAGAAGTTATATGCGTACATGGGAATACTATATAATTTCTATGTAAATATGATCCGAATGGGAACAGGTATATTATTATATGTGAAACGGATCGCCAGTCCAGGTTTGATGCATGAGACAGGGTACTCGGGACTGGTGCACTGGGATGACCCAGAGGGATGGGATGGGGAAGGAGGTGGGAGGGGGGTTCAGGATGGGGAACACATGTACACCTGTGACAGATTCATGTCAATGTATGACAAAACCAATACAATATTGTAAAGTAAAGCAAAACAAAACAAAAAGTACACACACAAAAAATATTAAGAAGTTATATGTATATGCATTAGTAATACCTGAAATTAAAACAGCTTTGACAAAGGGCTGCTGCTACTGCTGCTGCTAAGTCACTCAGTCATGTCCGACTCTGTGCGACACCATAGATGGCAGCCCACCAGGATCCCTGTCTCTGGGATTCTCCAGGCAAGAACATTGGAATGGGTTGCCATCTCCTTCTCCAATGAATGAAAGTGAAAAGTGGAAGTGAAGTCGCTCAGTCATGTCCGACTCTTAGCGACCCCATGGACTGCAGCCCACCAGGCTCCTCTGTCCATGGGATTTTCCGGGCAAGAGTACTGGAGTGGGGTGCCATTGCCTTCTCCACGACAAAGGGCAGTATGTGCATATCTTTTGATCAGTATCTACCCACAACAGGGAAAAAGAAACATAGCTGTGGTAGGCAGCCTTGAAAAATGGTCTCCAATGAGCCCTACCTCCTGGAAATCACACTTCTGTATAATCTTATCCCCAAGAGTGTGGGTTGTACTAGTGGCTTCCTTTAATGTGTGGGACATGGGAAAACTAAGATGTCAATCCTGAAGCCAGGCTATACAAGAATGTGACTCCCCTCTCCCTCTGTCTCTAAAGTCAGCTACCATGTTGAGATGCCCCTGTGGCAAAGAATGCAGGGTGGCCTCCTGCCATCACCAGTGGTAAACTGAGGTCCTCTAGCCAACAGCCCATTAGTAACTGTTCTGGTCAGGTCACTAGATGACGTCAGCCCCATCTGACGCCTTGGCTGCAGCCTGTAAGAGACCTTGAGCCGGAGGACCCAGCCAAGTCACACCTGGACGCCTGACTCACAGAAATGGTGAGATTAAAATGTATCATTGGGACTTCCCTGCTGGTCCACTGGTTAAGAATCTGCCTTGCAATGCAGGGATCCTAGGTTTGATCCCCACTCGGGGAACTAAGACCCCACGTGCTGCAGAACAACTAAGCTTGATCCACAGCTACTGAGCCTTGTGCTCTAGAGCCTGCAATGAGAAATCGCTAATGAGGCAATAAAGATCCTGCATGCAGCCAAATAAATAACTTAAAAAACCACAAGTGCCTGGAATAAATCTTTAAAAATAAATAAATAAAAACCAAATGAAGTTACTATTATAAGCTGCTAAGTTTGGGGGCAATTTGTTATGTAGCATAGATAACTAATTCAGGGACTAACATTAATTGAGTATTATCATATTAATGCATACTTTATTTTGTTCCTTAACTTCTAAGAGGGCTGCATGTTTAAGAACACATAATATTTAAGAAACTTGCCAAAGATTCCTCAGCCAGAAAGTAGCAAACAAAGATTCAAACCAGGACTGCTGGCTCCCAATGCATATGCCAAGTCAAAAGGAAAGCATTCTCTCAAATGAAAGGTTGTCTGGAGGAATCAAGAACCTCTTAGACATGAGTCTGAGGCCTGCCTGCCCCCAAGTATCTCTCCTACTTCTTCTTTTTGAAAAGCATTATTTTCCCCTTTCTCTATCACTTTTAATTATTTTTGACTGCGCCGGGCCTTCATTGCTGCGAGCGGGCTTCCTAGCCTCGAGCTTTCTCTAGTTGCATAGTTGTGGCTACTCTCTAGCTGTGGTGCTTGAGCATTAAGGTGGCTTCTCTTATTGCAGAGCATGGGCCTAGGGCGCACGGGCTCAGTAGTTGAGGCACACGCTTAGTTGCCCCGCTGCATGCGGAATCTTCCCTGACCAGGGATTGAACCAATGTCCCCTGCATTGGCAAGGAGATACTTTACCACTGATGGTAAAGTCCCACTCCTGCTTCTTTTTCATTCTATCAATCCCATGAGCCACTTTGAGTTAAAGTCTTACCCCTCAAAACAGGTACCATAGAGACTGTGGAACTTGATTCCAGGCAAATGTCATCACCTCATTTTCACCTTGGTAGAAAACGGTAAACAGTGAAGCTCTGAACAGAGAAAGGGCAAGAAAACAGCCTATGCCATGTGGGATGCTGGCTCAGAGGAGGCATATGGGGAGGTGACAGGCCTATACCATGTGGGATGCTGGTTCAGAGGAGGCATATGGGGAGGTGACAGGGTGAGGTAAGAGGCCCCTTATGTGGGCCAGAGCTGTTTTGAAAGTACTGGGGACAGGGTAGAGTGGGTGGTGAGGTTGGTTTCTTGCCCAGAGAAATAAGAAGGTAGGTGAAAGGGATCACGGATAAAGACAATCTCTAACATGATTTAACCTCTGGCTGGAACTCTGAAAACAGTAAGTTTGAGAAGTTTTCTCAAATTGAGTAGGAATCAAACACAGGCTCTAAGTGTGGAAAGGGACCCTGGCTGCATCCAATCAAAAGGGGTTTTCATTTCCTTGCATTCTGCTCCAGCATTGCACCTAACTCACCAGGGGAAACGAAGCAGGTACAACACAGATGCAGGCTGGTTATCCAAATGCTAGGATGCTGTTGAGGGCGCCAGACTCTGAGAGGCTTCGAGCTGGAAAAGAGCCACTGGTCAATTTAGTCTATGTTGTTACAGGAATTGCCTCTGAAACAGCGGTTCCCAAACTTTCTGGCACTAGGTACTATTTTCATGGAAGACAATCTTTCCAGGGACCGGGATGCGGGGGTGGTTTGGGGATGATTCTCATAAGGAGCATGCAACCTGGATCCCTAACTTGTGCAGTTCACAGTAGGGTTCATGCTCCTGTGAGGACTTACTGCTACCATTGATCTGACAGGAAGCAGAGCTCAGGCGGTAAAGTGAGTGATGGAGAGCAGCTGTAAATACAGATGACGCTTCACTCACTTGCCAGCCACTCAGCTCCTGCTGTGCGGTTTAGTTCAGTCACTCAGCCACGTCCAACTCTTTGCAATCCCATGGACTGCAGCACGCCAGGCCTCCCTGTCCATCACCAATTCCCGGAGCTTACCCAAACTCACATCCATTGAGTCGGTGATGCCATCCAACCATCTCATCCTCTGTCATCCCCTTCTCCACCTTCAATCTTTCCCAGCATCAGGGTCTTTTCAAATGAGTCAGGTCTTTGCATCAGGTGGCCAAAGTATTGAAATTTCAGTTTCAGCATGAGTCCTTCCAATGAACACCCAGGACTAATCTGTTTAGGGTGGAGGGGTTGGATCTCTTTGCAGTCCAAGGGACTCTCAAGAGTCCTCTCCAACACCACAGTTCGAAAGCATCAATTCTTCAGCGCTCAGCTTTCTTTATAGTCCAACTCTCACATCCATACATGACTACTGAAGAAACCATAGCTTTGACTAGATGGACCTTTGCTGGGAAAGTAATGTCTCTTTTTAATATGCTGTCTAGGTTGGTCATAACTTTCCTTCCAAGGACAAGCATCATTTAGTTTCATGGCTGCTGTGCAACCTACTTCCTAATCCCCCCGAGGCTGGGGACTCCTGTTCTAGAAGACATTCAGCTCTAACCTGAAACTTTTCAGTAAAGGCAGCTCACCAAGTCTTTCTGTGTTTTGATATTATAAAATTTTTCAAGCACAGAGATATACAACAACAATACTAGAGATAATTCAAAGTATGTATTCACTATCTGCCTTTGTTAAACTGCACTATTTTTCCATATTTCCTTCAGATCAAAAAAATAATTCAGACAAAGCCAAAACTCCCTTTGTAATTGCTCTAAAGCCATTCTTTATCCTACTCCCTGAGGTAATCTTCTGAAAGTTGGTGTAATCATTCCCAAACACATTTTCTACTTTACCGTATATACATGTATACATGCACAATATATTGTTTATTTTTGCATAATTTTAAAGTTTATGTGGCGAATACCACATTGTATATAACCTTTAAAAAATGGTCTTGATAATTTGTGTTGAGATTTGTCCACATTGGTACATAATTTATTCAGTTTACTTTTTTAAATTATTTATCTTTTATTGTTTTACTTTATTATGCTTCACAGATACTGCATTGTTTTTGCTTGTTTACGTTTATGTTTTTACTTTTTAACATTCTTTTATTTATTTTGGGGGCTGCATCGGGTCTTTGCTGCAGCACGCAGCCTCTCTAGTTATGGCGTGCATGCTCTGGAGCACACAGGCTCAGCAGTTGTGGCACTCAGGCTTAGTTTCAATGTGGCCTCTGGGATCTTAGTTCCCCAGCCAGGGATTGAACCATGTCCCCTACATTGCAAGGCAGATTTCTTAACCACTGGACCACCAGAGAAGTTCATTCATTTTATGAGCTATTCATTCCCCATTCTGTGACTATTCTACATTTTTTAAACAAATTGGGTCAATAAATATATAGGCTCTAAATTTTTCTGTATTTTTTGGTTATTTTTATTTCTGCTATTACACATAATTCTAAATTCATATTCTACTTGTCTCCTTATACACATGGATAAGAGTTTCTCTGTGGACAGGTAGCATTGCCAAGCTGTAGGATATCCACATTTTTAGATTATTTTTAATATGTATTACCATAGTGCTTTCCAAAGTTGTACCATTTACACTCCTACTTTCAGTGTCTGAGCGTTCCTTTCACACTCTATCCCTCCACCTCTTCTTTGCATTGAGTGGTTTCCTGATGCAACATCCATCGAGGTTGCTCCCCTCTGGCTACTCCCTGGTTGGCCAAGGCCCTTTGTAACTATGGTGCTCAGGACTGAACAAGATACACTTGGTGATGACTCTATCCATACACAAATTTGCAGGACTCTCACCTCCCTTAAGCTTGTTAGTGGATTTCTTCTAAGGATCTGGTAGTTCATGCTGAGCACCCACCTCCTCTGTGGCTTATATTGTTCATCCTCTTACATTCCTTGCAAGCACCAGTGACCTGGAGACTAACAATAGTTCTATTAATCTATGCCATGAATTCCTAACCTTCTTTGGAATTGAGACTTTTGAAAGTTGTAGACAAACACACACATACACACACACACACACTCAATCTGACATACAATTCCAGAAGGTTAATTGACCACCATAGCAAATTTATGGACCTTGAGTCAACCCTGCACTGCTGTGTGGAGGAATTAAAAAAAAAAAAAAAAAAAAGATTTAGAGAACAGTTTGCCTACTGAAATATGTTTAAATTTTAGACTATTGAAAAAATGCCTCAATGCCCAAAAGAATTGTAGAAATTTTAATGAAAAAATATGCAAAAAGCAAGAGTGTTCCAGAAAAACATCTACTTCTGCTTTATTGACTATGCCAAAGGCTTTGACTGTGTGGATCACAACAAACTGTGGAAAATTCTTCAAGAGATGAGACTACCAGACCACCTGACCTGCCTCTTGAGAAATCTGTATGCAGGTCAAGAAGCAACAGTTAGAACTGGACATAGAACAACAGACTGGTTACAAATTGGGAAAGGAGTATGTCAATGTTGTAAATTGTCACCCTGCTTATTTAACTTATATTCAGAGTACATCATGTGAAATGCCAGGCTGGATGAAGCACAAGCTAGAATTAAGATTACTGGGAGAAATATCAGTAACCTCAGATATGCAGGTGACACCACCCTTATGGTAGAAAGCAAAGAACTAAAGAGCCTCTTGATGAAAGTGAAAGAGGAGAGTGAAAATGTTGGCTTAAAACCCAACATTCAGAAAACTAAGATCATGGCATCTGGTCCCCTCACTTCATGGCAAATAGATGAGGAAACCATGGAAACAGTGAGAAACTTTATTTTGGGGGGGGCTCCAAAATCACTGCTGATGGTGAGTGCAGCCATGAAATTAAAAGATGCTTACTCCTTGGAAGGAAAGTTATGACCAACCTAGACAGCATATTCAAAAGCAGAGACATTACTTTGCCATCAAAGGTCCGTCTAGTCAAAGCTATGGTTTTTCCAGTATTCATGTATGGATGTGAGAGTTGGACTATAAAGAAAGCTGAGCACTGAAGAATGAGGCTTTTGAACTGTGGTGTTGGAGAAGACTCTTGAGAGTCCCTTGGACTGCAAGGAGATCCAACCCCTCCATCCTAAAGGAGATCAGTCCTGGGTGTTCATTGGAAGCACTGATGCTGAAGCTGAAACTCCAATACTTTGGCCACCTGATGTGACAAACTGACTCACTGGAAAAGACCCCGATGCTGGGAAAGATTGAGGGCAGGAGGAGAAGGGGACGGCAGAGGATGAGATGGTTGGATGGCATTACCGACTCAATGGACATGAGTTTGGGTAAGCTCCAGGAATTGGTGATGGACAGGGAAGCCTGGCATGCTGCAGTCCATGGGGTCACAAAGAGTTGGACCCGACTGAGTGACTGAATATGTTTTTAGGAATAATTTTTTCTTGGCTGCTCTGGGTCTCCCTTGCAGTGCATAGGGTCTTTGCTGAAGTGCTGGGTCTTCTCTAGTTGTGGCGCTGGCTCAACAGTTAGCAGCATGTGGGCTTCATTGCCTCACAGCATATGGGATCTTAGTTGCCCTACCAGAGATCAAACCCACATCCTCTGCATTGAAAGGTAGATTTTCAACCACTGGACCATGAGGGAAGTTGCAGGGTTAGTTTTAAAATCAAATTTCAACTATATTCCTTAAGGCAGCAAGATAGAATGGAAAGAGTTTAGACTCAGGAGTCCACAGAGCCAGTTAAATGTGACACTTCTTGGTTGGGTGAGACACAACCTCTACTAGCCTCAGTTTCCTCACCTGTCAAGTGTATTCATATCTCAAAATGTTCTTATGAAGGTTAGTCACAACTTTTGGAAGGAATGTGATAAATACTAAATAAATACTGGTTTTCCCTACCGTACCTTTATCCTTTGGAACACCACCCAGCAGATCTATGAACAGAGTCTGATGTTGGTATTTCCTTGGGCTACTGTGGGTTTTGATGTGACTGCATTGGTAACATTTGTTATGCAGAGTTGACCATCAATACATGTTAATTTCCTCAAAGATCGTTTTTTGGAGGCTAGGTTTTGGAGAGAAATCCAAAATTTAATTTTATTTATTTTTGACATTTCCTCTACATTCTATTTCTGTACTAATGAGAAAGTGGTACTTCTCTACACTGGCCCCTTGACATCTCACTAGTATTCATGTCATCTCTACTCATCAGGGCTGTTGCCACCTCTGATGATCACAAAAGAATATTGGCACTACCTCGTTGGGTCATATCATGGAAGCATTATCATCAAGGTGCTCTCGAGGGCCCCGGGGAAGTCCCTGATTCCCCACATGTCTTTCAAAGGCATATATTGTTTCAGGCACCTGTAAAAATAATAGCCAGAGATTATTTGTAGATGAATATTAATGCATCCATTTCAAAGCAAAGCACAAATTGAATAGCTTTATCTACATAAGGCCCCAAACAGATTTAATAGAAGTTTCCTCCCAAGTCATATATTATGTACTCTTAATATTCAATAAAAATTCATGCCAGTGAATGGAATGCTTTTGACACCCTTCACTTATAAACATCAGAAAAACATGTCTGGAGAGAGATTGAAATTATGATTACTAAACCTGTTCCAATTCCGTCTCTGTCAAATTTCTAGCAAGAACTGCTTGACTTAACAAGAGAATTGCCATTTTGAAAACATATATTGATGATGAGGAATTCCCTGCCCCCTACTACCGCAAAGCCTCCCAGGATTAGGACTGAAAAAGGGACCTCAGAGGGTGGCTTCCCCAAGGCTCTCATTTTCCTGGAAGGTGAAGAGACGAACCCAGGATTACTCAGAGTTAATGGTAACTGAGAGCAAGATGGTATCAACAGATGCTATGACTCCTGGTGTGAGGGATTAGAGAGGAAAAATGAAGTCAAAGCTGTTTCCCTTCTGTGACACAATATCAAACAAGATTTACTCAAGGAGAATTTAAGGTCTATTATTTCAAAATATGGAGAAGGCAATGGCACCCCATTCCAGTACTCTTGCCTGGAAAATCCCATGGACGGAGGAGTCTGGTGGGCTGCAGTCCATGGGGTCGAGAAGAGTCGGACACGACTGAGCAACTTCACTTTCACTTTTCACTTTCATGCAAAACACACAAAAGACACTCTTGGTCTTCCTATGTATTGAATTCAGTCAAGCCATTCTATGCACGACTGTGATGCCGATATATATGAACCCCCCTCGATACCTAGTGATATTTATCATCTATCTATCTACCTATCCATCTAGGAGGCTGTGGGCACAACGACTACCAAAAGGAAAGAAAGAAAGCAGATAGCTGCTGTTTGTTGTTCAGTCACTAAGTTGTATCCAACTCTTTGTGGCCCATGGACTGCAGCATGCCAGAGTCACAGGATAAACTGCTGAGTTTTCAGCAGCTTCTGATTTTTTAAAATAAAATTGTAATGAAATTGTGAATGTTTTAGTATATGACCACCAAATCATTTTAATGGAAAGAGATAGGATTTTGCATCTCACAGACTTTGGTTAACCTATGGGAAATGTGCCAATCATGTAAACATGTTGGTGACATCAGTAATAAAATCACGATTATTCACTTGGCTAGGCAGAATGTGTATCGTGAGGACAATGTCCTTCTAAGCACCACTGAGTCACGCTCTGAATCCCAGGAGAAAGAGGACGCAGTCCCTACTGCAGATGAGCTGAATACTGGGTTTACAGAAAATATAAACCTGGAAGGGAGCAAATGCAATATATGATAGAGTCAAGGCTTCCAATGATTTTGATGGCATACATTGCAATCCAAAATTATACAAAATATATATGAAGTCTTGCTGTTGGGTATAGAAAAGAAAAAAAATACACAGTACAGGATAGGGGAGATGGAACCTGACGTGTAGGCGAGATCTCAGTGCGGGGGTGGGGGGTGGGGGGGTTGCATATTAATTTGCTATGGTAGGTGTGATAAGGTGCCAGACCTAAGTGACTTAGTGTTAGTCACTAAGTTATGTCCAGCTCTTTGTGACCCCATGGTCTGTAGCCTGCCAGGCTCCTCTGTCCAGGGAACTCTGCAGGCAAGAATACTAGACTGGGTCACCGTGTCCTCCAGGGGATCTTCCTGGCCCAAGGGTCAAATCTGCATCTCCTGCATTGGCAAACTGATTCTTTGCAGTCTCAGACTCCAGGAAAGCCAACTTTAGGTGGTGTCAGTTCAGTTCAGTCACTCAGTCATGTCCACTCTTTGCGACCCCATGAATCGCGGCACACCAGGCCTCCCTGTCCATCATCAACAACCAGAGTTCACCCAAACCCATGTCCATTAAGTCAATGATGCCATCCAACCATCTCATCCTCTGTCATTCCCTTCTCCTTCAGCCCTCAATCTTTCCCAGCATCAGGGTCTTTTCAAATGAGTCAGTTCTTCGCACTGGGTGACCAAAGTATTGGAGTTTCAGCTTCAATGTCAGTCCTTCCAATGAACACCCAGGACTGATCTCCTTTAGGATGGAGGATGGACTGGTTGGATCTCCTTGCAGTCCAAGGGACTCTCAAGAGTCTTCTCCAACACCACAGTTCAAAACCATCAGTTCTTCAGCAGCTCAGCTTTCTTCACAGTCCAACTCTCACATCCATACATGACCACTGGAAAAACGATAGCCTTGACTAGATGGACCTTTGTTAGCAAAGTAATGTCTCTGCTTTTGAATATGCTATCTAGGTTGGTCATAACTTTCCTTCCAAGGAGTAAGCATCTTTTACTTTCATGGCTGCAGTCACCATCAGCAGTGATTTTGGAGCCCAGAAAAATAAAGTCAGCCACTGTTTCCACTGTTTCCCCATCTATTTGCCATGAAGTGATGGGACCGGATGCCATGATCTTCGTTTTCTGAATGTTGAGCTTTAAGCCAACTTTTTCACTCTCCTCTTTCACTTTCATCAAGAGGCTCTTTAGTTCATCTTCACTTTCTGCCATAAAGGTGGTGTCATCTGCTTATCTGAGGTTATTGATATTTCTCCCAGTAATCTTGATTCCAGCTTGTGCCTCTTCCAGCCCAGCGTTTCTTATGATGTACTCTGTGTATAAGTTAAATAAGCAGGGTGACAATATACAGCCTTGACGTACTCCTTTTCCTATTTAGAACCAGTCTGTTGTTGTTCCATGTCCAGTTCTAACTGTTGTTTCCTGACCTGCATATAGGTTTCTCAGGAGGCAGGTCAGGTGGTCTGGTATTCCTATCTCTTTCAGAGTTTTCCACAGTTTATTGTGATCCACACAGTCAACGGCTTTGGCATAGTCAATAAAGCAGAAATAGATGTTTTTCTGGAACTCTCTTGCTTTTTTGATGATCCAGAGGATGTTGGCAATTTGATCTCTGGTTCCTCTGCCTTTTCTCAAACCAGCTTGAACATCTGGAAGTTCACAGTTCATGTACTGCTGAAGCCTGGCTTGGAGTATTTTGAGCATTACTCTACTAGCGTGTGAGATGAGTGCAATTGTGCGGTAGTTTGAGCATTCTTTGGCATTGCCTTTCTTTGGGATTGGAAAGAAAACTGACCTTTTCCAGTCCTGTGGCAACTGCTGAGTTTTCCAAATTTGCTGGCATATTGAGTGCAGCACTTTCACAGCATCATCTGTCAGGATTTGAAATAGCTCAACTAGAATTCTATCACCTCCACTAGCTTTGTTCGTAGGATGCTTTCTAAGGCCCACTTGACTTCATATTCCAGGATGTCTGGCTCTTGGTGAGTGATCACACCATCATGATTATCTGGGTCATGAAGATCTTTATTATACAGTTCTTCTGTGTATTCTTGCCACCTCTTCTTAATATCTTCTGCTTCTGTTAGGTCCATACCATTTCTGTCCTTCATAGTGCCCATCTTTGCATGAAATGTTAGGTAGTGTAGTAATATCAAATCTTGTTTTAATCACATAAATGTCTACTTTATTTACCCCATTCTAAATAACCATCTGAAGAATTTTTAAAAATTCACCTGCAGTAACTCCTTTTTTTAAAAGAAAAATAAATTTTACCTCATTGAAATAATAGCTAGATCTTTTGGGGTTTTTTCCAAGTATCTGCTGATATTCTTAATTGCTCATTTTAGTATCTATAAGACCCATTGGGAAGGGCTCAATGAAGCTTCCTAAACCGGTTTTTCTCATTCAAAAGAGTTCTTAGGTTAATTTGACTTTTGTTTTATAGGTAACAACAAAACAGTTGTTTACAATGAGAACTTGTTAGTTTCTCTAATTTTAAAAGGATCCATCATTTGGCCCCCAGTTAAGAAAGCAATAGTTGCTTCAACAACATGGGAATATCTTGTCTAAGACTGCAGTCTCGCTACAGTGGGCTCCTTCGCAGCTGTGAGGAGGAGTCCGTTCTGTGCCTTCCCCCAGGTTCAGGTGCTTTGCTGGCAGTCTTTGGCCTGTCTTACCTCGTAGAACCTCTGCCTTCACCATCACATGGTATTTTCCCTGTATGTGTGTGTCTTAAATTTACCATTTTAATAAAGAAATGATTCATATTTGACTGGGGCCCACCCTCATGACCATGTCTTGACTTATTACATTTGCAATGACACTATTTACAAATAAAGTCCATTTTGAGGTGCTGAAGGTTAAGATTTCAACATATGAATTTAGGAGGGGGAGACAGTCAAATCCATGACAGAGGGCTTTCGAGACCTGAAATGTAGCTTAGGTAATATTTATAGTCTAATTATAAGAGACTAAGTCTAGCGAAATCTTGACTATTTTTATTAAAATATGGTTTACAGAGACTTCTCTGGTGCTCCAGTGGCTAAGACTCCACGCTCCCAGTTCAGGAGGCCCAGGTTCAATCCCTGGCCAGCGAACTAGAACCCATACACCACAACTAAAGATCCTGCATGCTGCAATGAAAATCAATGAAGATCCTGAGTGCCGCAACTAAGACCCAGCACAGCCAAACAAAAACAATAAATAATCTTTCAAAAAAAATATGGTTACAAACTCCAGAAGGAATTGTCCCACTGGACTCTTAAAGTACGTTCACCTTGTGTAACCAATCTTGAAAACTCTTCATCCTGCAGAAACTCTGCATCCATTAAACAATACTCCCCATTTCTCCTTCCCCCCAGCCCCTGGTAACCACCATTCTATTTTCTGTCTCTATGAATTTGACTATTCTAGGTACCTGATATAAGTGGAACTTTACAGTTTTGTTCATTTTTACGACTGGCTTGTTTTATTGAGTGTAATGTTCTCAAAGTGCTTCCCTGGTAGCTCAGTGGTAAAGAATCTGCCCGCCAATGCAAGAGATGTGGGTTCAGTCTCTGAGTCGGGAAGATCCCCTGGAGCAGGAAATGGCAACCACTCCAGTTGTCTCTTTTGAAATATTTACTTATTTGACTGCACTAGGTCTTAGTTGTGGCATGTGGGATCTAATTCCCTGACAAGGGATTGAACCCAGGCCCTCTCCTTGGGAGCATGAATCTTAATTGCTGGACCATTACGGAAATCCCTCACTCCAGTATTCTTGCTGGGAAATCCCATGGATAGAGGAGCCAGGCGGGCTACAGTCCATGGGGTTGCAAAAGAGTCAGACATGACTTAGGGACTAAATAATGACAACATTCTCAAGGTTCATCCTTGCTGTAGTATACGACAGAATTTTTCTTTTTTACTTTTAAGGCTGTATAATGTTTCACTCTACATATATACCAGCAAACTGCAAGCTTTTAGTATGATCTCCTGAATTTCATGAAATTTGTCTGATCCAGACAATGGACAGACTGATGTAGGTAATCTGGTGACTGCAAAGGGAAAGGAAGTCAGAATTCAATTTAGCCTGGATCTTCTAAGGAAAACAGCTTCTTTGTCATTACAAGGTAGGGAGTAAGCACCTCAGAGAGTGAGGGAGAGAAGGAGGAAAAACCAACAGAAGGATGATTTGGAGTCAAGCCACAGCCAAGTGCCACTAGAAACCAAATTCTAAGGGACCAAGGGTCCAAGGATGTAGGGACAGACCTCTGAGAGGCCTTATCAATGGTCACAGGACAGGGGAATGGAGAAGGACGGAAGGATTTATCCTGGGTCCTGTCTCTCCATCAGAGATTCACTCTATGGGGGTAATCCCCATACCCTTCAAGGCCATGTGCAGGAGGGCACCAAGCAGTGTTCTGCAGCCTCCCACACCTCAGGTCCGTAGAATGGCCATGATGGAGAGGAGCCGAAACAGGCAGGCGGAAGACACTGCCAGGGTGCCCCTGCTTGAAGTAAGTCAGAGCCCACGCAGAGCTGGTTGTTGTTACAGGGGCTGAAGCAAGAACAGATGAGGCTGAGAGCATCTGAAGAGGTTCAGGAGAGGAGTCAGGTACAGAAAGTGAGGGACGACAAGTGATTTGTGGTGGATCCTCCTAATGTCCAGGCACGTCACAGGGAATATCTAATGCAACCCTCGCACCAATCACAGGCATTACTCAAACTCAGAGAAGTTAATAAGCTGGCACAAAAGTTACAAGATAAGAAATACAGGGGCTACATTTGGATCCAGATCTGATTCTAACCTAGTATTTCTGTACTGAGAAATCGGGATCCTGTTCTATCTGTCCATAATATTATAAATTTGTCTAAAGTGATTGGTCCATTCTAGGTCCCCTGGATAAGTTGAGTTTCTGGACCTATGGAGCTGAGGACCAGAATCTGGGATATAGAGACCTCATTGAGAATAGCTTCTGTATCTCCACCCTTTCTCTCCCAATGAGTCTGAAAATATTTGCAAGTCTGCTAGGGGATCTGTGTTGAGCTGCTCCATAGCATATACATTATTGGGAGCAAATTTCTGCTCCATAAAAGGTTTAATAACCAGAGGGTGCTCCAGGAAGTGAAAACTTTTGGGGTTAAATGACTTGGGTGGACCACTAGTTTCCATGAATACAAAGATCTCACTGAGCTGAAACTCTGTATGTTAAGCATTAGCAGAAAACCATATTCTCTTCTCTTGGTATAGAGCTGATTTCACTCAAGGAAGATCTGAGTGGCTATGCCATGTGACCTTTTCATTCATTCATCCTTCCTCTTCTTTTCCATCCCTTTTATCCATTTCTTTCTTCCATCTCTTCTTCCCTCTCTTTCAATTTTCTATCCTCTCTATTCCTTCCATATTCCCTCCTTCCATCTTTGCTCCTCTGTTGCAGACTTCTTTCTGTTCATCCTTCTACTTTGTTACCAGTTAACGGCTTTTCTGGTTGTAAGCAACAGACCCAAACTCTGGCTACTTTGAGCAAAAGAGAATTAGAGGAAAGAATCTTGAAAAGCATTAAGAACCAGCAATAGGGCAGAAACCAGACTTAGGGTACAATCTCGAAAATGACAATGATCTTGGTTCATTTCCATGGCAAACCATTCAACATCACAGTAATTCAAGTCTATGCCCTAACCATTAATGCCGAAGAAGATGAAGTTGAATGGGTCAATGAAGAACTACAAGACCTTCTAGAACTAAAGATGTTCTTTTCATCATAGGGGTCTGGAATGCAAAATAGGAAGTCAAGAGATACCTGGAGTAATTGGCAAGTTTGGCCTTGGAGTACAAAATGAAGCAGGGCAAAGGCTTACACAGTTTTGCCAAGAGAATATACTGGTAATAGCAAACACATTTTTCCAACAGCACAAGAGGTGACTCTACACATGGGACATCACCAGATGGTCAATAAGGAACTTAGATTGATTATATTCTTTGTAGCCAAAGATGGAGAAGATTTATATAGTCAATGAAAACAAGACTGGGAGCTGATTATGGCTCAGATCATGCGTTCCATATTGCAAAATTCAGACTTAAGTTGAAGAAAGTAGGGAAAATCACTAGGCCATTCAGGTATGACCTAAATCAAATCCCTTATGATTATACAGTGTAAGTGAGGAACAGATTCAAGGGATTAGACAGACAAGAGTTCCTGAGAACTATGGATGGAGGTTTATAACACTGTACAGGAGGAAGTGACAAAAACCATCCCCAAGAGAAAGAAATGCAACAAGGCAAAATGTTTGTATGAGGAGGCCTTACAAATAGCTGAGGAAAGAAGAGAAGCTAAAGGCAAAGGAGAAAGGGAAAGATATACCCATCTGAATTCAGAGTTCCAAAGAATAGCAAGGAGAGATAAGAAAGCAATCTTAAATGAACAACATGAAGAAATAGAGGAAAATATTAGAATGGGAAAGACTAGAGATCTCTTCAAGAAAATTAGAGATGCCAAGGGAACATTTCATGCAAAAATGGGACTACAGGACAGAAATGGTTATGGACCTAACAAGCAGAAGATATTAAGAAGAACTAGCAAGAATACACAGAAGAACTGTATAGAAAAGGTCTTAATGATCCAGATAACGACAATGGTGTGACCACTCACCTAGAGCCAGACATCCTGGAGTGTGAAGTCAAGTGGGCCTTAGGAAATATTACTATGAATAAGCTAGTGGAGATGATGGAATTCCAGCTACACTGTTTCAAATCCTAAAAGATGATGCTGTTAAAGTGCTGCACTCAATATGCCAGCAAATTTGGAAAACTCAGCAGTGGCCACAGGACTACAAAAGATCAGTTTTCACTCCAATCATTTCATTCCAGTTTTCATTTCCAAAGAAAGGCAATGCCAAAGAATGTTCAAACTACTGTACAATTTCCCTGACTTCACATACTAGCAAGGTACTGCCCCAAATCCTTCACTAGGCTTTAACAATATATTAATTGAGAACTTCTAGAAGTTCAAGATGGATTTAGAAAAGGTAGAAGAACCAGAGATCAAACTACCAACATCTGTTAGATCATAGAAAAAGCAAGAGAGTTCCAGAAAAACATCTACTTCTGCTTCATTGACTATGCTAAAACCTTTGACTGTGTGGATCACAACAACTGTGGAAAATTCTTAAAGTGATCCAAATACCAGACCACCTTGCCTGCCTCTTGAGAAACCTGTATGCAGGTCAAGAAGCAACAGTTAGAACTAGACATGGAACAAAAGACTGGTTCAAAATTGGGGAAGGAGTATATCAAGGCTGTATATTGTCATCCTGCTTATTTAACTTATTTTCAAAATATATCTGGCAAAACACCAGGCTGAATGAAGCACAGGCTGGAATCAAAATTGCCAGGAGAAATATCAGTAACCTCAGATATGCAGATGACACCACCCTTATGGTAGAAAGTCAAGAGAAACTAAAGAGCTTCTTGATGAAGGTAAAAAAGAAAAGAGTGGAAAAGCTAGCTTAAAACTCAACATTCAAAAAACTAAGATAATGTCATCCAGTCCCATCACTTCAGGGCAAATAGATGGGGAAACAATGGAAACAGTGAAAGATTTTATTTTCTTGGGCTCCAAAGTCACTGTGGACAGTAACTGCAGCCATGAAATTAAAAGATGCATGCTCCTTGGAAGAAAAGCTATGACAAACCTAGACAGCATATCAAAAAGCAGAGACATCACTTTGCTGACAATGATCCATATAGTCAAAACTATGGTTTTTCCAGTAGTCATGTATGGACGTAAGAGTTGGACCATAAAGAAGGACAGCACCGAAGAACTGATGCTTTTGAACTGTGGTGTTGGAGAATATTCTTGAGAGTCCCTTGGACAGCTAGGAGATCAAACAAGTCAATCCTAAATCAACCCTAAATATTCATTGGAAGGACTGATGCTGAAGCTTCAGTACTTTGGCCACCTGATGCAAAGAGCCAACTCATTGGAAAAGACCCTGATGCTGGAAAAGATTGAAGGCAGGAGGAGAATGGGACAACAGAGGATGAAATGGTTGGATGGCATCACTGACTCAACGAGTTTACATAATCCCTGGGAGATGATGAAGGACAAGAAAGCCTGGTGTGCTGCAGCCCATGGGGGCACAACGAGGTGGATTCAACTGAGCAACTGAAAAGCAAGAATTATGACATTTTGGGCTATCAGAGCTCTTCAGAAGAAGTAAATGAAACACAATTTTTCTTCATCCTTACATCACTTTGGTAGGACACAATGTTCCAGGAGACTCTAACCAGTTAGCTAAGTAATGCAGGATATTTCTACAGAGGAGGTAAGTTCTCAAAGGAAATCAAAGTAAAAATATGAAAGAGAATGGATGCCCACTGGCCAAAATATTCCTAAAATTGTTCTGTATGTGTCCCTCGTTCCTCCCGTTCCCCGTGCCCTCCTTTTCTACTTTCCAACTCAACAAGAAGGTTTCCAGGAGCCAGTTGCTCCTGGTGAAGGTCTGGGGCAGTGTTCTGTCATTTCCTTCCAAGTGATAATGAATCCTGCCCTAAAGCACCCTGCAACCTGCCTTGTGCTTGAATACCCATTATCTCCTTGCATATTTACATTTGCTTCATCTTGTGGACTGGATTATGTCCCCTGCTCCCAAATTCATATGTCAAAACCATAACCCCTTAGATCTGACTGTGGCTCTATTTAGAGAGGAGAGAGGAGAGATGATTACGTTTAAATAAATCTGTTAGTGTGGGCCCTCCTCTCTAGGACTGGTATCCTGACTGTTGTTGTTGTTGTTCAATCGCTTAGTCATGTCTGACTCTTCTCAACCCCATGGACTGCAGGGTGCCAGGCTTCCCTGTCCTTCATCTCCCAGAGCTTGCTCAAACTCATGTCTGTTGAGTTAGTTTTTGTCATCCGACCATCTTATCCTCTGTCATCCCCTTCTCCTTCTGCCTTCAATCTTTCCCAGCTTCAGAGTCTTTTCTTACGAGTTGGCTCTTTGCATCAGCTTGCCAAACTATTGGAGCTTCAACTTCACCATCAGTCCTTCCAGTGAATATTCAGGACTGATTTCCTTTAGGATTGACTTGTTGGATCTCCTTGCAGTCCAAGGGACTCTCAAGAGTCTTCTCCAATGCCACAGTTCAAAAGCATCAATTCTTCTTGATTCTTATCAGGTATCCTGATAAGAGGAAGTAATTTGGACATACAGAGAGAACACAGTGATATGAGCACATGAAGGAATAATGACGTGAAGACACAATGAGAAACAAATCTGCAATGACAAAGTGGCTGTCTGCAATACAAGGAGAGAGACCTCAGGAGAAACCAACTCAGGATATTGGACTCTCGCCTCCTGAACTATAAGGAAATGCATTTCTATTGTTTAAGCTATCTAGTCTGTGCTGTTTTATTATGATAGCATCAGCAAACTACTACACTCTGTATGTAATGATCACTATTGCTCAGGTAGGAAAACCAAGGCTCAGAGAAGTCATGATATTTGTCAAAGACCCACAGAGAACCTAGATCTGGTTCCAATCCAGTTTTCCCTGTGCTTCATCCTTCTACTTTTCTACTACTGCTCCTGCTAAGTCGCTTCAGTCGTGTCCAACTCTGTGCGACCCCATAGACGGCAGCCCACCAGGCTCCCCCATCCCTGGGATTCTCCAGGCAAGAACACTGGAGTGGGTTGCCATTTCCTTCTTCAATGCAAGAAAGTGAAAGTGAAAGTGAAGTCGCTCAGTTGTGTCTGACTCTTAGTGACCCCATGGAGTGCAGCCCACCAGGCTCCTCCATCCATGGGATTTTCCAGGCAAGAGTACTGGAGTGGGGTGTCACTGCCTTCTACTTTTCTACTTGCTGTTATAGTCTTCCTTCTGTAGACCAACCCTGCCCTGATGGGTCTCTGTCCTTCCCCCTCGAGTTATGATCCCTCAGGAGCAGAAAGAACCCATGGCTCTTGGTTGGCTATACACTGTGGAGGACATCACCATCCATGACTGCCAGCCTCATCAATCCCTTCCTAAATTCCTCTTCTTCAGTCCCTCTCGCTGATGAAATAAGACAAGCCTTTCACTCAGTGTGGGCTGTTCACAGCAGAACAGCTGACACGGTAGTCACTCTTTCTCAAGAGTTGGCTCTCTCCCTAATGCATTATGGAGCTTTAAGTATAGTCGATTTATCACAGATTTAATCAAGGCATATTATTTCAATAATGTTTAGCCATCTTGTTGAAAGCAGTCATTGTAAATTTGGTGATGCCTCCACTGAGATTACCTACAACAAATAGTAATGTTATATTTAAAGGGGCCCTCGGTCAGCCCAAAAGATATTGAGTTTATAGCGAGAGTCGTATTTCTTTTTGTAATCTTATCCTTGCAGGTTTAACCTCTTGCTCCCATCTAAACTGTATATTTTTAACTGGGGTGAGGCATATGCATCTATAAATAAAGAACTTTTCTAGAGGAAGCTTTGAGACACCAGTTAATGAAACAAATCCCCTTAGGTCACATATTATCTCCTTAGGTGTTGAATGTTTCAATGTCTGTTTGGCTTTGACCTCCACTGCTGCCATTTCTTCTTCCTAAAAAACTGCCTCCACAAATAAATGTACATTTAACCCAATTCTGAAACCTTATATTTCAGAGTATAAAGCCAATCCAGATGGATGGCTCCTCAGTGTTGCCATGATGTGTGATAACGTAACCAGCAGGAGAATTTGTCACTTGCACCCACACGGTCCTGAAGTAGCTCGTGTGTGCCCAGCTTTGGAAGGCTCCACGTGTATGTACACAGATGACTTCCTTAGGAAGGCAGCCCCACCAGAGTGCAGAATTAGGGAGAAGCTCTTTGGAAGGTGTTGAAGAATTCTTAGCTCAGTCATATTTTCCTTTCTTCCAGGGCAATGTCTCTCACTCTGTGCTTTTAAACCAGTGAAGAATGCTCATTGATTCTGCCATGGTGGAGGACAAACTGCCCCAACAGGCAGACGTGCAAGGCCATTACCACATGAAACAAGAGTCTGAACAGCACAAGTCATACAAAGGCTGATTAAAGGAGAGGTGGGCATTTGCTTCTCATATAATAGAACAGCCTCTATTTTCTCCATTTGCTCCTGCCACATAAATAACATTCATTGGTGTACTCAGCACAATGTTAACAAGAGGACTTCTTTTGTGAGGACATTCATGTACTCTGATAGTGAAACAGAAGGGCTTGTTCGTGTAGAATTTTATCTAGTTGTCTATTAACCAAATACCCATGACAAATGTTGGGAAAACATATAAGGTTACTCAAAAGCTTTACATTTGCCACAGTCCAGCTGTTAGGATAAGCAAGCCCTTACCTGGAAGCTTAATATTATTTCTCAATATTGTTTTTATAACTCCTCAAGTCGTCAGTGTGAGTTTCATCATTTTTCCAGGTTTTCATGAGTTCTATGTAAATACCAACAACTTTGGTCTTGTATCTAATCCCATTCCCATGATTGGAGTAGTGGGAGTGGACAAGGGAATATGACTTGACCCTGAGGGCTCTGTAATAACAAATATCATTCATTGAGATAAGAATTCCGAAGGATGGGACAGGTGGGCTGGAGGAAGGCTTTAACACACTGTTCATGATGCTTGGACCCGTGGGGCTAGTATAGAATTGTGTGAAAAAGAGAACAGATCTAAACTCAAGGTATTGGAGGAAAGAGTTGTGAAAGGTTTTTGTGGTTATTCATTCTAAAAAAGAATAAAATGAATGAAAGCAGAAAGTCACGGACAGAAATAACCACAGTGGGAGGCTGTTTGCTAGGTGAATACAATATAAGAGGAGAGACACAGACTTAGAAAGCAAACTTATGGCTGTCAGGGGGAAAGATGAGGGAAAGGGATAGTTAGGGAGTTTGGAATCCACATGTACACACTGATATATTTTAAATGAATAACCAAAAAGGATTTTGGAATTGTGCTCAATGTGATGTGGCAGCCTAGATGGGAAGAGAGTTTGGGGGAGAATGGATATGTGTATATGTACAGCTGAGTCCCTTTGCTGTTCCCCTGAAACTATTACAACATTGTTAATCAGATATGCCCTAATACAAAATAAAAAGCTTTTGGAAAAGAGAGGCAAGAGAGATTTAGCCAAGGATTATGTGATCTGTCCAATGGGGGTTTTGGGGTGAGTAGGGGTGATGCATGGATGGGTCAACCCTAGACCTCCTTAAAAATGTCACATCTCAAATGTATTCAAAATAATGTTTTTTACTCAAATATCTCAGCCAAAAAGTCATTTCAGATAAATTAGAATAAGAAGATAAAAATCAGCCAAGTCAAATCATCTTATGCAAAGGTAAAAAGCGTGTGTGTGTAGTTGTTTCCAAAATGGAAACATATAATAATAACCTGTGACCAGCTTTTCATGTCAATAAGTGTATTTCCACAATGTAATTTCAACTGTTGGGTAGTGTCCAATAATATAAAATGATGTATTCGATTTACTATTGTTGGGCATCTAGGATGTTTCAAGCCTATAATAAATAATGTTATACTGAACAACTGTACAATTAAATCTTTGTGCTTACCCCTAGGAACAAATTTTACAAATGGAAGTGCTGGAACAAAGTATATGGACAATTTAAAATCTTTTGACAGATATCTCCAAATTATCCTTCAGGAAAGTTGTGTTAGAGTCCATATCTCACCTGTAGTGTACGAGCATGCCTGTCTCCTTGTACCTCTGCCAGCGTTGAGCAATTATAATTTTGGAAATTCTGCCTGATCATTTCAGTTGAATTTGCTATTTCCGCATTTGGATGGGAATGATCCTGCTAATGCCCTCCTCTAACACACACACACACACACACACACGTCTAATTGAAGTAGGTCCATTGTCATCAATGAGCTGCTACAATATATACAAGAGAAGTAGTACTAAACATGACCAGAGGATTATTATGAACCATTTTCAAATATATAAGCGCATGGAATGGCAGGGCTTGGAGACCATCAAAACCAATTCTTATGAGTCAACAAGTTCGAGGCATTCTGAATGCTCACATTTCTTACTGACAGTTGCTTCTACTACATGTGTATAAGCATTGTCAACTGTCAGACACTCATTCCTACTGTGGGGTGTGCGTGCGTGCGTGTTGTAGGAGGGGTGCTAACTTGTATGGAAGTTTGTTGGGCGAGGGCAAGGACAGATACAATTAGAATTTCAGGAAAAGGGTTCAAGATATTATGCAACCAGAGAAAGGTTGGGAGGGAGGTGGAAGTCAGGAGTCAGATGAAGGGGAAAAGAGAGATTTCTGTTGAACATTATTATTCAGACATTGCAAACATCCCATTCTTCTCTACTTCCCAGGCACCTGGAATTCTGTGCTCCCCAAATAGCAGTCAAGCTAGGTCTCTCGGTGTCTAGTGAAGCAGGACTCTCTGCCAACCTGTGTTAGTCATAGAAGTTGGTACGAGTAAGCAAAACTTCATTGTTGGGGTAAGCCACTGAGATTCTGGGTTTGATTTATTTTGGTACTGTCTAATTTATTTATTTTAAAAACTTTTAATTTTATATTGGGATATAGCCAATTAACAATGTTGTGGGAGTTTCAGGTGCACAGCAGAGTGACTCAGCCACACATATACATGCATCCACTCTCCCCCAAGCCCCGCTTCCAGCCAGGCTGCCACATAACATCGAGCAGAGTTCCTTGTGCTATACAGTAGTTCTTTGCTGACTATTCATTTTAAACATAGTAGTTTGTTTTATTAATATATAAAAATCAAGTAGTTTATTCCCACAAAAGTCATGGGAAATAAGTGAGAAAGATACCTAAGTGATTGCCTAGAAAGATTTATAGTCTTGGACCTTCCATTCTGCACTCTTTCATTTAAGGTCAATAATTAAGACTTAGAAGCAGAGCTGCCTTGAAGATCCTTCGTCCCTCACGTGGCAGCCCTGCAGGAGCCTCTTCATAAACCTCAAAGACCACCAGCCTGAAAACACACAATCAGCATTTGTAGACTTCCAGGAATATTGTGCGCATGACATCAATCCAGTTTATTTTTTTGAAATTTTTTTTGATGTGGACCATTTTAAAAATCTTTATTAAATTTGTTATAACATTGCTTCTGCTTTATGTTTTGGTTTATTTGGTCTTGAAGCATGTGCGATCTTAGCTCTCTGACCATGGACTGAACCCACATGCCCAGCATTGGAAGGTAAAATCTAACCACTGGATTGCCAGGGAAGTCCCAACAATCCAGTTTACAAGGGCAGTGGTATCCACTTAAATTTTTTTGTAGAAAATTGAAATAAAAACCTTTATTTCAGAAACTTAGTTCACCATTTATAAATAGTCTAAAATAAAGTCAACACAAATTCAAGTTAATAGTCAGTTCAGTTCAGTTCAGTCACTCAGTTGTGTCCGACTCCTTGGAACCCCATAAATCGCAGCACACCAGGACTCCCTGTCCATCACCAACTCCTGGAGTTCACTCAAATTCATGTCCATCGAGTCGGTGATGCCATCCAACCATCTCATCCTCTGTCGTCCCCTTCTCCTCCTGGTCCCAATCCCTCCCAGCATCAGAGTCTTTTCCAATGAGTCAACTCTTCACATGAGGTGGCCAAAGTACTGGAGTTTCAGCTTTAGCATCATTCCTTCCAATGAACACCCAGGACTGATCTCCTTTAGGACACACTAGTTGGACCTCATTGCAGTCCAAGGGACTCACAAGAGTCTTCTCCAACACCACAGTTCAAAACCATCAATTCTTCGGCTCTCAGCTTTCTTCACAGTCCAACACTCACATCCATACATGACCACCGGAAAAACCATAGCCTTGACTAGACGGACCTTTGTTGGCAAAGTACTGTCTCTGCTTTTAAATATGCTATCTAGGTTGGTCATAACTTTCCTTCCAAGAAGTAAGTGTCTTTTAATTTCATGGCTGTAATCACCATCTGTAGTGATTTTGGAGCCCCCAAAAATAAAGTTTGACACTGTTTCCACTGGTTCCCCATCTATTTGCCATGAAGTGATGGGACCAGATGCCATGATCTTAGTTTTCTGAATGTTGAGCTTTAAGCCAACAGTTTCACTCTCCTCTTTCACTTTCCTCAAGAGGCTTTTTAGTTCCTCTTCACTTTCTGCCATAAGGGTGGTGTCATCTGCATATCTGAGGTTATTGATATTTCTCCTGGCAATCTTGATTCCAGCTGTGTTTCTTCCAGCCCAGCATTTCTCATGATGTACTCTGTATAGAAGTTAAATAAGCAGAGTGACAATATACAGCCTTGACGTACTCCTTTTCCTATTTGGAACCAGTCTGTCGTTCCATGTCCAGTTCTAACTGTTGTGTCATGACCTGCATACACGTTTCTCAAGAGGCAAGTCAGGTGGTCTGGTATTCCCATCTTTTTCAGAATTTTCCGCAGTTTATTGTGATCCACACAGTCAACGGCTTTGGCATAGTCAATAAAGCAGAAATAGATGTTTTTCTGGAACTTTCTTGCTTTTTCAATGATCCAGCGGATGTTGGCAATTTGATCTCTGTTCCTCTGCCTTTTCTAAAACCAGCTTGAACATCTGGAAGTTCACGGTTCACATATTGCTGAAGTCTGGCTTGGAGATTTTTGAGCATTACTTTACTAGCGTGTGAGATGAGTGCAATTGTGCGGTAGTTTGACCATTCTTTGGCATTGCCTTTGTTTGGGATTGGAAAGAAAACTGACCTTTTCCAGTCCTGTGGCCACTGCTGAGTTTTCCAAATTTGCTGACTTATTGAGTGCAGCACTTTCACAGCATCATCTTTCAGGATTTGAAATAGCTCAACTGGAATTCCATCACCTCCACTAGCCTTTGTTCATATGATGCTTTCTAAGGCCCACTTGACTTCACATTCCAGGATGTCTGACTCTAGGTGACTGATCACACCATTGTGATTATCTGGGTCATGAAGATCTTTTTTATACAGTTCTCCTGTGTATTCTTGCCACCTCTTAATATCTTCTGCTTCTGTTAGGTCCATACCATTTCTGTCCTTTATCGAGCCCATCCTTGCCTGAAATGTTCCCTTGGTATCTCTAATTTTCTTGAAGAGATCTCTAGTCTTTTCCATTCTGTTGTTTTCCTCTATTTCTTTGCATTGATCGCTGAAGAAGGCTTTCTTATCTCTTCTTGCTATTCTTTGGAACTCTGCATTCAGATGCTTATATCTTTCCTTTTCTCCTCTGCTTTTTGCTTCTCTTTTTTTCACAGCTATTTGTAAGGCCTCCCCAGACAGCCATTTTGCATTTTTGCATTTCTTTTCCATGGGGATGGTCTTGATCCCTGTCTCCTGTACAATGTCACGAACCTACATCCATAGTTCTTCAGGCACTCTATAAGATCTAGTCCCTTAAATCTATTTCTCACTTCCACTGTATAATCATAAGGAATTTGATTTAGGTCATACCTGAATGGTCTAGTGGTTTTCCCTACTTTTTCAATTTCAGTCTGAATTTGGCAATAAGGAGTTCACAACCTGAGCAACAGTCAGCTCCTGGTCTTGTTTTCCTGACTGTAAAGAGCTTCTCCATCTTTGGTTGCAAAGAATATAATCAATCTGGTTTCGGTGTTGACCATCTGGTGATGTCCATGTGTAGAGTCTTCTCTTGTGTTGTTGGAAGAGGGTTTTGCTATGACCAGTGCATTCTCTTGGCAAAACTCTATTAGTCTTTGCCCTGCTTCATTCCATACTCCAAGGCCAAATTTGCCTGTTACTCCAGGTGTTTCTTGACTTCCTACTTTTGCATTCCAGTCCCCTATAATGAAAAGGACATCTTTTGGGGGGTGTTAGTTCTAAAAGGTCTTGTAGGTCTTCATAGAACCATTCAACTTCAGCTTCTTTAGTGTTACTCATTGGGGCATAGGCTTGAATTACCATGATATTGAATGGTTTGCCTTGGAAACGAACAGAGATCATTCTGTCATTTTTGAGATTGCATCCAAGTAGTGCATTTCGGACTCTTTTGTTGACCTTGATGGCTACTCCATTTCTTCTAAGGGATTCCTGCCCACAGTGGTAGATGGTCATCTGAGTTAAAGTCACCCATCCCAGTCCATTTCAGTTCGCTGATTCCTAGAATGTCGACGTTCACTCTTGCCATCTCCTGTTTGACTACTTCCAATTTGCCTTGATTCATGGACCTAACATTCCAGGTTCCTATGCAACATTGTTCTTTACAGCATCGGACCTTGCTTCTATCACCAGTCACATCCACAACTAGGTATTGTTTTTGCTTTGGCTCCATCCCTTCATTCTTCCTGGAGTTATTTCTCCACTGATCTCCAGTAGCATATTGGGCACCTACCGACTTGGGGAGTTCCTTTTTCAGTATCCTATCTTTTTCCCTTTTCCTACTGTTCATGGGGTTCTCAAGGCAAGAATACTGAAGTGGTTTGCATTCCCTTCTCCAGTGGACCACATTCTGTCAGAACTCTCCACCATGACCCACCCGTCTTGGGTGGCCCCACAGGGCATGGCTTAGTTTCATTGAGTTAGACAAGGCTGTGGTCCGTGTGACCAGATTGGCTAGTTTTCTGTGATTATGGTTTCAGTGTGTCTGCCCTCTGATGCTCTCTTGCAACACCTACCATCTTACTTGGGTTTCTCTTACCTTGGACTAGGAGTATCTCCTCAGGGCCACCCCTCCTGCCCTTAAACGTGGAGTAGCTTCTCTCGGCCCTCCTGCACCTGTGCAGCCACTGCTCCTTGGACATGCTCCTCTCGGCTGCCTCCCCTGACCTTGGGCGTGTGGTAGCTCAGCATTGAAAAAAGGCTACCCACTCCAGTATTCTGGCCTGGAGAATCCATGGACTGTATAGTCCATGGAGCTGCAAAGAGCCAGACATGGCTGAGCGATTTTCACTTATAGCATTAAAATGGGCTTCCCTGGTGGCTCAATTGGTAAAGAATCTGCCTGCAATGCAGGAGACCCCAGTTCGATTTCTGGGTTGGGAAGATCCACTGGAGAAGGGATCGGCTACCCACTCCAGTATTCTTGGGCTTCCTTTGTGGCTCAGCTGGTAAAGAACCCACCTACAATGTGGGAGACCTGGGTTCGATTCCTTGGTTGGGAATATACCCTGAAGAACACAACGACTACCCACTCTAGTATTCTGGCCTGGAGAATTCCATGGACTGTATAGTCCATGGTGTCGCAAAGAGTCAGACATGACTGAGCAACCTTCACTTCACTTCACTTTATTTTTCATAGCATTAAAAAATAACTTTTCTAAAAGGTCATAAGCACATGAACAAACTGTTTGACACAGAATATTTAATTGGTTTGGAATAAGAAAATGATATATGCAGATGATACCACTCTAATGGCAGAAAGTGAAGAGGAACTAAAGAGCCTCTTGATGAGGTGAAATAGGAGAGTGAAAAAACTGGCTTAAAATTCAACATTTGAAAAACTAAGATCATGGCATCCAGTCCTATCAGTTCATGTCAAATAGAAGGAGAAAAATCAGGAAAAGTGACAGATTTTATTTTCTTGCAGACAGTGACTGCAGCCATGGAATTAAGAGACACTTACTCATTGGAAGGAAAGTCTATGATAACCCTAGACAGTTAATTAAAACAGCAGAGTCATCCCTTTGCTGACAAAGGTCTGTATAGTCAAAATTATGGTTTTTCCAGTAATCACATACAGATGTGAAAGTTGGACCAAAAAGAAGGCTGAATCCTGAAGAATTGATGCTTTTGAACTGTGGTGTTGGAGAAGACTCTTGAGAGTCCCTTGGACTGCAAGGAGATCAAACCAGTCAATCCTAAAGGAAATAAACCCTGAATATTCATTGGAAGGACTGATGCTGAAGCTGAAACTCCAATACTTTGGCCACCTGATGTAAAGAGCTGACTCACTGGAAAATACCTTGATTCTGGGAAAGATTGAAGGCCAAAGGAGAAGGGGGTAGCAGAGGATGAGATGGTTAGATAGCATCACAGACTCAATGGACATAAATGTGAGCTAACTCCAGGAGACAGTGAAGGACAGGGAAACCTGGCTTGTTGCAGTCCATGGGGTTGCAAAGCATTGGACATGACTTAGTGAATGAACAATAACAAGAAAATGAGTGCTTTCAAAGTGTGGAAGCAAAAATTTTGAAGGCATGCTATTGTTAAAAGCACCAGACAACTGATTCTTGATTCTGATGTCCTTAGGATTCTAAAATATCCCAGTGATGACTGATTCTTCCATATTAGAAAAACAAAGCTAAACACTTAAAGCTATTCTCAAAAATTGTAAGATAACACATCTTCTTCCCTATTAGTACACCATCTCTTCAAAAAATTTTTATACATATTTTGATCAAATTGCACACTACTCAGTGTACAACTAAGTAGGCCTGGTCAATCAGAGACTACTTGGCTGCTGGAGTCAAGGTGGCCAAGAGTAGGAGGCTGTAATGTTAGAATGAATGCTACATCCTTAAGACATTATGTGAGGTGCAAAAAAGGAGTGGTCAAGTGAACACTTAAAGGGAAAAAAAATCTTCATTAAATCTTGACTCTCTTCCTATTTTGGGAAAAGGATTTTCTGGGGGATGATTGTGATACAGCTTTTTTTTAAACCTTAAGTGAAATTCCTTGGGGATTTTAAACAGCAGGCAGCCCAAAGGAAAGCTCACAATTAATCAGTTAATGTGACTATTGTGTACAGCAAAGACTGGTAAAGAAGACCAGGAGAAAAATCACCCCAGTCCTGAATTAACAGGACTGGCTATTTACATCAATCAGAGAAGTGGCTGCCAGAACTTTGTTTTACCTTGCACTGTGTGGGTCTGCTCTATCCAGGAGCAGGATTTTAATGATACATATTTTATAAAGAACAGCCATATGCTGCCTTGGAAACTCAGCAGAGTCCAGTCCTGTGATGACAGAGTACCTCTCCCTCTCTCAATATTGGAACCCTCGGAGCTGCTTGTTATAAATTACCAATATTTGGAGCCCTTCTGATAATGCTTTGTTACATTAAAGTTTAATGCAGAATCAAAAGAAATTTTGACAATTAAGGATATGCAAATTAGATTTTCTGAACTCTGAAGATGTCTTTCCTGATTTTAAATCTTATATATACAGTTTGGGATATAACAAATATCTTTGGTATTGCAATTAACAAAGTTTCAGGAAAAAAATTCCATCATATGCCAGTGCAAATGCCAAATAATATATCACAGCAACTACATAGGTAATGGCTAATTTTATGTGTCAACTTAGCTCGGCCACAAAGTGCCCAGTTATTTGGTCAAACGTTACTCTGGGTATGTGTATGAGGGTGTTTTGGGATGAGATTAACATTTGAGTTGTTAGACTGAATAAGGCAGATTCCTCTCCCTGTTGTGGGCGGGCCTCATTCAATCAGTTGAAGATCTAATAGAACAAAAAGACTGGCTTTATGAGTAAGAAAATTTTCTTCTGCCTGACTGCCTTCAAGTTGGACATTGGTTTTTTCCTGCCTTCAGACTTGAACTGAAATAGGGGCTCTTCCTGGGTCCCTAGCCTATAGACTCTGGGCTGGAAATACATCACCTGCTTTCTAAGGTCTCAGACCTTTGAACCTGAACTGAAACTCAATCATCAGCTCTCTTGGGTCTCCAGTTTGCCAACTGCAGATTCGAGGACTCAGTCTCTATAGTCACAAAAGTGTCCCTATAAACAGTGTTATAAGAAATTCACCAATTTATTATAGTAAATCTAGATAGAGGATAGGTTGGTAGATAGATACATTGATAGATTATAGATAGATAAACAGATGACAGGCAGATAGATAGATTGATAGATACAGAGATATGGGTTATATCAGCCTAATTGGTTCTGTTTCTTCAGAGAACACTGGCTAATGCAGTAGGAAATGACACCATGTCTGACTGAGGGTCACGATGCTTTTTAATCACTGAAAAATAGGACACTTAAAAATTACTTTTGGACTTCCTTGCTGGTTCAGTGGTTAACAATCTGCCTGCCAAGGCAGGGGACTTGGGTTTGATCCCTACTTTGGGAGGATTCCACATGCCATGTAGCAATTGAGCCCATGGACTGGAACTACTGAGACCATGTACCACAATTACTGAAGCCCACATGCCCTAGAGCTCTGCTCTTCAGCAAGAGAAGCCATCGTGATTAGAAGCCTGCTCACCACGATGAGGAGTAGCCCCCACTCTCTGAGACTAGAGAAAGCCCGTGTGCAGCAACAAAGATGTGGCACAGCCAAAAGAATTAAAAACTAAAAAAGTAAAACTTAATACTTTCAACTTTACACTGGATCTAGGTAACACTGAGAGGGACTGCTTTGCGGTTTGTTTCAGATCCTGTATATTATTTACTTAATTAGGATAATTTCCAGAGAATATATTCAGTGTTAATCTATCACTCTGGAAGTAAATAATAGCTAAGGAGCAGAAATATCTGATGTTTTCTTGTAAACAAGAAGGCTGATGTTATCAACTCTTCTCTACAGTTAATTAAGAAGGGTGAATTGGTTTTTGCCTGCCTGAGTTTTCAAATTTCTGGCCATTAAAAAATCGTATTGCTGGTTTATTTTATACTTGACTCATGTGCAACCTTAGAGTACAAGATCTGAAGTATTTGCTCTTTCCTAAGTCCAGTGTTCTCCAGGACTTCTATTTCCTTGCATATTTCAGTACTTTGGTCTGGGGCAGGGTGGGGCGGGGTGGGAAGATGATCCTAGGATATGTCCCTATGGAAGACACCGCTGCTTTGCATCCTCAGTATTCTAGTTCAAGTGCCATCTTCTCTGGGAGTCTTTTCTTAGTCTCCAGAAAACCTGGAAAAACTCTTCTAAAGTTTCCAGAAGCATTCACCTCTACTATGGTGATTATGCTACTTGTTCCATCTGTTTATTTTAACCCCTGCCTTTCCACTGGAAGGCAAACTTCTGGAGACAGGATCTTCTTTTATTTTTTCCATATGGTGTTGCTGTAATATGAACGTTAGCACTTACTGAGCACTGATGTCCTGAAAATCTTTTTACAAATTATTTGTCTTCTTGACAACACTGTGGGCTCATATGAGTAACTCTATCTTAAGCTGAGGACACTTAGGTGTGGACAGGTTAAGTAGCTTCCTTACTCTCATATTGATCAATCTTCTCTTCCAATTGGCTGATTTATAGAGCCTTCAGCCTATAAATTTTCTTTGTGGAATAACTTTCTGGGTGTCTGCTGCCAGTAGTTCTGGGATTTCCTTATTCATGAAGAGTCTGGCTTTTGTTGGCTGGAGGTGAGCTACCTACCCACTTGAGTGTGATGAAAGTAAAAGAGCTAGTTTTTTACTCATGTCTGACTCTCTGAGACCCCGTGGACTGTAGCTCACCATCAAATCCCATAAGAGGAACAAGTCAAGTTCAAGGCAGGCTGATCCTGAGGCTCAGTAAGTGCCTGACAAGTATGCTACTTTCATTTTTTCAGCTTTATTGAGGTATAATTGATGAATAAAGATTGTATATATTTGAGGTGAACAACATGAAGTTTTGAAGTCTGTATACATTGTGAAATGATTTCCACAATCCAACTAATTAGCAGAAACAGATCCATCATTTCACATAGTTACTTTTTTAATTAATTTTTTTTTTTGGGGGGGGTGGGCACTGAGCTGGGTCTTCATTGCAGTCTATGGGCTTCTCTAGTTGTGGCAGGGGCTTAGTTGCTCCTCAGCATGTGGGATCTTAGTTCCTTGACCAGGGATTAAACCCACATCCCCTACCTTTGAAGGCAAATTCCTAATCACTGGACCACCAGGGAGGTTCCTAATTAATTTTTATTGGTGTATCATTGCTTTACAATGTTGTGTTAGCTTCTACTGTACAGTAAAGTGAATTGGCTATATGGATACATGTATCATCTCTTCTTTCAGACTTCCTTTCCATTTAAGCCACCACAGAGCACTGAGCAGAGTTCCCTGAGCTATACAGTAGGTTCTCATTAGTTATCTATTTTATATGTAGTATCAATAGTGTCCACATGTCAATCCCCATCTCCCAATTCATCTCACTCCTCTCCCTTCCCCCCTTTGGTGTTCATATGTTTGTTCTCTATGTCTGTGTCTCTATTCCCTTTTCTTTTTCCTTCTAGTGAGAACACTTAAGATCTACCCTCTTAGAAAACTTCAAGTATGCATTACAGTATTGTTAACTCTAGTTATCAGGCTGTACATAAGCTCTCTGGAATTGACTCATCCAGCATAACTGGAACTTTGTGCCTGATGAGCAATAGCTCCCGTTTCTCCCTACCACACAGCCCTTAGCAACCACCATTCTACTCTGCTTCTGAGTCTATCAGATTTCACATATGAGTACGATCATAAGGTATTTTATCTTTCTACTTCTGGCTTATCTAACTTAGCATAACATCCTCCAGGTTCATCTGTGTTGTTGCAAGTGGCAATATTTTCTTTTTTTTTTTTTTTTTAAGGCTGAGTGCTATTCCATTGTACATATATACGGCACTCTCTTTATCCATTCATCCACTGATGGACAGTTAGGTTGCTACCATTTCTTTTGTGTGCATGCGTGCTCAGTCATGCCCAACTCTTTGTGACCCCATGCACTGTAGCCCACCTGACTTCTCTGTCCATGGAATTTTCCAGGTAAGAATACTGGAATGGGTAGCCATTTCCTACTCCAGAGGATATTCCTGACCCAGGGATCAAATCCCTGTCTCCTGAATTGAAAGGCAGATTCTTTACCTCTGTGCCACCTGGGAAGTTACCATTTCTTGGCTGTGGGGAATAATGTAATGACAACAGGAATGCGGATGTCTCTTCAAGGTACTGTCTCCATTTTCTTTGGACATGTCCCCATAAGTGGGACTGCTGGATCATATGGTAGCGATTCTTAATTATTCTAAAATAAATATTTTTAATTGGATTAAAATGGTAATTTTTAATTTGAAAATTAAATCTATTTTAAAATCTGTAAAGAACCTCCATAGTGGCAGAACCAATCTGCACTCCCACCGACAATGTATGAGGATTCCCTTTTCTCCACATCCTCACCAATACTTGTTATCTCCTGTCCTCTTGATAGCCTTCGTTTCTTTTTTATTTTCTCTCCCTCTCACATGAAGATGCAATTTCCAGATTTTATATACAATACCCAAATGTTCTATTAATGGTGATTTTGAGGGGATGAGAAAGAGCAATGGTGGAGGGAGAACCCTGTCTGTGGACAGTGAAGAGGAGAGAACGCTATGGGGGTGAGGTCAGCAGGCCCTCCTGGTCTCTGGACCGGGTTATTTCTCTCCCAACCCCAGCTCACCTGCACCTTTCCCTGCAGTGTTCCCTGTCCCTCCCTTGACCTCCCTGTGCCTCATGGGGTCTCCATCTCTTATGCCCCTCTCAGGCTATAACTGAACATCTCAGAGAAACCTGATGGGCCCATTGCAGTTTGTGGGTCCCTCCTGAAAGTGTCTTGATCCTGGTCAGGAGGTTAAATGTTGGAGAGAAAGCCTTGTTCAAGGAGCTTCAACCTGTTTGAATCAGTCAAGGAGAAAGACAGGTGCTGGAAATTGGACGCCAGTTCGCAGGAGGCCTGCTGGAGATGATCTAAGAATGCATCCGGTTTTCCAAAAGAGCCACACATCTGAGGGAGGTCCTTGACCTTAAGTGGTCAAGCTCAGTTTGGAAGATTCCAGTTTTGAGCTCACACAAGTGAAGAAAAACCAAAGACTTGTCTGTCACAAGGGACTTTAAAGTACCTATCAGTGTTTTACCTCTGGAGAACCACCCAGCAATTCCTAAATTTATATTATGTCCTCATCATTTAATCTATGTTCATAGGAATGAATTCTGAGTAAATGAGTGAACCTCTGAGTCAATGAGTAAATCTTGAACTGAAACAGCTTAGAGTGGACCGATGTCCCAGAAACAGGATCTTCAAGTCTCCAGCAAATCGTTGAAGCTGCCTGTGATGCCCTCATTAGATAAGGATGCAAATTACCTTTGGTGTGACTTCTCAGAAGATGCCTCTTTTTGGAATGAATATAAAGTTGTTTCCAGGCTCTCTTGAGAAAACAGATAATGAATACCTCTTTCAAAGACTTGTTCCAAATGTCCATATTCTTTTCAAGTCCTTCCCATGACCAGGGAAGTAGGCAGGAGGCCAGTAAGTTGTTGGATTAACAAGTTAAGTAGTAGAGTGTTAAAGAGATTTTCTTTTTCACAGTCAAAACGTGGGTCCAGTGGTGGCTGCGCCACTCACATGAGACTTGAATCATCACACAGTTATGATTATGTCAATAGTAAGTAAAGGAATAGAGGATGAGATGGTTGGATGACATCACCGACTCTATGGACATGAGTTTGAGCAAGCTCTGGGAGTTGGTGAGACACAGAAGCCTGGTGTGCTGCAGTCCATGGGGTCGCAAAGAATCAACACAACTGAGCTGAGAAAAGAAAACCCCAAGATGTAATTAGAAAATGAAAATTTGGATTCATTCAGAATTTTATTCTCTTGTGCCTATCTGATATATGGTCCTGCAACACAGGTGAGCATCTGTGTTCTAGGAAATGAAAAGACACGAGGAGTCTCCTCCTAGGGGAGGGGTGGAGGGCACCAGTTCTACCATCACAGACCCCTCCTCAGTCAAGACACCTGTATTTTTTACTGAACAGTTTCCACTTGTAGGTACCTCTATGTCTGTGAAGAAGAGTGCCTGTTAAAATATAAAGGTAATTAGGGGCTCTCCAGGTGGTGCCAGTGGTAAAGAACCTGAGACATAAGAGACTCAGGTTCAACCCCTGGGTTGAAAAGATCCCCTGGAGGATGGCATGGCAACCCAGTCCAGTATTCTTGCCTGGAGAATCCCATGGGCAGAGGAGCCTGGCGGGCTATAGTCCATAGGACTGAAAATAGTTGGATGTGACTAAAGTGACTCAGCACATTTTTCTATAAGACAAGGAAACTGGACTAGGAAATTAACTATGTTCAGTGCCTTCTTGGTTGAAGGAGCCCGTATTCCCAGGAGAATGACTGAAACTCTGCAGTGGTGGCCAAGTGATTCAAGGGGTTCTAAACAAACCACCATGAATGTTGGGGCCCCCTTAAATGTCCCCTCGAAGTGACAAGTCTTTCTGCAAAAGACATAGGTGCCACTGCGCCCAGACAGGATGTTATACTCTGAACCTTTGTTCTGTGAGCTGATCTGGGCACTGTGTCCTGAGGTGGGGATTCACGGGTATCAGTATCTCCCTTACCTAATTAGAAGAGTCACAGACTCACCAAATGACCTCATTGCACTTAAACTTGATATTCAGCCCAGACTTATGGGAGCATCTCTCTATTATAATTTCATGCACAGCTATCACTATGACCAGTATAAATAAGAGTTTGTGACAGGGGCTTATTTTAAATGTCCTTGCCAGTCAGTGCAGACTGTGGACCATGGGAGACACGAGGCTGCTATTTTCTTGTAAAATGCAGCTAATAAATATGTAAATCAGACTATCTTTATTCATAACCTGACAGGGATCAGACAGGAGACAACAGCCAAAAAACACTATGTTACCTATAATATTAAGTGATTTAATACCTCAAAACCTCAAACACTGGGATAAAAGCATGAAAGAACCCTGTTTTTTCCTGGCCAATTCTTGGCAAGGAATATTTAACATACTTGTCAGTGCTTCCTGTGCACACACTTGGATCTTGATAGATATACTGTTTCCTTTTCTAAGCCACCTTGTGCTTATTGCATGGTGGGTGACCCCTTCTGATATTACCTCACTGTCAGAAGGTGCTTCTTCATCTGTGGTCCAACCTTTCTTATTTAGCTATTCAGAGGCTTCAAAGTGGCAGCTTAATACCCATGTTCTTATCTTCTTCATGGGTTCTAGGACCCCACGAGGTGGGGGAAGCCCCTTGAGTCAATCCTCTGCCGCCCTCCCCTTCATCTTGACCCGCCAGGCTGCTGATGTCTGATTCCCCCGAGATCTGTGTTGCCAGGAGAGCTATAAGAAGCCAAGGAGCTCATTTTCTTCAGAGACGGGTTTCTCTCTGGGTCATCCAATTATCCTCACTCAGCAGAGTAATCACTGAGACTCTGTGCACTGTTGGAATTGAAGGAATTTGACAGGTCATCCACCAGGTTTACACATTGAATCTCTGGAGGAAAAAGCCCCAGAAAGGCAGAGATGGAGCCTCAGTCTGGCACCATCATCTCCCAGCTCTGTGCCCTGTCCTTGGGCGGGTTAGGTCACTTCTCAGCCACCAAACTGGGATAATGATGTTCACCGTGAAGATGAGAAGAGGTCCCTGAGGTGGCAGGCTTACACAGTAAGTGGCACAAGGTAGACACGTGGCAAATGTGAGTTTCTGTCCCTCATTGCTTTCTTGTCCCAATAATGAGTTTATGTTAAACTTGGGGTCATATGGCTGAAAACACTCTTCCTCAAATAGTAAACATTTTTTTCATGATTTATGACTTCTATGGCCCTTTTGCATGTATTGTTTCATTTCACCCTGGCAAGTAGAGCTAGTGAGTGTCACCCACATATTATATAAGAGTGTGTGGAGTCTTGGAGAGGGTAAGCCTTTGTGGTCTTCCCTCATCCTGCTGTGTGCATCCTGTGAATCCTGCTCCATGTTTTCTCTCTTCCATAGCACTTATTGGCCACCCCTGTGGCACAAGATAGTGCGTCCGACTCCAGAGCGCTCCTCGTTTGTATCTTATATAACTACCATGTTTACTGTTGGTCGTCTATGCCTGCTAGCATCTGACCTTCACAACAACATCAAACTGTTCTGCTTATGTCCTGCACTAGCCCAAGGACCCAGAATGGTGCCCAGAAAGGAATATTTTTCCCACTCAATATTTGATGAACAAACTGACCAAACTCATGCCTTTAGTAAGGGACAGAAGGGGCTCAAACCCCAAACTCCTAAATATATATTCCATCCATCACCTAGCAAGGGTGTGACATTGATTAGTATTAAAGAGCATTTGAGCTGATTAAGATGGAGAGATGACAGGGAAGAGGGAAACAGAGAAAGAGGGAAGGAAGAGAGAAAGAGGGGAGAAAAGGAAAGAGGAGGAAAAAGTGAGAATCTAGGGAGGGGTGCACAGGGAGCTTGCAACGTTGTCTCCTCTAGCGCACAAGAAGGGTAATGCTTGCTTTTTAATGTTTATTTACTTTTATTTTGGCTGTATCAGGTCTTCGTCACAGCATGTGGGCTCTCTAGTTGTGGTACATGGGCTTAGTTGCCCTGCTCACTTGGGATCTTAGCTCCCTGACCAGGAACTGAACCTGGTCCCTGGCATTGGAAGGCAGATTCTTAACCACTGGACCACCAGGGAAGTCTCATAAGGGGGCATCATTATACTCATGCCCGGACTGCCCAGCTGCTTGGTGGATAATGCCTTGAAATACAGGATGAGCAATGAGGTGTCTGCCCCAGCTCCCTCACAGACTAGGCACTATCCCACCAGACATTTCAGCTCATGGCATCCCCTTTAGAATGTCACTGTGATACGAAGAACCTCCTACTCAGTTCAAGATATGACTGCTGGGAGCAAGAGAAGTAATACATTTTTTTAACTGTGCAAGCCTAGGACTACATCACTCTGGATGCTTAGACCTGGCCCCAGAGGTGGGTGTCGTCTTCCAGGGCAAGTGCACAGTAGTCACACTGAAGACATTTTAGTAATTCTGTGTACTATTTAGAAGGAAAGACACCAGAAGGTCTGATCAGGAAGAGTAACATTATTTCCCAGAAGCTTCACCAAAGTTCAAGGGAAAAGGGAAACTGGAATTTAAGTCATTTTGAGTCTGTGTAGGTAGCTTTCTGAAAAGGAAAGCCCACCCCACACCCAAAAGTCTGTTCTCAGAAACGTTTATGTGATGAGTTGTGGAAACTTCTTGTGCCCAAACCATGATGGGAGCATTTCCTGTCTTCCCTGAGTCAGCAAATGTCAGAGCAGAAGACCTCCCTTTTTCCAGCAGAGCCTGGCACCAGAAGGAGCCACTAATGTCACTGTGCACCTCTCTCCACCAACGCGCTCACATACTGGGGACCCTGTGGGCCATTTCCTTCCTCATTCAACGGATTCCTGTTATTTGAGATAGTCACTGTTTACAAAGTCACTTCAGACACAGAATTAGTGAATTCTGAACTACTACTTCTAGGGGAAATACATGGCTAGCTTCCTGAGAACCTCTGATCACATTTTCATCAAACCATAAGTACATAAACTTGGTCTTTGTGTTTCTGTTTAAAGACACCTTATTCAACAGAAAATTGGTTCACTGAGTTCATGATTAACAGCACTATGACTCATGGCTGAATGAAACTTATCTTACACATTTATTTTCTTCATAAGGTGTGTCACAGCCTTCTTGCACTTAGGGGCACTGAACAGCACTGCCCTTGGGGACCATTCCAAACAGCAAAATCACCAACAAAGAGTACAGAAATGTGAAACACGTGGCTCTAAATAGACCGTGAAAAGAACACTTGCTTACAGTCTGAGAACTGAAACAAGAAGCAGAGTGTCACCTTCTTTGACCTCCACTGGGAATGTGTGTCCTGGGGAATTCAAATTTTTGCCACTCTCTGCATGTCTGCAAGTGACCGCCAGTTTCATGAGTATTGACTTTGAGTTGCAAATAAATGTTGGCAGTATGTGAATTCACAAATATGGAATCTGTGAATAAAGAGGACTGGCTGTATTTACAGAAAGTGGTTGGCAGTGCTGTGAGGTTTCTGGTAGAAGAGACTTAGATTAGTATGCCAATAAGCTCTACCAGCAGTTCATCAACTTTGCCCACAAGATAACAAGCTGAAAAGTCTTCAGTAAAGCCTCTGTGGGCTCAACAATACTCCATACCATCAAATCATAATCAAATTATCACACATTCATTCCATATTTGGTCCTGGAAGCCAAGATGTGCCAGTGGGGGATAAGAGACCAAGTAAAGGAGAAATTATCACTATCATCTCCATCACCATCCTCACTACCACCACCGCTAGCATCATCACCACCATCAACAATAAAACATGAAGCACTTATAGTGTCCTAATGCTGTTCCAACCACTCTACGTGGTTAATTTTTACAACTCAGGAATGCCAGTTCTGTTACTATCCTTATATCGTCAAAGAAGACACTAAGTCTCAGTGAGGTTAAGCACCTGGCTAGTTTCAATAAGGAGAAATGTGTACCTTTCCTGTGAACAACAGATGAGTTTCTTTGAAAAACTTCAAGGTGTAGGTCAAATCCTGATTTGTTTCCCATAGTACCTTTGAAAAAAGTGGATGTGAAACCATCTATCTTCAGAGGGTTGCAAAATAGTGCGAAGGCACTTGATGCCACTGAATTGTGCGTGTAAAACGGTAAGTCATATATTTTACCAGAAAACACACACATGTGTGTGCATGCAGGTGTACACACACACACACACACACACACACACACACACACACACACACATACATAAACCGTGAGTAGAATAGTCTGTATTTCCCCAAACCCATCATGAGAGTCAACATCTTCTGTGCCTTTGCATTTGCTGTTCCTTTTATCTGAATGCCTTTTCTTGATCTGTCTGCTTATTCACCCTACAAAACATGCCATGAGCAGGTCATCTCCTTGGTGAATCCTTTTCCTTTCCTGCTTTCTTCACCCTCTCTACCCACAGAGATAATCTCTCCCTCCTCTGAAGCAGTTCTGGACCTCTTTGTATCTGTTATTATTGCACATAAGATGAAAGTGAAAGTCACTCAGTCGTGTCTGACTCTTTGCAACCCCTCCTTGGAATTCTCCAGGCCAGAATACTGGAGTGGGTAGCCTTTCCCTTCTCCAGGGGATCTTCCCAACCCAGGGATCGAATCCAGGTCTTTATCATTGCAGGTGGATTCTTTACTAGCTGAGCCACAAGGGAAGCCCTGTTCATTGCAAATATTTGTTCATGCATATTTTGTTCCTGCTTTGTTTGCATCTCTCAGGACTGTTTTAGTTTCTGGCACACAGCAAATGCTCAATAGATGCGTGCAGCACAGAAAGAAAGTTTTACTAACCAATTTACAACATCATTCAAGTGATCACATCTGGAACTAGGCCTAAGACTTGAAATGAAGGGAGAAATTGTCATTGTGAGTTTAGACCCATGGTCCTCTCTATCCCAGAGATTTGTTTGAAAGTGGCAATTGCTTTTCATTATCAGGGCAGCCTGCCTTCAGTGATGTCAATCTAAAACCATCTAGGAATGCCATCCATGAAATTATCTAAACTTTTCTGAAGCAAAACTGACATCATATGACATTTTTATTTTACTCAAAGCTTGCCTATCCATTTCTTTAAAAAAAACTGGAGTATAGTTGCTTTACAATGTTGTGTTAATTTCTGCTGTACAGCACAGTGAATCAGCTATATCCTAAAAATCCCTTTATTTTGCCATCAGCCAGGCACAGTGTGGCAACCTGGGGTGGTGGTACCAATATTTAGACTGAAAATTGGAGACCTGCCTGGGTTCCAGTTCCAACACTACCACTGTCTAGCCCTTTGGGTGTGGGTAGGGATGTAAATGTTCTGGCTCACAGCTTTCCTCTCTGTAGCATGGAACTAATGCTCTGTTCTTTGTCTTAACAGGATTGTCCCAACTATCAAATGAGACAGTACATGTTAAATATCTTTAAAACTTGTAAAGCATCTTGAAAACAGAAAGTGGTTTTGTAATCAGGTATGGATGAAGAGCGTGACCTGCTATGTCAGTAAACAGAGGATGTTGTGGGTTGTGGTCATCAAGTCCTCAGCCACAGCAGCAACGCCCACTGTACACCCTGATGTGAGTCAGGATGGACAAAGACAGGATAGTGGCCTTAGGTAATTAAGTTGCATATCAAATGAATGATTTCAGTGAGCCCACACTTGCATCTTTCCATACATAGAAAAGCATGAAACATATTAACTTGAGATGTCTGGTTTTCTTTAAGTAACATAATCTTTGATGTTTTGACTACCTGTTGAAAAAAATTTGCACAACATGAGAGTTGCGAGTTAAGTTTTATTTTGGGGCAAAATGAGGACTGCAGTCCCAGAGACAGCATTTCAGATAGTTCTGAGAAATTGCTCTGAGGAGGTAAAGGGAAAAGTGAAGGTGAAAGTCACTCAGTCCTGTCCAACTCTTTGCGACCCCATGGACTACACAGTCCATGAAATTCTCCAGGCCAGAATACTGGAGTGGGTAGCTGTTCCCTTCGCCTGGGGATCTTCCCAACCCAGGGATTGAACCTGGGTCTCCTGCATTGCAGGTGGATTCTTTACCAGCTGAGCCACAAGGGAAGCCCGGTTATACAGAACATTTGCAACAAAGGGAAGATAGAACATCAAAAGATGATTGTTAATTACAGAAAACCAGATACCCCCAGTTAAGCACTTAAGTGCTTTTCTATATATGGGAAGATGTCAGAGTTTGGACTCACTGAAATCATTCCTTTGATATGAACTTCAGCTATTTGGGTCCAGTGTTCTGTGTTTTCACATCCTGAGTGCCCTCAGAGCTCACCATGGAGAGTGGCTGCAGACTGAGGGCTTCTAGCTGACGGGTATTCTTTTCCTTCCTGAGATCCCTCAGGGTTCACTAGCTCACCATCCTAGTGACTGCAATTGTTGGTGACTGTGACATCTGTTGCTTACTGATGTGGCAGGAAATATTCCATTTCTTACTGGATTCTGTTGCAAAACTCTCCTATATCCTGGCTCCTTCCTTACCTCTGGTGCAGTCCCTCAAACTCAAGAGACTGCCTTCTGGGCTTGAGTTTTCAGAAAAATCCACCAAATAAAACAAACTCTCCCCTGTAAGTTGTGCTTTTTTTTCCAGTTGACATAGATTTATCAGTGTAATATCTAGCTTCCTTTCCGCATGTGTGCACATGTGCTCAGTTGCGTCTGACTCTTTGTAACCCCATGAACTGTAGCCCACCAGGCTCCTCTGTCCATGGAATTCTGCAGGCAAGAATACTGGAGTGGGTTGCCATTTCCTTCTCTAGGGGATCTTCCTGACCCAGGGATTGAACCCATGTCTCCTGCACTGGCAGGCAATTCTTTACCACTGAGCCACCTGGGAAGCTCTCTTTTTCCCATATATGTCTCTTTTCAAGACCTAAGTGGGTTCTGCTGTAACAGGACCTCATGACATAGCAGAGGGCATAATATAGGCTGCACATCACTGCCTCCTACCCCCACACTCATGCAGACATCATTAATCAACCACAGTACTGCTTATGATCCTCCTGAATGCACTGCTCTGTGTAGGGCGTTTTTTTTTTAATTTACTTACTCTTAAGGACTTTTCCCCCCTCTCTTTTAATGTCTATCCGATTGCAGACCCGAATGCAAGTCCTACTGTATATGACTAATATATAGCTCATGCTGCACAAATCCTGTAAGCCTGATAACACCTGAAGTGGTCCATGCCCTACTCAATGGAACAAGTCTACTGATTACATGCACGGATGTTATGGCAACATTAAATTGCTATGAGATTTATAGTGATGTGGATGAACTTAAGAGTCATACAGAGTCAAAAAGAGAAAAACATTGTTTCTATTTGTTTCTAGATAACAAATATATATTATCTAGAAAAATGGCACCAATGAAACTCTTTGCAGGGCAGGAATAGAGCCACAGACATAGAGAATGGATTTGTGGACACAGGGCGTGAGGGAGAGGATGGGACAAACTGATAGAGTAGCCTTGACATAATATACATGACCATGTGTAAAACAGATAACTTGCAGGAAGCTGGTGCGTAACACAGGGAGCTCAGCTGGGTGCTCTGTGATGACCTAGATAGGTGTGGTGGGATAGAGGCTCCAGAGGGAGGAGATACATGTGTACAATATAATTGGAGTATATGAAATATGATAAACCATGGACTGGTAGTCCATTAGGCTCCTCTGTCCATGGAATTCTCCAGGTAAGAACACTGGAGTGGGTTGCCACTCCAGACTCGAACCTGAGTCTCATGCATTGCAAACAGATTCTTTACCATCTGAGCCACCAGGGAAGCCCCCAAAATGTGATTATTCATAAAAAAAAATTGCTATGAGCATTCCTCAATGATTATTTTCTATTTCTACACTTGGACTCTAACCTGAATAACACTGCTCTAGCCAGCAGGCCTCAGTTGATATGGGTCAGAGATTTGTGTGACTAACCTCCTTTGCCACTCCTGATGCTGGTTCTCCTGTAAAATGAAATGAACAGCATCGACTTCACAGGCTTCTCACAAGGATCAAATGAGACAATTTGTGAGAAAGTGCTCAATAAACTCTGCCATGTTATCCAAATTTTAGGTTATTATTCTGATCCCCATATCCATCTCCGAGTCCTTGAAAATCACACAACAGGATGTATAAAAGCTTTGTTCAACAAACACAGGTACTTTTTAAAATTATGATTGTCTCCTTTTTGTGTTTGTTTTCCTAGACCAAGAACACTCATAATTTTTGTTGTTGTTGTTCATTTCTTTGCCAGTACTCCAAGCCTATTCTAAGGGGATGGTAAATGTCAGCCTGACTAGGGCTCCCAGCAGGGCTCTGAAGCCTTGCAACAGCACAGTAGGCACAAGCACCCCCAGTCCTCAGCAGGGCATGCTGAGAGACTGGAAAACACGTTCAGCACGCAGGGGCCCTTCATCCAAGTCCAGGCTTAAGACAGGTGGTAGATGGAGGGTTTCTTTGGCAAAGTTGTCAGGTCTCAGGGCTCCTCCCTGTATCCCTGGGAGGGTAGTAAGGGCTTTTTTTTTTCTCTTATTTTAAGTCAAGTGAGAGGGTTTTGATGAAACCACCCCAACAGTGCAGCATGTGCCCTACTGGCATGTGGGGCACCTGGAAACATGTGTCAAAACATCATCAAGAGAAGCCAAAGAGGAGTGGGTGAGGCTGACACTGCAACAAAGGTCAGAATTCTCCAGGGACCAGAAGAGGACTTGGTGAAAGGGACCAAAGACGACAGACTGGTGGGATAGTGTGACCCCGAGAGAGGGCTGGGCCATCCCAGTCCAGAGCCTGAGACGTGGAGTCTTGCCTGTGATGAGGGAGCCACTCTCAGAGGTATGGTGGGGTGGTATGTGTGCATGTGTGTTTGTGTGTGTGTGCTGTGTGTGTCTAGGGTGAGGAGCCTGCAGAAGTGCCAATGAGTGCAAAATCCAGAAAATGGTTATCTTCTGCCTTCCATCCAGAGGGACCAGCCCAGAAGACAAGAGGGCAACACGTATGACAGTTTCTTTTTCGCCTAAACCACTCACCCTGTTGGCCTTGCCTGGGATATTCAGAAACAGCATGTCAGGAATGGCAGAGACCAGGCATCCAACCTGACGCAAGGGTGTGCTTGGTGAGAAATTTACAAGGTTTCGATTATTGTATTTTACTCCCCTGGAAATAGATAATTATTAGATTTGGCTTAACATTTTGATGCCAGAATGGAGGGTTTAATTGTTCAATATCTTAAACAAACAAACAAACAAACAACAACAACAACAACAACCCAGAAAGTCCTGTGTAAGATTTCATCCAGGAATGGGAGAAAAAGTTGGATTTGAAGGGACCGAGGGGAAAAAAATTAAACTGATCTTCTAACCCTCTCTCAAGTTAAGTTCATTCAATACATTGGCTTTCTCATCAGTTAATTCCCTTCTGGACTTTTTAGAGCCACAGGCAGTGTCATGAGCTGGGACATGGGCAGAACTAGGGAATTAGTAAAGTCCTACATGAAAAGATGCTTTGCAACAGCTCTCATGGAATGCCCTTGAAAAGACCTGCTCAACTCTGATGACCAACCAGTCAGGGTTGTATTCCCGCTGAGGAAAGCACCCTAGCTTTAGGAATGAAGTACAGGGAAGTCACCCTCCCTACGCCTCCATTTCCACCGCCTCCACCTCCTCTTGCATCATCTCTACCTTTACATCCCCCACCACCACCTGGACCACCACCTCACTTCCACCCCTCTTTCCAACACCGCCACCACCTGCACACCCAGCAGTGCCACTTGCCACCACTGTCCCACTGCTCCCAGCACCACCAGCACCGCCGGGATCATTGCCACCACTGCCACTACCACTATCCTCCCCCCACCACCACTAAAGTTTCACCTTCACTACAACAACCGCCACTGTTACACCACCACCGTCATCTCTGCCATCACCACCACTACAGCTACCACTGACATCACTGCAGCCACGGCCACCACTTACTATGTCCTAGCATGTGCTTCCCAAGTGGTGCGAGTGGTAAAGAGAGCGCCTACCAAGGCAGACATACGGGATGCAGATTTGATCCCTGAGTCAGGAAGATCCTCTGGAGGAGGAGATGGCAAGCCACCCCAGTATTCTTGCCTGGAGAATCCCATGGACAGAAGAGCCTGGCAGGCTGCACTTCATAGGGTTGCACATAGTTGGACACGACTGAAGGGACTTAGCACACACAGTGTGCGCTAAGCCCAGTGAAAAATGCTATATACTTAGTCCTCACGGCTGTCTTTGGAGGTGAACACCATCATCATCCTTGTTTTACCAAGGAAGAAACAGAGGCTCAGAGAGGTGAAGTGATCCAATGATACAGAATGGCGTTTGAACCTTACTTTTAATTAGTGAATATAAGGAAAATAATACAAGTGTTATTCATGGAAGAACCCTCATTTCAATACCAGCTTTCAGTAAGTCCACAAATCTAAGATATTCACCTTTCTCATGTTTTATCCCTTTAAAGATACTCTTTGTCATCATTGTTTAGTCACTAAATCATGCCCGACTCTTTGTGACTCTATGGACTGTAGCCCACCAGGCTCCTGCATCCATGTATTTCTCCAGGCAAGAATACTGGAGTGGGCTGCCATTTCCTTCTCCAAAAGATGCTCTTAAAGAGGTTTGATTAACAGAGGAAAATATACTGCAAACACAAAATTAAAAAAAAAAATTTAAAGGCTAAAAAGTTTAATCAAATCCTAATCTCAAATTGTTCATGAATGTTTTCAAGCACCTGTTGAGAATGAAAAGGGCAACCAATGGAGAGTGAGTAGGGGAAACTGTTCTTCTTGTGGTTGCTTCATTATTAATTTCCTGAAACATTTACTTGTTCCCTAAAGACAAAAGTTTTGCACTTGGCAAAATCACTGCATCAATGAGGTAATTCTTTTTGGTAACCCTTATGATTATTTAATGAGAAAGAAAATTGCCCTTAGTCTCAGTGTCATCTTAAAGCCTCCTTGCTGGACTCTCACTCTCTGATTACTTTCTCTTTTGTACCAGCATCATCTTCCTTGATTCCCATCAGAGTAATAACTCTGTAACCCCAAATCATCATTTACCTTAATGTTTTTCTTTCTCTGCAGCCTGGGTCCTAATTCTGACTTGAACATAATGAAATTGAGGTGTCATTGAGTGATCATGGTAGTCATGCTAGTTGGGCGTCTCAATACATAACTTTAGTTCAAAGGAGAGTTCTGAGATATGGAATATTCCATGTTTGGGAATTATTAACATACTGAGTATAATTGTAGCAACAGGAATAGACATAAAGAGTGGGGAAGGAAGAGGGCTGGGTGGAGTACAGCAGCAGAGTTAAGTCCTGCTAGTAGTGCCAGCTAAATATGGGAGTAGTTAGTTGTAGGAGTGCAACACTGATACATAATTGCTATAATATGGGAAGGACTGCTTTAAGAAAAATAGTATCTTTAAAAACAACCCATACATAACTATGGTAGAAACTTAGGAGAATGAAAAAACAAGATCACAAGTTAATCATCACTGTATAACCCAGAGATCATTATTATGAACATTTTATGTACCTCTTCCCAGCCATTTAAAATATATTTTATGTTACATATTTTTATATTGAGATTATAGAACATATATCTTCTTTAGTGTCTTTTTATAGGCTTCTCGTGATGTTACAAATGTCATTTAGATGTGTGCCTAAAGGAATACTTTTAAAAATTTTATCCTGACAGCAAAATTCATAAGTATAAATTTGCCCTCTGTCTGGGTATAGGAGAGCAGACTGGATTTAGGTTCAGTTTGGAAGGGAGGGGAGAGCCCGTTTTGAGAAGCATTTATGCATGCAACATCTCAAGACTTTCATGAAGTTATAATTACTTTACATGAGCTCAGCACTTGTTTTCCTCTTTAAAATTGAAGTCATTCCTTCTATTCTATTTTCAAAACCCGCCAAATGCATGAGGGAGTTGAGGGTTTGAATATAATGTTGAGTTCTAGAGACATTATTACAATTATACAAGAATCAATAGAAGGTTGCTTAAATTACAGACAAAATAAGTCATCTTCTGCCATTTTTGGTTTTCTGTAATGAGAAAATCTCACAAAGACACTAGAGACTGACATACAGTTGCCATATTTTCCAGAGGTGGATGTAGTAACACAGCATGTTAAGTACATGACAAATGCCTCCTGCATTTGTATTGACACATAGTTTAGAATGCTGGAACTGGCGAGGCTTTATAGCAGATAAATGGGGGAGGGATTAAAAGCAAAACAACAGCACTGAACTGGGACATGCAGGAAAGAGTAGTGAGCCAGTATTATTTCCAGGGAAGTCTGTAAAATTGGGCATCCATTCATCCTGGATTAGTGATGGAATTTGAGGGACCAATACCCTAATAGGCTTGTTGTTCTGCGAGTGCTAAACAAGAAGTGAGACAAGCAAAGAGTTGTTCCTTTTCTTTCAGTATAGGATGTTATCCGGAGAAGGCAATGGCACCCCACTCTAGTACTCTTGCCTGGAAAACCCCATGGACAGAGGAGCCTGGTAGGCTGCAGTCCATGACGTCGCTAAGAGTCGGACACAACTGAGCGACTTCATTTTGACTTTTCACGTTCATGCATCGGAGAAGGAAATGGAAACCCACTCCAGTGTTCTTGCCTGGAGAATCCCAGGGCCAGGGGAGCCTGGTGGACTGCCGTCTGTGGGGTCGCACAGAGTCGGACACGACTGAAGCGACTTAGCAGCAGCAGCATAGGATGTTATCAGGCTTCCCAGGTGGTTCGGTAAAGAATCTGCCTGCAATGCAGGAGACACAGGCTTGATCTCTGGGTCAGGAAGATCTAACCTTGGAGAAGGAAATGGCAACCCACTCCAATATTCTTGCCTGGGAAATCCCATGGACAGAGGAGCCTGGTGCTATAGCAAGAGAGTCAGACACTATTTAGCAACTCAGCAGCAAATAGGATGTTATTAGTGGTGAAATTTTGTTCCTTGCCATCGTGACCAAATAGCCATCTCCAGTCCAGGTCTGAACTTTGACAAGTCACTAAACTAAGTCCTGAGGCTCAGTTTCCTCACTGTGACACTCTGCCTCATAACTACAGCATGAGATAGTACATGTTAAAGCATAGTATAAAACATAAAGAACTATCTGAAGGACAGTGATAACTTTTCCTAGCAGTTTTGCAGATATGATAAGAGAATTGTATAGACTAATATATCTGCAAGAAAGATTCATTTCTGCCAAGTCTAAAGTAGGTCCCAGTGATCAGTAGAAATTTTCGTCTTGTAATCTCTCATCATCTTCTACCTCTGATTTGTGTCTGATATTTGATACAATACTTTTCATTTGCTTTTGAAGTCAGCAGAATGACTACTTCATGTACCGTGATTCTCCCCGGATGGTTTGAGTGCCTTTGAGATTGATGACAAATGTAGAACCCCTCAGAAAATTCTTTGGTCTAGGTAAGGTTGAAAAATGAAATGTTAGTTCATGCCCAAATCCCCCACTTCCATGGCTACAAACCCAGTGTTTCCTCCCAGTGGCCCAAACAGCAACAATGACCGACAGTCTATAGTCCAGATAGAGTGCTTTCCACACACTCACGAGGTATCTGTGGCGCTGAGTCTAGGGCCTTCCCTGTTTGAGTTTTCTTGTTCAAGTTCAGATGTGATATAAAATCCACTTTAGCCTGTGCTTTAAATTTCTCTGTGACAAACCCTAGGAGTATCCAATAAATGTGTAATCCAGTAACGTACCTGACTGAAGCAGGAATATAGTAGCTAGTGACTCTGGGTTTCTGGCCATATTTCTTAAATAGCAAATATTTTTGGTTCTGTTTTTCTGCCATGAATGAATACTGTAAGCTCCTTTCTAAGAGAGAGAGCAAAGGAGAGAGAGAGGGAGACTCATTCTCTACCTATCCCCAAATTCTAAAGCAGTTATCTAGGCTTTTCTGTCTTTTGCAGTTGACATCACAGGTTTATCTCTTTCTTTACTGGCTAAGGTTTCTTTGTGGCCCAGGTCCTAATTCCTCTTGGACTTCTTTGAACAGTCACTTATTTTTTCCAACTGAATGATAGGCTTGATTCCTGGTCAGTGATCAAGAAATCCTTAGCATTCTTCCCATGTTCTTCCTCTTCTCCTAGGCCTTGCCAACAGCTTTACATCCACTGCCTTTTGGCCTGTGTTCAATGAATGGAATGGCCTCATAGCCTGCATGATTTAAATTATTCACTCTTCATTTTGTTCTTACTTATGCTTTTCCTTCTAATTTCCTTGTGTGTGCAGTTGAATGAATGAAAGTGAAACATGCATATGATGCACTCTGTTCTGTTATTCAGGACCACCCCACGTGCTCTGTATACTGACTTTGTGATCTCAGCTCCAACACCTTGTTTCCACTCTGCCCCACACACAAAGTAGAGGCAGCCAGGCCAGCGTTCTGGCTCCCCTGGCCATGTCTTTGCGGACTGGACTCTTTGGCCTGCCAGGTTTGCCTGTTTATCAGATTCTAAGCTTTGGGGGACTCTTGCTAATGTACCTAAGGTTCAGAGTGCATGGTCTCCTGCTCTGTTCTGCTCTTGCTTGTCTGACTTGCATTGTTTGTGGGCATGTGCCTCTGGAACACTATCTAGAAATCAGAAGGCATGGAAAACAGCCCCATGTGTGCAACCAGAGAAAGCTCAGAACCACTTTAACAAAGGATTTGTGAACTGATTTTTAGAACTCTTGGTGGCTTGTCAATCTCTTCCCCTACATTTTAGAAACAAACATGACCGAAGGCTTGGGAGGCTCCTGGACTCTCCAAACGGTTGCTCACCAGGCATTCATGCGTGTCTCAGAAAGAACACACACATGAATGAGTGTGAATTCATTTTCAAGGAGAAATTCTATAGCTTTCATCACATTCTCTAAGGAGCTGGAAACTTCCCAATTATACACCATTGTTTTGAAGAGGTTTTCTTATCCAATCAGGGCATGCCCCCACATTTGATTAACTAGCCCTGAACTTCCAGTGAAAAACGAAAACGAGACTACTGATTCATTTCAAAATAAAGATTATTATGCAAAACAATATGCCTACCTAAGTGCCCATCAACAGATACACAGATAAAGAAGATATATGTAGGTACACACCACATATAAAGAAATACTAGTCATCAAAAAGGATGAAATTTTGCCATTTGCAGCTTGGAGGCCATCATGTTGAGTGAAATCAATCAGAGAAAGAGAAATACTGCCTGCTATCACTTATATGTGAACTCTAAAAAATAAACCTAGTGAATGAAGCAAAAGAGAAGCAGACTCACAGATACAGAGAACAAAGGTAGCTACTGACAGTGAGAAGAAAGGTGGGAGGGGAAATGCAGGGGTGGGGGAAAAGGGTTATTATGTGACCTTATGAAATCATATGCGTGAAACATTGGAAAAGTGTAAAATGCTATAGAATTTTTTAAATAAAAAATTTTAAATGTCTTAAAAATTTAAAAATAAAGCAATATGCCTATCTTATATTTTGAGATTATATATAATATTAACACATAAATATACTTTCACATTTTATATCTTTTCATATAATCATCATATATTGTTGTATGTATAGAAATAAACAAAAATATATAAATCCAGACTACGAAAAGGCATCTGTATATCATGTATAATTCCAAAATACGTGTGTGTTAGTCGCTCAGACATGTGCGACTCTTTGTGACCCCATGGACTGTAGCCCACCAGGCTCCTCTGCCCAGCGAATTCTCCAGGCAAGAATACTGGAGTGGGTTGCCATTCCCTTCTCCAGGGGATCTTCCCGACCCAGGGAATGAACCCAGGACTCATGCATTGCAGGCAAATTCTTTACCATCTGAGCCACCAGGGAAGCACTATAGACATATATAAATTAGAGCTGAGGTTCAGTCATCCTGCCCCCTTGCCTGTCTGAGTTTTGCTCCCATATCTGGCATGTGCTTCACAGGTCTGTGATTGGTGCTTTCTGCTGTGTAGCCTTCTGTTTACCAACTTCTCTCTATGGCTACTTTTTAACAGTTTTATTTTTCGTAAATTTAATTACGTATTCAGCTGCATCAGGCCTTAGTTGTGGCATACGGCGCCTGTGCCACACCATGTGGGCTCTTTAGTTGTGGTGCACGGGCCCGCTAGTTGTGATGCTTGGGCTCAGTAGATGTGGCATGGAGGCTTAGTTGCTCTTTTCCCAGATTTTGAAAAGAAAAAACAGTTTCTTGTGACTTGAAGGGAGAAAAAAGTATAAAAGTCACATCCCTGGATTTACTTTGAACAGGTGTGTCTGCCATTGAAAACTCTCATTTTCTACCAATATTTACATATAATTTAGTGCACACCTTTGAAGTAAAAAATTGGGACCAATTAACTGATAACCAAATGGTGTTTAATTGATCTTTCATGTTTTTTGAAAAGCAATTGATTTAAATAATGACTTTGAAAGAAAACATCAAATGACCTTCATCTCAAGAATAACTTTTTCTCATTTAGTTTTCCAGGAGTGTAGGGTTTGTGTTGCATGGCCCAAGTTAGCAAAGATCAGTTCAGTTCAGCTCAGCTCAGTCATGTCCGACTCTTTGCAACCCCATGGACTGCAGCATGCCAGGCCTCCCTGTACCGGTGGAGAACAACTCCCAGAGCTTGCTCAGACTCATGTCCATTGTGTTGGTGATGCCATCGAACCAACTGATCCTCTGCCTTCTCCTTCTGCCTTCAATCTATCCCAGCATCAGGGTCTTTTCCAGTGAGTCAGTTCTTCACATCAGGTGGATGTGAAGTATTGGAGTTTCAGCTTCAGGATCAGTCCTTCCAATGAACACCCAGGACTGATATCCTTTAGAATGGACTGGTTGGATCTCCTTGCAGGCCAAGTGACTCTCAAGAGTCTTCTCCAACACCACAGTTCAAAAGCATCAATTCTTCTACGCTCAGCTTTTTTTATAGTCCAACTCTCACAGCCATACATGACTACTGGAAAAACCATAGCTTTGACTAGACAGACCTTTGTTGACAAAGTAATGTCGTTGCTTTCTAATATGCTGTCTAGATTGGTCATAGCTTTTCTTCCAAGGAGCAGGAGTCTTGTAATTTCATGGTTGCAGTCACCATCTGCAGTGATTTTGGAGCCCCCCAAAATTAAGTCTCTCACTGTTTCCATTGTTTTCCCATCTATTTTCCATGAAGTGATGGGACCAGATGCCATGATCTTAGTTTTCTGCATGTTGAGCTTTAAGCCAACTTTTTCACTCTCCTCTTTCACTTTCATCAAGAGGCTCTTTAGTTCTTCTTTGCTTTCTGCCATAAGGGTGGTGTCATCTGCATATGTGAGGTTATTGATTTCTCCCAGCAATCTTGATTCCAGCTTGTGCTTCATCCAGCCCAGCATTTCTCATGATGTACTCTGCATGTAAGTTAAATAAACAGGGTGACAATATGCAGCCGTGACGTACTCCTTTCCCAATTTGGAACCAGTCTGTTGCTCCATGTCCAGTTCTAAATGTTGCTTCTTGACCTACATTCAGATTTCTCAAGAGGCAGGTCAGGTGGTTTGGTATTCCCATCTCTTTAAGAATAGGCTCTGTGAATAAACAGTGCTGTATCTGGGGAAATTCTTGATGTTTAAAGCCAGGTAAATCTAGATTTGATGTCCAACTAACAACATGGCTTAATGCTTCAGACTCTCAATCTCTTCATTTCTAACAGTGGGGATAATAGTGCCTATTTTGCAGGGTTGGTAGTAAAATAATAATTGTACTTCCTGGCACACAGTGGTGGCTATTTTTATGAATTTCAGAACTAGATGTTCAATACGTATGGGATAATTGAATGCCAACTGCATTGAAGAGACTTGGGTCCTACTGCAGTTGTGACCGGAGGAAACCCAGCTGCTATGGAGAGGGCAGGCCCTTGATTTTGCTTCTGGGTAATTACACTTCATTTCCCTTGTTTGTGGAGTCCATTTACTGTCTATATTGATTCAACAGCATGACGTTGTATTGGAGACAGGCTTGAGAAATACATTATATGTATTCATAGAAGAGGCCAATTTTTCAAGCAAATGCATAATGAAGCTTCGGATTGTCTCAAATGATTTATTCCAGTGGCTATTCATTAAGGCCGGTATGCAATTTTGTTGGTGAAGCTGGAGATTATCACAATAGATGCAAGACCTGTGGTTTTTATGAGTATTTTGAGAAAATTCCATCATTGAACCAATAGCTGTTAGTAGTGTCACTGAGTTTATTAAATCATGCACAGCTGTTAATAATGCAGTCTCTTTGGAGTACTGTTGATTAACTGGAGACTAAATCAACTCCTGGGTCTCTCCTATTATGCTTTATTTTCTGTATTAATTGGATAGAAAGGAAAATTTTCCTGGGCCCATGACTAACTGTTCTCAGGGGAGAACAGTACCCAGGGACATTCTATCAAATACTATGACTCAGAGGTGATCTAGTACAGTGGTCTGGTTTCTTAAGTTTTAAAGAAAAAAATTTTTGCAATAATGTTAGATTTATGGAAAAACAATTTCAGACTTTATACAGGGAATTTCCAAATACTTTTAACCCAACTTTTCCTAATGTTAACATTATATAGAGCTATGCTGTATTTGCAGAAACTGAGAAATATATATTGGTACAATACTTTACAAACTACAGGTTTTATTTTGTCAGTTGCATTTTTAACAAGTACCCTATTTCTGTTCCTGGATACAGTCCAGGACACCACATTTCCTTAGTTGTCATGTCCTTTTAGTCACCTCCAGCCTGCAACAATTTCCCAGTCTTCCCTTGTTTCCCACGACATTGGCAGTTTTAAAGAGTGCCTGTCAGATATTTTGTAGAATGTCCTTCAATTTGGGTTTGTTTCCTGTTTTGTCATGATCAGACCAGGGTTAAGAGTTTGGGGGAAGAACACCACAGTGAGCGCTCTTCTCACAGTACCACAGCAGGGAGCACATGGAATCAATACGACTTACTAGTGGTGGTCTTGGTTAAGGTGATCTTGGTTAAGGTAAAGATCTGCCAGATTTTTCTACTGTCAAGTTACTCTTTTCCTCTTTCTAAAAGTTAGTTTTCAGTCCAGGCTGAAGTCAGGAGGAGAGAAATTACATTCCACTTCTTGCCAGAGGGAGAATTTACATAAATTATTTGGAATTCTTCTAAAAAAATATGTATCCCTTTTACTCTCTGTATTTATTTATTGGGGCTTCCCTGGTGGCTCAGCAGTAAAGAATCAGCCTGCAATACAGGAGATGCAGTTTCATTCCCTGGGTTGGGAGCATCCCCTGGAGAAGGAAACAGTAAGCCACTCCAGTATTCTTTCCTGGAAAATCCCATAGAGAAAGTCTGGTGGGCTACAGTCCATTGGGTTGCAAAAGGGTTGGACACGACCTAGCAATTAAACAACAACAATCACAACAAATTTATTTATCCAATCAATTTTTACATCTTTATGGATTCATGGACATTTGTTTTATTCTTTGGGTTATAATCTATTATTGCTGTTATTTTGCTTTTTGCTACTCATATTGTTCTAGGTTTGACCACTGAGCGATTTAGATTGGCTCCTGTATCCTTCTGACAAATCCCCCCCCTCTTCTTTCCTCCCTGCCTTCCTCCCTTCCTTCCTTTCTTTCTCGTTTTGCTTTTTTTTTTTTTTTTTTTGTGGGGGAAGGAGGGGCACTTCCTTTCTTTTGGACATTATAAAATTTTTCTCACTTGTCTTGTATTTTCCCTTCTCCAACTCAGTCTTTTCTCCAAAGAAGTACGGTGATTTCATTTTTTAACATAGACTTTTTAGCCTGATTTAATCCTGCTGCTGCTGCTGCTAAGTCGCTTCAGTTGTGTCCGACTCTGTGTGACCCCGGAGACGGCAGCCCACCAGGCTTCCCTGTCCCTGGGATTCTCCAGGCAAGAACACTGGAGTGGGTTGCCATTTCCTTCTCCAATGCATGAAAGTGAAAAGGGAAAGTGAAGTTGCTCAGTCGTGTCCGACTCTAGCGACCCCATGGACTGCAGCCTACCAGGCTCCTCCATCCATGGGGTTTTCCAGGCAAGAGTACTGGAGTGGGGTGCCATTGCCTTCTCCGGATTTAATCCTAGTCATGTCATAAGCTAGCTAAACAGTTAGGGCAAGTTTCTTAAACTCCTCAAGTCTTGGTTTGCAGAGCCACAAAAAGTGGATGATAACAGTGCCTACACTGTGAGATTGTGATGTAGACTAATCCAGGCAAAGGATCAGACACAGTCTCTTCAGTATCAGTTCTCATTGCCTCTCTTCCTTTCCTGGCAGAGGTAATGTGAGGGATACCAAGAGGAAGGAAAAGAATTGGCAGAAGTATTGCAGGAAGAGAAGGCAAATCCATATTTGGAATATGTATATATTACTGTGGTCTTGGACAGCAAGGAGGTCAAACCAGTCTATCCTAAAGGAAATCAACTCTGACTACCCATTGCAAGGACAGACGCTGAAACTGAAGCTCCAATACTTTGTCCACCTGACGTGAACAGCCTACTCATTGGAAAAGACCCTGATGCTAGGAAAGATTGAGGGCAGGAGGAGAAGGGGGAAAACAGAAGACAAGGTGGTTGGATGGTATCACCAACTCAGTGGACATGAGTTTGAGCAAACTCAGGGAGATAGTGAAGGACAGAAAAGCCTGGCGTGCTACACTTCATGGAGTCACAAGGAGTTGGACACGACTGAGTGTCTGAACAGTAACTGTGAAAACAAATGTTACTCTCTCTACAATGTAAGGGCAGCATTGGCAGGTCCCCTAGAAGAACAGTCCCAATCAGGCACTCAGCGTTGGCTACTCTCACAATTGAGAGGACCATCAGCAAGGGCACTAGCCAAAAGTCCAGGCTTTTGAGCCCAGGTGTTTTCTGCATCCCTGTTGTCAAGACCACTTTATTCATGGCCATCTGAGCAAACACTAGTGTGGATGGGAAAGGAGACTGATTGATACTATGTTTTTCATAGAAAGAATCTACAAGATGTCTAATAAAGTGGCTGTACCATTATACATTCCAACCAGTAGCATATGAAATAATCTGTAATTGTGTGTCCTTGCCAGCAATTAGTATTTGAGCTTTGTTTGGATTGTTGCCATCCTAATAGTTGTGTAGGATATCTCATCCCTGTTTTAATTTGCTTTTCTTTAATAAACAGTGAATTCCTTTTCTTATAAAAAATGAGAGAGAGAGAGACTGGCTGACATTTACAGGACAGATAATCTCATCTGATTGTTTATAGCCTCCTCCAGGATGGATGCCCTCTGGAAGGCATTATGGAGAATATGAATATCTTCACATCTCCTACTAGTGCACTGGCTGGTCCCCCAAAAGAATGGTGCCATGTGAGTGGCCTCACTCCAGAAGTCTATAGATTTCCACAGTGATTCCTGTAATGGGGTTCACCAGGCCTTTCTTGATGCATCCCTGTCCTCCCCAGACACTTTGCTTATCATTGGATTTGCTGGATCAGCCTCCATGGGTTCAGAGCTTATAGGGAAGGGTAGACAGTGGATCTGTGGGGGCAAATGGAGAACATTCATCTTGGAGATTTCCCGTGACCAACCTATCTAGGTAAGCTTTCCCTCACCTCTCAGTGTCTATATTGTACACCTAGTTTATTTCCATCATAGCACTTATGAAGATCAGAGTTTATTTTACTCTTTACTTGCTAATTATTTGTCTCTTCTACTAGGATGTAAACTCTGCAAGGGAAAATAAGCTGCCTATTTTATTCATTTCTGCATCCTCTATGTATGAAAAAATGAATGACATGTAATAGGTACTCAATAAACGTTAGTTGAAGCCATGATTCATTGTAAGCTCTCTTCTAGCTCTAATATTTCTATCATTCACAGTGTCCATAAGCATTTGATAACTATTAGGTATTCTTAGGATGGTATATTCTATTTCAACTCATCACATAGTCTGCATAGCTCAGTGGTTCTGGAAGGCTATCATTTTCTGAGTCTAGGGAATCTGTTCTAATAAGACAGCTAGCTGTGGTGTAGAATAGCTATGAACTTTGGAATCAGCTAGCATATCTAAGTAACTATGATCCAGAATGAGGCCCATACGCATTTGTTAAATATTTGTCATCTATTCACACAAACACCACACACACACACACACACACACACACACACGAGCATGGCATTTGCTCTCTAGAATTCCAGGAAGGCACATGCATGCTGCCTTTTGCCCCAGTAAGAATGGGCCTTTGTAACCATGGAAAAGACCTGGTCGCAGTCCAATGCAGCATTGGTAAATTCCTCAGGCAAAGATCAAGAACAGGGCCTTAGTGTTCTGTTAGACCCTTGTGTCTGGGTTATCTTAACTCCCCAGTTCCCATGTCCACTTGACCCCAGCTGGTGTCACAGGACAGGAGCCAATCTCCATCTGCTGGGCAGACTGAGGCCCGGTCAAGAGTGTGTATCCTCCACCCTCCATTCTGCTTAGCAATGGAAGGAACTGTATTTAAGATTGAGCTGGCCAAAGGGTCACTGACTGGGGGCCATTTGTGGGGGGCAGTCTTTCTTTCTAATTGGAGTATAGTTGCTTTACCACGTTGTGTTAGTTTCTACTGATAGCAAAGTGAGTCCGAAGTATATATACATGTGCCCCCTCTTTTTCGGATTTCCTTCCCATTTAGGTCATCACAGAGCACTGAGTATAGTTCCCAGAGCTATATAGTAGGTCCTCATTAGTTATCTATTTTATACATGGTATCAATAGTGTATATGTGTCAGTCCAATCTCCCAATTCGTCTCACCATCCCCACTTTCTGGGGGACAGTCTTCAATTTATATTTTAACCAGAAAGTGACCCAAACAGAAATGATAGAATTTTAGAGACCAGCAACCATAGCTCCATTTTTTTTCCTCCTTGTTAAATGGCCTCAAAATCTGAGTTTCTTATTTTGGCTGCACCATGAGGGCCAAATGGCAGATGCAGGGCAATTGTGTGAGAATATGACAAAGAAGGGAGTTTCTGACAGGTGCGTTATTATCTCTCAAATCCACTTCATCCTGGGAACCTTGTCTTGTTGAGAGGTGTGAGCGACCCTCCTGAGCCCTCTCTGGAACACTCCTGGATGGGCTTTCCCTACTGGCAATTTCTTGGTGTAGTTTTCTTGATGGGCTGTAACTCCCCCTCTGGATGCCTAGAGCTCAAAGTGGGGAAGAAGCTCCCCCATCTCCTTCCTACTCCATCTTCACAAGACTAATGCATGGGTTCCAAGTACATTTCTTTGCCAAACAAGGAATGGCATTTTGGAAAGTAGATACAAAGTAAAAAAAGGCAACAGATAAAACTCTAGTAAGGTAGAACTTCTTAGCCATACACAAGGGAAGATATACTTGGATATAGCAGTGTATCAGTGTCCTGGCAAGGGTGTATTTGCCAAGAATCTAAAGAAGACTTAGCTTCAGTTTCTTACTTACATGGACCTTATAAGACGCTGGGAGCAGTCCTAGCAATGTGTTCAAGGGCTTGTATGTTTTTGGGCAATTGACCGAAGTATGATTTTTTTAATTGCAAGCAATTAAGAACCACCCTGTACTGCATTCCATTTTATTATCTGTCACACATCCCCTCTGGTTCAGAGCCATTGGAGGGACCACAGACGTGTGTTTCAATATGAAGTATTTATGTGGTTACGCTCACGCTCCTGTGTAGCTGCTAGCAGCTGTTTGGTATGGAATGGTTTCTAGAAGACCCTAACATACTGAGTCATCCAGCATCATCACACAAAAGAACATGTCCCAAGGTCATGAGAAGATCTCATACAGGGTCCAGACCACAAGTGTGCAGTCAGTTGGGGAGAGAAATGAAGATATGAGACCTACTGGATCAGATACGAGCCTGGAAATTTCTCCCAAACCTACAGATCAAAGAAGAAAGAAAAGAAGATACTGGTTTTCAAAAACTGATAATAATTTTAAAAAATTATATTACATTACCAAATTTTCTCTTTTTACAACAATAAAGTGATTTTTTTATCTCACAAAATAATAAACACTAAAATAAAGCAGCCCTGGGGATGGTTAATGGGACAATGATGTCATCAAGGATACAGGTTATTTCTTGCTCTCTGTCACCCTCAGTATTTTGACTTAGTTATATGAAATTGGAAGACGGTCACTGAAGCTCTGTGGCTTGAATGGGTAGCTCGAGTGCATAACCCAAGAGGAAGATCAGTTATTACACTATTGGCATTTTACCAAAAATACTTTTTGAAGCTAAAATAAAATCTGTAATCTCTCACTAATTAAAAAACAAAAACATGTTTTACTTACTAAAGGAAAAACTGAACCATCTTCATATTCTCTCTACAGGAAATAATGCAAAATCCCAGAGATAGGTAAAAACTATGGGCAAACACTATTGAAGAGGTGTGTCAAGTAATCAACAGATTTTATTTACTTTGTTTGTAGTAAGTAAATTTTGTTTAAATGCTTTTTAGAATTCATAATCTGTTGTAATTTCCTTCCATATTCTAAATAATTCTTTGAAACCAACTTTTGTATCTTAAGCATTGTATTATTTTTTTCCAACAAAGACCCTCAAATTGTATGTTTCAAACATAGTAAAGTTTAGAACTGCTCTGTGAGGACTCATCTTCATGTGTGAAACTGATCTTTCTACCCTCAGGACCACAGTGTACAGCCCTCCTAAGCCCTAGCAGTCTGACAAGCTTTGGGAAAATCCATCTCTTCCACAAGAGATCTCACCTTCTATCCCATACTCTGATCTCATACTCCAGGCTCCATAGAGCCTTGGGCTCCAGTCAGGGGGATGATAACACTTCGCAAGTGCTGGGGTGATGATAAGCTCAGGTGGATGGGCAAGGGTGAAGTTGGATCCTTCTACCTGAGTGTCCTTTTCAGTTATGGTCTATGGGTCCCTTTGTCAGGCTACCTATGAAACTCATCATTCTATTTACGACCATTTATTTTTTCCTAAAGATGACAGAATATGAAATCACAATGGGGAAAATTACTTCTCTTTTCAGCATGGCTATGGCTCTGCCCTTAGAGATACTGGGACTCCATCATTTTCCTTTTAAGTATTGGGTTCTTCCTGGCTTGGTTTAGGATGGAGATGAGATTGGCTGATGACTGCTTAAAATGGTTTCACGGACTGAGATGAGACTTGACTTAAAGGAAAAGCAGCTGATAAGGTCATAATTTAATGCTGCTGATAGAAATCACCATTATTTTAGAACCAATGATATGAAGTAAGTCATCACTAGCAATGTGCTGAATTAAATCTCTTCAATTAACCTATTAACTGATTAATTGAGCAACTATTATATGAAGGCACATAAAGAAATATAAACCCAGTTTTTTCTACACTTGGGTAAATGATCAACTAAAAAACATTTGAAGAAGAGAAATACTAAAAGGGCACAGATGTCACAGACTTCTATGGTGATCCAGTAGCTAAGACTCTGCACTCCCAATTCAGGGGGCCTGGGTTTGATCCCTAGTCAGGCAACTAGATCCCACTTGCCACAAATGAGTTCACATGCCACAGCTAAAGGTCCCAGAGGCTGCAAATAAGATGGACGATCCCGTGTGCCACAACTGAGACCTGGCACATTTAAATAAATAAATAATTTTTGAAAAGGGCATAGATACCAGTGCAAATAATAATGAATATTAACACAGTGCTGCGATTCACGGGGTCGCAAAGAGTCGGACACGACTGAGCGACTGAACTGAACTGAACTGAACGCAGTGTCAGCTAGAGCTTTGTATGATTACCATGCTCTAGGCACTAGGAAACCACCTCACGTATTATTTCACTAAGCCTTTGCAATGAGCCTATGAGATGGGTGATATTATTCTATATTAAAATGAGTATATTGAGGTTGAGAAAAGTTCTGCAAAGTCACACAGCTAGTTATGGTGCAGCTGTAACTCACCATACCCAACCAAACCATACCCATAACCAAACCAAACCATACCCATAACCAAACCAAGCCCACGTTTGACTGCAGAGTCTGGTTGTGCAAGCACTATTTCATAGCTCCTCATACCTCATTCTGTGGATACTGCTATGTCGTAGCCGTTCATTCAAAGAAGGAACAGTGAGAGGCGACCCAATCTGACATCAACCTTAAAGACAAGAATTGCACTTCTTTTTTTGGTTACAATAAATAGCTTCCTCCTGGAAGCAACATCTATACAATCTGGTCTTTAAAACGCTGTTGAAACCATCATAGGGCAACCAGGGCAGCCAAGTATTTTGAAGGGCCAAGATACTGAAAGGAAAGGAACAGATTAATGTGAATTCCACATTCACCACTTTCCCTCTCAGAACATTTGAAGACGTCTGTCACAGAGCACAGAGAGCAAAGGCTTGCAAGTGGGGAAAAAATAAAATTGGAATTTAGGGTTGTTAAGGTAGATAGGATTAAAAAACCCAAAAACCCAGGGGGAAATGGACTTCTGATTTTGAGAAGTGAGCATGCATAAAAAAGTAGAAAAACCAGGTATGCTTCCCAACCCGTTTTATGAGGGTTGCATAGCCTTAATGACACACTTGAGCAAATATATTAGAAGAAAAGCATTGTTTTTCATCTCCTCATTAACTCAGATGTGAAAGTCCTAAACAAAATATTAGCAACTAGAACCTAGTGACACATAAAAAGGATAAAACAGCTCATCTGGGTTGGGATTATTTCAGGAATGCAAGGTTGGTTGAGGATTTGAAAATTAAATATTAGTTCACTGAATAAATGGAAAACTAGGGTAGATAATATGATTATCTCAGTAAGTGCATGAGATGGTTGTTTAGTCACTAAGTTGTGTCTGACTCTTTGCAATCCCATGGACTGTAGCCCTCCAGGCTCCTCTGTCCATGGGATTTCCCAGGCAAGAATACTGGAGTGGGCTGCCATTTCCTTCTCCAGGGGATCTTCCCAACTCAGGGATCAAACCCACATCTCCTGCATTGCAGGTGTATTCTTTACCACCTTAGCCACCTGGGAAGCCCTAAGTGCATGAGATATGCAATATAATTCACATTCACCCATGATAGAAATGCTTATTAGCAAAATAGAAATAGAGGAAAGCTGCCTTAATCTGACAAAGGAAAGGTTATCTATAAAAACCCTATAGCAGGGATTTCCCTGGTGGTCTAGTGGTTAAGAATCTGCCTTGCAATGCAGGGGATACAGGTTCAATCCCTGGTTGGGCAACTAACATCTCACATGCTGAGGAGCAACTAAGACCATGTACCGCAAATACTGAAGTCCAACTGCTGAAACCCAGGCACCACAACTAGAGAATCTGCACTGCAATGAAACATCCCGAGCGATGCAGTGAAGATCCCATGTGCTGCAACCAAGACTCGAGGCAGCCAAATAAATAAATAATTAAAAAAAAAAACCGTATAGCTTTTCTCATGTTGATGAAATATTGAAAGCTTTGCCTCTGAGATCAGAAATAAGACATGGATCTCTGCTACCACCATTTTTATTCAATATTTACTGAAGGTGTTATCCAGTGCATTAAAGCAAAGAAAATAATGGAAAAATAATGGAAAGGAAGAAATAAAACATTATTTGCAGATGACATGCTATATGTAGATAATGTATATAAATAACTCAAAAATAAGCAACATATTAGACTTAATAAGTTAAGTTAGTTGAGCACGGCTGCTGGATATAATCTAAGGATGGCAAGATAAAATTTCATTTCTATATACTAGGAACAATTTGAAAATTTAAAAACATACACTTACAATAAACACCAAAAATAAGGCCTAGAAATAAACCTAAAGAAAAATCTACAAGATTTTACTTATAAAATCATATAACATTACTGAAATAAATTTTAAAAGACACAAGTAAATGGAGTGGTGGATAACATTTGTGATTATATTAAATATTGTAATGATGTCAACTTGTCTCCAATTTATCCATAAATTTAATGAAATCTCAGTCAAAATCCCAGCAGATATTTCTGTACAAATTAACAAGCTAGTTATAAAATTTATATGACTATGCAGAGCACTAAGAAGAGTACAAAAAGAACTTTAAATAGAGTAAAACTGAAGGATTTTTAATACCATATTTCAAGACTTACTATGCTGCTGCTGCTGCTAAGTCACTTCAGTCGTGTCCGACTCTGTGTGACCCCATAGACATCAGCCCACCAGGCTCTCCTGCCCCTGGGATTCTCCAGGCAAGAACACTGGAGTGGGTTGCCATTTCCTTCTCCAATGCATGAAAGTGAAAAAGTGAAAGTGAAGTCGCTCAGTCGTGTCCGACTCTCAGCGACCCCATGGACTGCAGCCTACCAGGCTCCTCCATCCATGGGCTTTTCCAGGCAAGAGTACTGGAGTGGGGTGCCATTGCCTTCTCCAAAGACTTACTATAATGCTAGAGTAATCAAGACAGAGGGGTGTTACTATAACAGTAGACAGATATACCAGAACAAAATAGACAGCCCAGGAATAGGCCTACATATTTGTAGTCTCCTGATTTATGACCGAATTTTGGCGCTGGAGTTTAGAATGTCTTTTCAATAAATGGTACATATAGAAACTGGATATCTAAATAGGAAAAAATAAATTTCAGGTAGATCACAAATCTAAATGTATTAAGGTAAAGCAATAAAGCTCCAAGAATAAAACAGGAAACTAAATATCCATAAGACACCACTGATACAGTGCATGGGCAAATCACAGAAAAAGAAATTAGCTGCATCCAGGTGATGGCAACCCACTCCAGTACTCTTGCCTGGAAAATCCCATGAATGGAGGAGCCTGGTGAGCTGCAGTCCATGGGGTCGTGAAGAGCTGGACACGACTGAGCGACTTCACTTTGACGAATTGGAGAAGGAAATGGCAACCCACTCCAGTGTTCTTGCCTGGAGAATCCCAGGGATGGGGGAGCCTGGTGGGCTGCTGTCTCTGGGGTCGCACAGAGTCGGACACGACTGAAGCAACTTAGCAGCAGCAGCAGCAGGACTTTTCCATATCAGTAATTAAGGAAAACATTATCAACCTAATGTTCAACCATGAAAAACTTGGGCAAACATCTCACAAATGAGAATATACCCACAGTCAACAAGAGCACAGAAAGGTGACAACAGAAAGCACACATTTAGGCCAAATGACATGCCACTGCACACTCTCCAGAACAGGTAAAATTAAAAAGCCTAGCATAGCCAGTGTTATAGAAGACACCATATAGAAGACTTCAGGAGAACATATAGAATATGTCAACTCTCAGTCACTATGTTTGGAAGGGTAAACTAAAGAACAAATCCCTTGAAAACTGTTTGGCAGTGTCTACTAGAGAAGAATATGTCCATTCATGATGACCCAGAAATCCCACTCCTAGATCTATATACAACAGAGGCACATGGGAAAATGTTTTTAGAAGCATTTTTCATAAAGCTCCAAAATAGAAATAAATCCAAAGAGTAGCAATGAATGAATAAGCTGAGGTTTGTTCACACAGTGAAATATTACATAGCATTGAAGAATAATAAATTCTGAATTACAAAGAACAATGTAACAATATGGATAAATCTGCAGACACTTGTTTGAGTGAGAGAGCCACACACAGAAAAACTTCTATTATTCATATGTTTACGAGAAGGTTAAATTGACCTGTGATGACAGAAATCCAGACAATGGCTACCTTTGTGAATGGGAACTGGGAGAGGCAGGTGGAAATAGCTGCCACGCTGGAAATAGCTTTTATCTGGATCAGATGGCAGTTCTAGGGTATATGTTCATAAAAGACCTTAAATCTCTTCACTTAAAGTTTATGCACTTTTCTGAATGCTTTTATACTGAAATTTTAAAAAGTTAAAAGAGAAATTTAGCTTATTTATTTAGAAACATATGCTGAGGGTCTGCTCTGTGCCAGGCCTTATGCAAGAACTTATAACCCTAGTAAGCATATAAAGATAAATTCAGAAACTTACTGGTGTTGATATAGACAAATATTAAATATTACGGTAGACTGCAGGGGGCCACAGGAAGTTCCCATGTAAGGGCAGGGTGTGTGTTTTGGCAGAAGGCCAAGTGGGTGAACTCAGTGTTGGGGTGACTTGAACTTTTGCCCTTGAAGGACAGCGTGTTCAGTCTTTTCAGAGCAGACTCAGACAAAACCAGATATTAACTGGCCAGGTCTTTTCAAAAATTTGATGTCATGAAAAAATGAGATGGAGCACCTTTCCTTAGAAATATTGGAAAAATTAATGTGTGAATTTTAATTTTGCCTCTAATTAAAAAAAAAACTTTTTTCAAAACAACTGGGGATATTTGAATATGGATTCAGTATTGGATGATGGATGGTACTAGACAGTTTCTATAAAAATACTTCGGGTATGATATATCATGCTGTTGTAGTGTATAAGAACGGAGAAGGCAATGGCACCCCACTCCAGTACTCTTGCCTGGAAAATTCCATGGACGGAGGAGCCTGGTAGGCTGCGGTCCATGGGGTCGCTGAGGGTCAGACACAACTGAGCGACTTCACTTTGACTTTTCACTTTCATGCATTGGAGAAGGAAATGGCAACCAACTCCAGTGTTCTTGCCTGGAGAATCCCAAGGACAGGGGAGCCTTCGAGCTGCCGTCTATGGGGTCGCACAGAGTCGGACAGGACCAAAGTGACTCAGCAGCAGTAGTAGTGTACAAGAATGCCTTAGTGTAAGGAGAGGTGTGTGGCAGCTATAGACAGGTTGAGGACGTGTGGGTGGGGGTGGGGGGCACCATAGCATTCTGCTCCATCTCAAATCTCTCTTTTCTTGGATATTCCTCAGTGATATATATTGTGAGTAGTTATACCTTGTGACAATTTCACTAGACAATTTTTTTCCCAGTCTAAACATTGGCATCAAAAATATGGTTAAAAGCAAAATAATAGCTTTCCATTGGAGCTTATTAAATGTTTTACTCAGTTTAGCAGTATGACCTGCAAGTTATCAAAAACCTGTATTTGTTTAATAACTTTTAGAACATTTATATTAATGACATTTACCCACAAAGTATAACTTAAGATTTTTTATCACTTTTATTTGACAATGTTCTCCATGTAATTTAATGTACCAAATAATCCCAGTTACTTTAATATTTCTTCTGAGATGCCTCAGGGGCCTTCTGGAATACTCAAAAGTTAACCACAAAAGAAACTTATGAGCTGTTATCAAAAGCAGTTCAATATTCCAGGAAAACTTTGTTCTTTTCACAGAGAAAGAAAACCAAATTCCAGTCTTGAACCAGCTTACTATTAATAACAAAATTAATTTATCTAATTAAATTCTTAATCTTAATCAATCCTGACAATGTAAAAGATTCTTTCCCCAAAGTTTCTTTTTCAAAAACCTTTTATTACTTTCTGGATTCATATTAATTTGTCCCTTATTTTCCCCATTTATTAGCAATCAGCTTTGGAACAAAATTATTCTACTTTTTTCCTCAATAAAAATATCTCCAGTCTTTACCTTCTCTTGCCAGCATATCCTACATACCCTACTTACTTTACACACTGAAATGCTTCCTTTATCATTTTAGCATCTTTAATTACGTACTACTATTTTTAACCTTTAAGAAACCTTAACAAAACCAAGAAGAGAGTCCTTGAACATTATACCAGCATTTTCTGATTGGCAAACTTAAGAACATATTCCATAACCTCAAAAACTACATTTTTTCTCATAGCACAATTTAATATGGTACAAGGTATGTGTTTAATGAACTCAAAGATCTTTTGAAGTTCTACTAATTAACCCAAAGCTGAAGTCTCAGGCAAAGTGAACTGTATTTGTATTTCAAGGACATGATAAGAGTTCAATTCAAGCTTTCTCTTAGGCATATTTTTGTTCTCTCAGAATCAGAATTCTGAAAACAGTATTTTATCAAACTAGCTTTCTCTAACTGCATATGCAAAAAGAACCAATTTCAGAATTCCAAAAAAGGAGTTTCATCTTAACCAATTTTCGCTGGAGTCTAATATTGCTGCCATATATTGTTTAAAAAATCATCTATCCTTTTCTTGAGCCATAATTTCATAGCTAAAAATTTTCTAATGCATTGAACCTGAATTTCCCATTTGCCAAAAGACAACGAAGATACCAATCACACAAATGGAATATACATTCACACATCAGAAGACTGAACTATCACAAATCCTGGGGAGGTATGACCAATATGCAGCCCCAAACAAACATTTTCCCAATACAAATGGTCCTTGATGTCAGACGTACATCCGAACCAAATGGCAAAAAAGCCCAAATGACACTCAGTGATCACAAACGGTCCTCAATGACATACAGACATCAGAAGCTACTGGCAAACTGCCCAAATAGCACCTTCGTGCTCACAAATGTTTCCCCATACTGGCACCCCACTCCAGTACTCTTGCCTGGAAAATCCCATGGATGGAGGAACCTGGAAGGCTGCAGTCCATGGGGTCGCTAAGAGTCGGACACGACTGAGGGACTTCACTTTCACTTTTCACTTTCATGCATTGGAGAAGGAAATGGCAACCCACTCCAGTGTTCTTGCCTGGAGAATCCCAGGGACGGGGGAGCCTGGTGGGCTGCCGTCTATGGGGTCGCACAGAGTCGGACACGACTGAAGTGACTTAGCAACAGCAATAGCAACACGTGAGAACCAATTGGCAAGAACGCCCAACAGCACTCCCTGTTCGCAAATGGTCTCAACGTCAGACACACATCAGGACCAATTAGCAAAATGCCCAAATAGTACTTTGAGCTCAAAAGAGTATTTTCCCAGGTGCATACCCGTGGATTTAGTCCTGGAGCTCGTCAGTTCTTCCAGATGCCGGTTTCCGTTCCACCAAGGAAAAGCGTTAAGTTGGCAGCCAGTGCCCAGCCGGGGAGAAACAGGGAGGATCCTTGAAACAAATGGTTTCGGCAGCTGCTAGGAACGTCCCCCCAAATCCCTCCCTCAAGGCCAGCTAGTCGGGAGCAGCAGGCTCCTTGCAACCATCCCCGCCCAGCATCATGGCCGCCACTCTACTTTGGAAAACCCCAGGGAGGCAGGTATCGCGAGAATGCAGCCTCACCTTGGGGCCTGAAAAACTGGTACTGAAATGGGCGGTATGGCTGCCCTCCTCTCTGAATCCAATAAAAGGGCAAGGTTGGTGGGAAGGAAAGTTTGCTTTATTTCAGAGGCCAGCAACATGGGGATGATGGGGGTTGTGGAGAGGGTGGACTCCTACCCAAAGACTGACTTGCTGCTGCTAAATCACTTCAGTCGTGTCCGACTCTGTGTGACCCCATACACAGCAGCCCACCAGGCTCCCCCGTCCCTGGGATTCTCCAGGCAAGAACACTGAAGTGGGTTGCCATTTCCTTCTCCAAAGCATGAAAGTGAAAAGGGAAAGTGAAGTCGCTCAGTCGTGTCCGACTCTTAGCGACCCCATGGACTGCAGCCCACCAGGCTCCTCTGTCCATAGGATTTTCCAGGCAAGAGTACTGGAGTGGGGTGCCATCGCCTTCTCCAAGACTGACTTAGGTGCTGACAATCCAGGTGGTGGGGGCTTCCTATAGAAATGGCATGTTAGCTCTGACGGTCATCTTGAAATTACTCATGCAGTGGTCTGATCAATGTCAACTTAATTGTTTTCAGTACAGTTAGTCTTTGGTTCCAGTATTGGTTTATTCCCATTTCTTTGAGGCTAGTTCTCAGATTTGTGGAACCTTATGCCATGGAGAATCCCAGGGACATGGGAGCCTGGTTAGCTGCCGTCTATGGGGTCGCACAGAGTCGGACACGACTGAAGCGACTTAGCAGCAGCAGCATGCCATGGCTATAGTCTGGTCTCCTTGCCTCATTCAGTCATGTTAGACTCTTTGTGACCCTATGGACTGTAGTCTGTTAGGCTCCTCTGTCCCTGAGATTCTCCAGGCAAGAATACTAAAGTAGGGTGCATTTCCTCCTCCAAGGGATCTTCCTGACCCCTAGATAAAACCCACGTCTCCTACATCTTCCTGCATTGGCAGGCAGATTCTTTACTTCAGACAGTCTGGTCATCACTTAGTTAACTCCTTTCACCTGGTGGGCTTTCAGTATCTATAAGACAGCTCACAGGATACGGCTCAGAATATTACCTATAGCCCTTGAGGAGAAACTAAAGGTCCGTGACTTTGCTTAAGGGCTAAACTATTACTATTTAGTCTTGTTTGACTGTTTACCTTTGTTTTTGCATTTTCTCACTTCTCTGATTAAACTTATTGTTTGGCTAAAGTTTTCCACAGACAAAAGGCCAGCAGAGAACATGGTGTGTGTGTGTGAGTGGGTGGGTCTGAGTGTGTGTGTGTGTGTGTGTGTGTGTGTATGAGGGGGACTATAGGGTCCAGCTCCATTTCAAACTGTCACAAAAATTACTTTTAAATGTTTCAGGAAAAAAGATGCACTAATACACATATATCAAGGTTGTCAAAACTATTGACCCTAAATAGTATGGACATAGGTTATCAATGAATTTTTTTGTATAATGTTGGAAAAATAAAAAGCAAACTCAAGACAATAGATTGTTGGGTTTGAATTGAACTCTGTCACGTGCTGGGCTTCCCTGGTGGCTCAGATGGTATAGAATCTGCCTGCAGTGCAAGACATCTGGGCTTGATCCCTAGGTCAGGAAGATTCCCTGGAGAAGGAAATGGCTACCCACTCCAGTATTCTTGCGTGAAGATTCCGTGGACAGAGGAGCCTGCCAGGCTACAGTTAATGGGGTTGCAAAGAGTCGGACACAACTGAGAGACTAACACACACTGTTATTTACTAGCCATGTGACATTGCCCAAGTTACTTAATTTCTATGTATCTCAGTGTGTTAATGGAGAAGGCAACGTACTTCTTGTACTCTTGTCTGGAAAAATCCCATGAACGGAGGAGTCCGGTAGGCTGCAGTCCACGGGGTTGCGAAGAGTCGGACACGACTGAGCGACTTCCCTTTCACTTTTCACTTTTATGCATTGGAGAAGGAAATGGCAACCCACTTCAGTGTTCTTGCCTAGAGAATCCCAGGGATGGGGGAGCCTGGTGGGCTGCCGTCTGTGGGATCGCACAGAGTCGGACACAACCGAAGTGACTTAGCAGCAGCAGTGTGTTAAACTGAATAATAAAAATAGTACCCACCTCTCTGGGGTTTTGTGTATGTGTGTGTCTGGTACGTGTGTGTAATCTTAATGCCGCAGCTCAGCAGTCTTCATGGAGCCCATTTTTTACCAGTAGCTCCAGCTCTTTATTCTTGCTTCCAATCTGTATTTATTCTTATCCCAAAGCATTTACTTCACATTTACCTCTGTTAAAAGTCATCCCAAACTTCTTTGGTCTGGTATCCTGTTTTGTAAGTCCTTACTGTGATCCATCTCTTTCCGTTTGCTTTCTTAGAGCCCTGATGAATGTCCAGACACTGGAAATCTTGGACCCTTCCCTCTTAGCTGTCTTTTAGTCATTTAGAAAGATGCCAGAATAGGCAGGTACTAACACTTATCCCTGGGGGCTGCCCTGGTGGCTCAGTGGTAAAGAACCTGCCTGCAATGCAGGAGATGCAAAAGAGGCAGATCCAATCCCTGGGTGGGGAACATCCCATGGAGAAAGAAATCAATACCCACTCCAGTATTCTTGCCTGGGAAATCCCATGGACAGAGGAGCCTGGTGGGCTGCAGTCCATGGGATTATGAGTCAGAAATGACTAGTGGCTAAACCAGCACCACATACTCATTCCTGAGGGACTGTGTACTTGCAGCATCTCAGGGCACAAAAGTGTGTGAGGAGTAACAGCAAACTAATAAAACCAGGCTCAGTGGGGGGTCTAAGCCTCCCAAGCCTCAGCTATCTACTCCTGGTATAACTAAAGGAGCTCCATTTTTTCAAGCAGAGAAAGGGGTTTGGAGAAGCAAGGGTAAGGCTCTTGAGGGGCAGTGTAAAGAGCAGGGAATGGCCCTGCATGCTGAGTGGCAGGTGTGAGTCTCTCCTCCTCTAGTCCACTCGGCAACCCTCTCTCACCTCCTGAAGTTTGGGAAACCGGTTGAAGAAATAATGGAAGATTAAAAAGAAGGAGCTGGAATTCCCCATCTGCTCACTCTCTCCACCTCCTGGGAGGTGTAGCACAGTGGATGGCAGGGTCATGGATCCCTGGTCACCACCACCAGAAGAGCCCCACGTTGTACTGAGGACATTTCATCTCAAGCCCAGAAGAGCCCCACATTGTACTGAGGACATTTCATCTCAAGCAGCTGTGTGCAGGCTTCCAGAGCCCCTTGGCTGCTCCAGCTCAATTTCCCCCTTGTTGATAAAATGGTCTCTGGAGTGGGCAAAGAGAATTCATCTGCTGGAGGAATCTGAGGGCCACTGGAGAAGAGGAGACTCACCAAACCACCATATGGATGGAGGCGGAGGATGCGTTGGCTAAGCATGGAGGGTTGTAGGAACTAGGAAGGCAGGAAATGAAAGAGAAGGAAAGATGGTGATGGGGTACGTCTTTTCCCATCATCTCATCTTCAGCGTGCATACATTTAGGGGATATGGACTGCCCAATATAATAGACACCCCCAGATATGCTACGTAGGACAACCCTAAGAGTGAGACATTGCAAGAAGGTGCTTGGAATTCTTGAGATTGCCTTGCATACCAACGCAGTGAACCAGTGACCAGGGAGAAGTGACAGAATAAACTCTTCCAGGCCTCTGGCAATTCGTGTCTTCAGTGTATTCCTATTCTTAAAACACACACACACAAAAAAAACTTTGTAAGATTTATCTCTTTTTGCCTAAAATTCTCAACTATGCTTGGGAACCCCTTTTAAGATGCTTCCCCAAAATTAACTATTTAACATGGACAAAACCTGTCTTCTCAGTTTTCAGCTTATGCTTAGGATCCAATCGAGATGTATCCAAGCCTATTAACAATCATACACACTGAGGAAACCAGAAGGGAAAGAGACACGTGTACCCCAATGTTCATCACAGCACTGTTTATAATAGCCAGGACATGGAAGCAACCTAGATGCCCATCAGCAGATGAATGGATAAGAAAGCTGTGGTACATATACACAATGGAGTATTACTCAGCCATTAAAAAGAATACATTTGAATCAGTTCTAATGAGATGGATGAAACTGGAACCTATTATACAGAGCGAAGTAAGCCAGAAAGAAAAACACCAATACAGTATACTAACGCATATATATGGAATTTAGAAAGATGGTAACAATAACCCTGTGTACGAGATAGCAAAAGAGACACTGATGTATAGATCAGTCTTATGGACTCTCTGGGAGAGGGAGAGGGTGGGGAGATTTGGGAGAATGGCTTTGAAACATGTATAATATCATGTATGAAACAAGTCGCCAGTCCAGGTTTGATACACAATACTGGATGCTTGAGGCTGGTGCACTGGGACGACCCAGAGGGAGGGTATGGGGAGGGAGGAGGGAGGAGGGTTCAGGATGGGGAACACAGGTGTACCTGTGGCAGATACATTTCGATATTTGGCAAAACTAATACAATATTGTAAAGTTTAAAAATAAAATAAAATTGAAAAAAAAAACAATGCCAAAAAAAAAAAAAAAAACCAATCTAACCCAGTGAATAGGGAAAGTACAGATTTAATTTAATTTTTATGGATCACCCCCCAAAAGATGGAGGAAGATTAAGGTCTTATCTTTTTGTGAACTGGCTTATTTTGTATGCATATCAACAAGCTCCATATGCATTCAGGTTTGTGTAAGATCTTTGTTAGATTTGTCATCAGATCATTATTGGATTTTAGCAAAAACGCCCAATTGAAGGGATAGAATGGGCTGGTGTTTACAGTGGGCTTTTGACCCAGTAGTTTTAGACTCTGTACCCACAAATGTGTTTTTTTTTTTTTTTCTGTTGATAAGTAATAATGATTACTTGGGGCATAATTGCTTCATGTCTTGTTCTCTGGCCCTGCAAACTTGTGTCCAATCTGGCATTTGGAGATAAGTATTGGCTTTGTCACTGATATTTTTGGTCATATAAAGAAGGGCCTCAGATGTGCCCTTCACATAGTTTGGTGATTGCTTTGTGAGTAAAGAACGAATGGAGCATTGTGAACTCTGAAGAAAAACACTGTGTTCTACCCATTATTCACTGCTATATAATGACTTCTCCATGAGAACTCAAGGATGTACTGTGGCCGGGCTATCACAGAGTGTAATTTATGACCTTTCTGCTCTGAGGTCATATTATCATTTGCTGTTCTGAAAACTCAACTGCCTTCAAAACATCCTTTCTTCGTTTAAAAAAAAAAAAAAAAAGATCATTTGTAAAAGGGATAGAGATTGGCAAGTGGGCATCATTTGAAGTGGGACAGATTGGGTTTGAGAACTTACAAAGGTTTAGGTTGCCCCTTTCAGGAGTCAACTACAGTCCTTATTACTTCTTATAAAGTCAAGGAGATACACAAATAAAATGGGGTGTGACAGTTTTGTACAATTATTTTTTTTAATTTTTAAACTATCTTTTTGGCTGCGCTGGATCTTTGTTGCTTTGTGCAGGCTTTCCCTAGCTGTGGTGATCAGGGGCTACACTCTAGTTGCGCACACTTCTCATTGTGGTGATTTGTCTTGTTGCAGAGCATGGGCTGTAGATGCAAGGGCTTGAGTAGCTGTGGTGCACAGGCTTAGCTGTCCCACGGAATGTGGGATCTTCCCAGACCAAGGATCAAACTTGTGTCCCCTGCACTGGCAGGTGTATTCTTAACCACTGGGCCACCAGGGAAGTTCATGTCCAATTACTAATCTGGCATTTGGAGAGAAGTATTGGCTTTGTCACTGATATTCTTGGTCATTAAAAGATGTGCCCTGGAGTTGATGCAGGTTACAAGGTCCCTTTTTCAGGTAGCTAAAAATGGGGTCTTCAGACCCAGTGAAAAGTGATCCCCTTGTCCTTTTCAATTGCCCAGTGGCTTTCAGAGATAGAGGTTAAATGTGGCCAGAGCCTAAAACATTTCTTTTGAATAACTTGTGCAGTGGTAAATTTTGTCCTTTAAGTCTGGCTTTTTTGGGAAACAGCCTGAAGTCATTTAGAACAAATCTGGTATGAAATAAGGAGGCCAGTCATGCCAGTGGTGAGTACTTTATTCTGTTAAGAAATAAGGGAAATAAATCAAGTAATGGGAGCACTTCTCCTCTCCTAGTGGACTGAGTGAGCAATGAGTCCCATGAATGTTCAGGGCAGGCTAGACAAGTAGGCATCTACCCAGCAGGTGCGTTATTCACTGCATCCTCAAATTGAAGCTCCCTGGGTAGAGAGATGGCTGACCTCACTGGAAAGAACATCCGTTCAAGAGTCAGCGCAACCTGCTTTAAATCTGCACAGTCAATTGTGTGCGGTCCTGGAGGAATCAGTCAAACTGTCTGAATTTTAGTCTCTCCACCTATAAGATGGGGCTTGTTTATACCTATCCCCAAAGGTTTTCTGAGTGTTAAACTGCAGGGGAATTAGCTACTTGGTTTTGTGCTGGCTCTGTTCTGTTGGAAAAACTCTTCTAGCCATATTCTTCTGCGTTCCCTGACCCTGACCTTGAGAGTTTCCTCCTGCTGTTCCCTTCTTCACCACATTCACATCTGAAGCAGTTTTCGCAGAGTAAGACACCTCTGGCCGTGACACAGCTTTTACAGCTTATTCTATATGTGAGAATTTGGAGGATCCAGGACTTGCTTAAAAATCCGCAGGGTCTGCAAACCAGTTTTATAATTTCGTTGGCAAAACAACTCCATTTGAGTCTAGTGAGTTCCATGTGCCAGAAGCCCTCCCCAAGTTCTCTCCTAGACGTTACCTTAAGCCCACTTTGTTGTTATACCCATCACACTTCTGTAGCTGAAGGGGCCAGCCGCTTGCCACTGAAAATCCAATAAAGAGGCCAGGTTGATGGAAAGGAAATTTCGCTTTATTTTGGATGCTGGCAACCTGGGGGACGGGCGGATGCCTGTCCAAAGGCCAACTCTTTGACCCCCTATCCTGACAATCAGTGGGTTAGAGCTTTTATAGGGGAGAGAGGGGGCTACATGCAGAAACAGCACAGTTAGGTGACAGTCATCTGGGCAACTGGTCACGCAGTGGTCTGACCAGCGTCATCTTGATTGTTTCAAGTACAGTTAATCTTCAGTTGCAGCGTCAGTTTGTTCTCATTTCCTTGAATTGTTCTTGGAATTGTTGCAGCTTAGGTCAAGGCTACAGTCTGGTCATCCTGTAGTTAACTTCTTCCATCTGATGGGGGTTTCGGTATCTATAAGACAGCTCACAGGACATGGCTCAGAATATTATCTACAGCCCTCGAGAAGGACCTAAAGGTCCTTGGCTATGCTTAATGACTGCTTTATTATTATTTGGTCTTCTCTGACTGTTTGCCTTTGTTTCTGCATTTTCTCACTTCCCTAATTAAACTTCTTTGACTAAAGTTCTTCTGCAGACAAAAGTCAGGCAGAGGACACGGTGGAAGGACCATAGAGTCCGGCTCTGTTTCACTTCCAGTTTGATAACGCCACACACTAAAGCCTGTTAAAACACTAAGTTGAGTTGAAAGGCAGCATCTTCATGTGATCCTTAGTCAGTGAGGGCTACTTTTGTTTCACTTACTGTTTAACTAAAAGATCTCAATTCAATAGGTCTTTGAAAAATATTTTGAACAATAGTCCCCTCTCTCTAGCTATTTAGGGCATAAATAGGATGGCCATGTAGTTTATTTTTCAAACTGAAACACTTTTGCCCATATAAACAAGGATTATCTCAAGGATTGGTTCAAGGAA